>NC_022020.1:12593216-12595508 GCF_000317375.1 Microtus ochrogaster | reverse complement strand
AAAGAATTTTGTCATCTCATGAGATGATCATGTCATTTTTCCCTTTAGTTTTTTTATATGGTGGATTATATTGATGGATTTTAATATGTTGTACTCTTCCTGCATCTCTGGGATGTAACTTACTTAATCATGGTGGATGATCTTTTTTATGTGCTCTTGGAATTGGTTTGTGAGTATTTTGTTATTTTTGAATCTATATACATAAGGAAAATTGATCTGCAATTTTCTTTCTTTGCTGAATCTTTGTGTGGTTTGAGTATCAGGGTGATTGTGAGCTCATAAAATGAATTTGGCAATGTTCTTTCTCTTTCTATTTTGTAGGCTAATTTGAGAAGTATTGGCTTTAACATTTCTTTGAAAGTCTGATAGAATTATGCGTAAAACTTTCTGGCCCTGTGCTTTTGGGGGATTGAGAGACTTGATTACTTCTTTTTGTGGGGGTTGGTTATAGGTCTATTTAAGTTATTTATCTGATCAAAGTGTCAAGGACATGCACTGATTCCAACTGTCATATGTAGAGGGCCTATATCAGTCCCATGAAGGCTCCCAACTTTCCTTCCAGTATGTGAGCTTTTATAAGCCCAGGTTAGCTGTTTCTGTGGGTTCGCTTGTGATGACCTTGATCCCCCTGACTCTTACAATCTTTCCTCCCTCTTGAACAGGATTCTTGAAGCCAAGTGTTTGGCTGTGGATCCGTGTTTGTTTCCATTATTCATTGAAGAAAAGCACTCTAATGGCAATTGAGTACTTACCAATCTAATTAGAGCAGATGGCCAGTTCAGGCTACCTATCCACTATTGCTAGGAGTCTTAGCTGGAGTCATCCTTGTAGATCTATGGGAGTTTCCCTTGTACTGGATTTCTACCTGACCCCAAAATGCCCTCATCAAGATGTCTCTTTCATTACTCTCCACCTCCACACACCACCACCCCTCAACCAATCCTTCATGTTCCCATTCCTGCTGGCCCCAAGTCTACCCAGGAGATGGCTTCTATTTCCTTTTCCCAGGGAAACCCATGCATCCCATCCCACAATGGGCCATGCTTGTTACCTAGCCTCTCTGAAACTGTGGATTGCAGCACGGTCATTCTTTACTTTACAGCTAATATCCACTTACGACTGAGTATGTGACTTGTTTGTCTTTCTGGGTCTGGGTTACCTCATTCAGGATCATTGTTTTCTAGTTCCATTCAGTTGCTTTCAAATTTTCTGATGTCATTCATGTTAACAGGTGAGTAATGCTCCATTGTGTAAATGTACCATATTCTCTTCATCTTTCTTCACTTGAGGAGTATCTAGGCTGTTTCCAGGTCCATTTTTAGGAATAATGCTGCTGTGAACATAGTTTACCAAGTGTCCTGTGGAATTATTTAATATCCTTTGAATATATATCCAAGAATGGTATAGTTGGGTTTTGACGTAGATCCACTCCCAATTTTCTAAGAAACCACCATATTGATTTCCAAAGAGTACAAGTTTGCACTCCCACCAGGAGTGGAGGAGTGTTCTTTTTGCTCCACATCCTCTCTGTACAAGCTGTCATTCATGGTTTTTTTCTTAGCCATTCTGATGTAATCTCAACGTCATTTTGATTTGCATTTCCCTGTTGGCTAAGGACGTAGAACTTTTAGCTATTTGAGATTCTTCTGTTGATAATTCTCTGTTTAGACCTGCACCTGGAATATGTTTTTTTTATGTCTAGTTTCTTGAGTTATTAATATATTTTAGAGATTAGTCCTCTGTGAGATATGGGGTTGGTGAAGATATTTTCCCATTTCTGCAGGCTGCCGTTTATTCTTATTGACAGATTACTAATTCTTTTTATTGTTCTTTTTGTTTCTGTTTTATTGATTTGATCCCTGTTTGATTATTTATTTATTTCTACTCTTAGGTGTGATGACTTATTTTCATTTTAGACCTTTTAGGTGAACTGTTAAATTGCTAATATGAGATTTGTCCAATTTATTTTTGTAGGCATTTAGTGCTATGAACATTCCTCTCAGCATGATTTTCATTGTGATCTGTAAGTTGGATATGTTGTGTATTCATTTTCATTGAATTCTAGAGAGTCTTTCATTTCTTTCTTGATCCAGTTATCAATCAGTAGAGAGTTGTTCAGTTTCTATGAGTTGTAGACTTTCTGTTGCTACTATTGTTGAAATCCAGACTTAATCTGTGGTAGTCTGATAGGATGCATGGATTAGTTCACTTTTCTTGTTTCTGTTAGGACTTGCTTTATGACCTAGTATTTGGTCAGTTTTAGATAAAATTCCATGAAGTGCTGAGAAGAAG
>NC_022020.1:12578418-12593116 GCF_000317375.1 Microtus ochrogaster | reverse complement strand
AAATAATCTGTAGATATCTGTTAGGTCCATTTGGTTTATAACATCTGTTAGTTCCAGTATTTCTTTGTTTACTTTCTGTCTAGATGACCTGTTCATTGCCGAGAGTTGGGTATTGAAGTCTCCCCCTATTAATATTTCCTTAGATATTGATGTGTGTTTTAAGCTTAATAATACTTCTTTTATGAACGTGAATACCCTTACATCTGGAGAACAGATGTTAAGAATTGAAAATTTTCATGTTGGATGTTTCCTTTGATGACTATGAAATGCCCTTCTTCTCCATCTCTTTTCTTTAGTTTTTATTTGAAGTATATTTTGTTAGATATTAGAATGGCTACAACAGCTTGCTTTACAGGTCTATTATTTGCCTCAAAAATCTTTTTTCAACCATTTACTCTGAGGTAATATCTGTTTTTGACACTGAAGTATATTTCTTGTTTGCAGCAAAGGTTGAATCCTGTTCTCACATCCATTCTGTTAGTCTGTATCTTTTCCTTAGGTAGTTGATTCCACTGTAATTTAGAGAGATCAATAACCAATCATTATTAGTTACTGTTATTTTGGTGGTGGTGGTAGTGGTGTTTGTGGTGGTAGTGGTGGGTGGCGGTGGTAGCATGTGCACTCACTCTTTTCCCTTGCAGCTTTTAGTATTTTTTCTTTGTTTTGTTTTCTAGTGTTTTGGTTATTATAGAGCATCGGGACTTTCTTTTTAGGTTGAGTCTATTTGGTGTTCTGTATGCTTCTTGTACCTTTATAGGCATCTCCTTCTTTAGGTTAAAAAGTCGTTCTTCTATGATTAGGTTGAAAACATGTTCTGCGTCTTTGAGCTGGGATTCTTCTCTTTCTAGTTTTCTTAGGTTTGGTCTTTCATAGAATCCCAATTTCCTGGAAGTTTTGTCAGCAACATTTTAGATTTAGCATTTTCTTTGACCAATGTATCTATTTCATCTCTTATATCTCCAGTACCTGAGGTTTTCTGTTCCATCTCTTGTATTCTGTGGATGAAACCTGTCTCTTTAGCTCTTGTTCACATACCAAGGTTTTTCATTTTCAGAGAAACATACCTTTAGACTGAACAAGTCTCATGAACTTCTCAGCACTCATGAAACTAACAAAGTAACTACTGTTCAGTTCCGTATTCATATGTTTAATTTCTTAATAAAACTCTGGGGAAAATTGTCATATCTCCTAGTTATCAAATATTAAGAACTGATTTTAGATAACATATCATGCTAAATGCTTACATATTAAATTATGAAAACTATTAGCATGCATTCACAAGTTTTCTCTTTATCAAGATATACTCCCAAGGTTCATCATTTCAATCATTCTTAATAATGAGGCCCAAATAAATAACAATAAGTACAGTATTAAAAATATTATTTTGGACAAATTTAATATATATGTAAATCAAAAAATATAAAACATGTAGAATATTGCAAGCTAATTATGTATTTGTGTATTTGTTAATAAAAATTTTCTACAATACTGCAAAATCCTTGAGGCATAATATCAAGTCCAAATAACTAAATAAAAAGTCCTGAGTAGATAACTGAATGAGAAAATAAACAAGAGAAAGAATGAATGAGTTACCTAATATTGTAAGCCAATGTTCAGTCCACAAAGTTTCATATCAACATTGTCCTCTAATCTACAAAATCACGTAATTGCATGAATGTAACTGAACACACACATACACACAATCATGTAACCTCAAAGGTAATTTTTAAATATTTTTATGTTTAATGAATCAGACAAGCAAATAAACAATCAAAAAAACCCTTAAAATGATCCTTATCTTGACAGCAGCAGAACATTTACCAGGGCTTCAACTCCTCTGAGAGTTAGATTTTAATGAATGTTTCGGTATCAAAAAGTATCATTTAAAAAGTGACTACACCAAATGAAAATATTCACAAACTTTGTCCTCCTCAGAAAATATAATTCTATGTGAACTTAGGTAGGTTTACAAGATACAACTTTGTAGTATGTTGAATAATTGCACCAGAATGAGTACAAGGACTTGGGAGATGGATCTCAGTTCATCATTTTTGCTTCCTGAAGAGCACTTGTGACACGGTGTTCATCATTTAGGATCAATAGGGAGATCAGGCCTCCATGAGAAATATGTCTGTTGGCCTTAATAAATCTTGACTGTATAAATACAGAAATATTTTTACAGGCAATTTTCTGCTGAATTACATTTCCTGTTCATATTTTTGTACCACGTATAATTTCTAACAACAAAACCAACGGCTTGATGGGTAGTGTCTTTCACAGAGGAATGCTTTAATTACTTCACTCTAGTTATTTTTATATCTGGTAGTTTAATCATCATAGTTAATCTCTTTATGGGTCTCAAAACATTATCAGCAAGGTGAGTTATATATTAAAGCATTTTTAATTCAGGATGGATTCACACCAAAAGAATGATTAGATTTGAAAATATTAAAGTATGTTAGTAAATTATAGTTTTTGAAGCATCTAGAGCAAACTTCTTTTAGTTTTCATTACATTTTACTTATTTTCTCCATGTGTGTGAATGTGAAAATGCCCATGCCATAGTGCATGTGTAGAGGTCAGAAGACAACCACAGGTGTGGTTCCTCTGGGATTCTCTCTCTCTCTCTCTCTCTCTCTCTCTCTCTCTCTCTCTCTCTCTTCCTCTTCTTTCTCTCATTTTTAATTTTCTTCCTTCCTTCTTTTCTTCCTTCTTTCCTTCCTTTTTTCTTTCCTCCTTCTTCTTAACGTTTTTATTTTATTTAATTAACATTTTTTTCATTTTTTTTTACATACCAACCACAGTATCAACTCTCTCTTCTCCTCCAGTTTCCCATCATCCCACCTCCCCATATTGTCTTCATTCAGAAAGGGGCAGAACTCCTGTGGGCTTGAAAAAAGCAATAACACATCAAGTTGAGGCAGGACTGAGCTCCTCCCTCTCCATCAAGGCTGGGCAGGGTAGTGTAGCATGGGGTGGGGGAGCAGGTTCCTAAAAGTCTAAGCACCAGGGACAGGTCCTGATCTCACTGCTAGCAGCCCCACAAAGAGACCAAGCTACACAAGTCTCACACATTTGTAGAGGGCGTAGGATGGTCCGAATGTAGGCTCTGAAAGTGTTGGTCCAGAGTCTATGAACTCCAATGACGTTAGGTCAGCTGTCTCTATGGGAAATACGATCTCTCACTGGAGCTAGGGATCCCTGCTGCTCAGTCTAGGCTACAAGGCCCAAGATCCTCTTGTCTCTGCCCCCTTAGTAATGGGATTGTAACTGGTCACCACCAAGCCTGGCTTTCAACTGGGATTCTTAGGATGGAACATGGGGCCCCTGTTTGTGTGGTAAATACTTCACAAACTGGGCCATCACCAGTCCTATTATCTCCCATTATTTAATGTTTTCTCTGAGTGTCCACACCCAAATTCTATAGACACAAGTATCTACCCATGTGAGCCCAGAGTCAGACAAAAGGCAGGCACACTCAGGCAAATCACACATCACTCTTTGTAAATGAAGAACAAGGAAATAAACCCAAATCCCAGCACCCAGAAGAAACTGAGCATATCCTAGGAGCATGTTGGTGTCAAAACACACATTTTATTTATGATTTTGGATTTTTCTATTTTATGTGTTAGAGTGTTTTGAGTATTTAAAAAAACACTCAAATATTTTAAAAGTTGTAACAGTTTTGAATGATTTTAAGTATATATACACATTCATACATTTCTTTCTTCTAGAAACTTCAAGAAGAGTCACTGGCAGAAAACTTGCGATTGGCCAAAGAATATCAAAGCATACAGGCGATTTTCTTGAAGGAGAAGGAAGCCTTCTTCAATGGCTATGACAGACTGCTGTCACTCAATTTTTCAGTCTGTGACAAGAAAAAGGTATTGATTTTTTTTTTAATGAAATACCTTAAGTGAGTCATCCAAAATGTAAACATAGCCAGTGTGGTGTTATCAATAGGAGACTACTTATTATAGCATAAAATGGTATGGTTTCTTTTTTTTAAGTTTTATTGTAATATAGTAATAATGATGTGAAATTACGTAATTAAATAATATTAATGTTAGGAATTGAATTTTGAAAAATATTTAAGACCCCCAAATTCTTAGTTTGTGATCCTTTTGCAATGTTTATTTGCATTTAGTTATTGTTACCATAAATCATAATTAATTTCTTAGTTTACAGATATACATTTGCTATTATAAAGTTGGGTTTTAATTATAACTGTATATGACTTTGTACAATGGGTCTCTAAATCTTCTTTTTGATATATATGCCCCAAATTCACATTCTTATTATTTTGCTTAGTATGAAGATCCTTTAGACATTTAGACTCCTGAACACCCATTCCACCCCTGTTACTGGAAATGGCAGGAAATCCTACTTCTGTGTGTAAAGTCCTATGTTTTGGTAAAAGAAAAAAGGAAAATCATGTGAATAAAAAGAAGGAAAGAGCTTCCATAAGATGAAAAGGGGAAAGAAAGCTGTACTATGGGGGTGCCACAATATAGCCACTTTCTTCCCAGACACTTAGAGACAATATGAGATGGTTTCCCTTTGAACCTTTCTCCTCAGAATTCAATTTTCAAAAATTAAAATAATGGTTATTATTTAACAACTGACTTAGCCTTAAAGATTAGAGTTAATGCATCTCTTCTATTGACATCACCCATACTGGTGTGCTATGAGTTATGATTTAGAAGTTCAGTTCTACACTTATTTCTATTACAGAATTGTAAGGAAGGCAAAAGCCTAGGTCTGGAGTAAAAATTTCATTGAACAGTATGGAAATGATCCTTTGAAAGTTATTTACTCTTTTGAATCTAAATTTTCTCAACTATAAATTAAAATTACTTCACAAGATAATATATTATGAATAAAATAAAAGAGAAATCATAGCAAATCATTCTTAAAACAAAAGGAAGCTATGTTGCTGAAATTTGTTTGCTGTTGTGAATGTTCTTGTTTCTCATGCTTCTGATCAGATGGATGTTAAAGCTTCTATGTGCCCTGTGTGACATTTAGAAGGACCTCTTTAGAAGTATGTTCAAAGCCGGGCAGTGGGGGCACACACCCTTAATCCCAGTACTTGGGAGGCAGAGGCAGGCAGATCTCTGTGAGTTCAAGGCTCATTTCATCTACAGAGTTATAGTGGCAATTCAATTGTATTTTAATAAATAAAGACTGTCTGAAGATCTGAGACTAAAACAGTCCCACTGGTGAGCCTTACAGACCAGGTTATGTTAACACACACCTTTAATCATGATAGCCAAAAAAGGCACACATCTTTAATCCCAGTAGTCATACTAGTTGCCATAGAAACCAGGCAGTGCATGCCTGTAATCCCAGCCCTAGAGAAGACTATAAAATGGGAAGAAACAATTCTCAACACAGTCTTTTTCTGAGATTCCTGGAGGCAGGATCGCCATTTTCAAACTGAGGTCAAGGTAAGAGCCAGTGGCTGGTTGTTTCTTTTGGGATCTTCAGGTTGAACCCCAATTTCTGACCCTGAGTTTTTATTAATCATGCTTCATTTAGTCGTGTTTCACTGAGTGAGTCCAGAACAGCCAGAATTGTTTCACAGAAAAATCCTGTCGGGGGGAGGGGGGGAAGGAAGAACAGAAAAGAAAGAAGTATAGTCAAGAGGATCAAGAGAGATGGTTAAAAGATAATATCTTTGGGGAAGACTTTTGTCTTTAGGTTTCTATGGCTGTGAAGAGACACAATGACCATGACAAATCTTATAAAGAAAAACATTTAATTGGGGTTGGCTTACAGTTTCAGAGTCAAGTCAGGAAGTATGGCAGTGTGCAGCTGTCTCACTTTGTACTCTCTCCCTCCATCTTTTCCCCCAACCCACCTAATCCTCCTTATGCCTGTCTCAACCTGCCTGTCCCAGTCTACTTGCAAAATTTATTCTATTTTTTCCTTCCAAGGGAAGGCCATGTGTTCCTGCTAAAGCCCTCCACTTTATCTAATCATTCTGAGTCTGTGAATTGTAGCTTATTGTGATTTATTTAACAACGAATATCTGCATATAAGTGAATACATGCCATATTTGTCCTTCTGGGTTAGGCTTACCTTACTCAGAATGATTTTTTTCTAGTTGCATCCATTTGCCTGAAATTTAATGGTGTAATTTTCTTACAGGGAAGTAATACTCCATTGTGGAAATGTAGCACATTTTCTTTATCCATTTTTCAATGGAGGGACATCTATGTTGATTCCCATTTTGCACAAAGCTGCAATGGGCGTAGTTGAGCGAGTGTCTTTGTGGTGTGATTGAGCATCCTTTAGGTATATGCTCAAAAGCAGTATAGCTGGCTATTGAGGTAGATGAGTCCCATATTGATTTCCTTAATGGATGTAAAAGTTTGCACTCCCACCAGCAGTGAAGGAAGGAGAGTTCCCCTTGCTCCACATCCTCACCAGCATGAGCTATCACTTGTGTTTTTGATCTTAGCCATTATGACGGGTATAAGATGGAATCTCAAAGTAATTTTGATTTGCATTTCCCTTGTGGCTAAGGATGTTGAGCATTTTTTTTTGTTTCTCAGCCACTTGTGATTCCTCTATTGAAAATTCTGTTTAGATATGTGCCCCATTAATTGTATTATTTGGTTTTTTTATATCTATCTTCTTGAGTTCTTCATATATTTTGAATAGAAGACATCTGTTGGATCTGGAGTTGGTAAAAATCTTTTCTGATTCTGTAGATTTGTCCAATTGATGGTGTCTTTTGCCTTACAGAAAATTTTCAGTTTCATGAGGTCGCATTTGTTAATTGTGGACCTTAGTGCCAATGCTGTTGGTGTTCTATTAAAGAATTTGTCTCCTGTGCTAATGAGTTGAAGACTATTCCCCATTTTGCTTCTATCAGAGTCAGTGCGTTTTGTTTTATGTGGATGCCTTTGTTGTTCTTTAGAAGGGGATATTTTAGAAGTACATTTTAGAGATATGCTCTTTAGAAGAATGCTCTTTAGAAGACCCTCTTTTCAAGGGTTCTGTTTAGAAGGCTCTCCTTTACAAACTTGCGTTGAAATAGTAGTTAAGGGTGGCAGATAAAGAAATGTGGGTTTGGAAAAGATTTGAAAACACAACCATCTGACCATGTCCTAGTGTTCTCAAAGCATACTTCAGAATTAGATCTTTCTGTGTAGATAGAGCATTTTCCAATCCTTTCATGCATTTTTGCATTGCTATTTGTATCAAGTATGTTAGTTGTTAGTCCCTGGGAAGAAGAAAGCAATAGCTTAATATTGTTTGTCTTTCCTTAATCAAAGCTCAAACAAAAAGTGTATGGGCACTTAGACAGTGGTGGGTGGCAAAGAAAACAGTGTGCTGGCTAGGCTTATGCCAAATTAACACAAGCTAGAATCATTTTGGAAGAGGAAACCTCAACCAAAAATTGTCTCCTCCAGATTGGCCATTGAGCAAGCCTGTGGTGCATTTTGAAATTAATGATTGATATGAGAAGGACCAAATCACCTTGAGTGGTGCCACCCCTGTAATGGTGGTCCTGTGTGTTATAAAAAAGTAGGTGAACAAGCCATGAGGATACCGCCAGAAAGCAGTATTCTTTCATCGTTTCCACTTCAGTTCCTGCCTCCAGGTTCCTGCCTTGCTTGAGTTCTTGCCCTGTCTTCCCTGGATGATGAACCTTAGCTCTAAGAAGAAAAAAGCTTGTTTCTCTCCATGTTGCTTTTTTCATGATGTTTTATCGCATCAACAGAAACCCTCAGATACTTAGCATCCTGCTTTTGTAATAAGAACATTCTCCTCATTTCTTTGATCGAATTAAAGCAACTCTTGATACAGGATGGAAGAAGCCAGACTTTGATAAGAACAGGCGGGCAGGGGCCACGCCTGGGCATGGGTTTCCCTTGTGATCCCTCAACGACTCACTTTCAGCACATTTGTTTCAGGAAACTGTCAGGATTTATTTGTCCTTTCAGCCATTTCTCATTCCCATCCTTCAGCAATGGAGGTCATGAAGTGCAGGCTGCCCTTGTCAGTGGCATGTAGGATCAATTTGCTGCGATGGACAGAGAGGCCATATTGACGCTGTTAATCTGTCAGAGAGAAATCGTATGTCATTAGTGTCTAACACGCCACACACAGGGCAAAATTTGGCCCTCAGAAACAAGACAACCCTTTAATATTTTAGTCCATTTCTTTTCTCTCACAGCCTTTCTGATGTGCATGGGGTTAAGTCCTCTACTTGTCCTAGTTCGGGGTACAGGAAAGCAAGAGTTAACCATATGAATTCTGCGTAAACTTTTTGTTTTCTGATGAATTTCCTTTGCTCTGAACCTGAAATGTCTTTTTTCATGATAAACAATTATATTTTAATAATTATGATTCTTAGGGGATATTATTTTCCCTACGAAGATTGCATATTTTTATACTTCTTTGTACTTGTAGACCAAACGTAGCAAAGCCTGATGGAAGAGTAAATCAAATTAAAGATAATGTTCCCTTCCTTAGCATAATTTTGCACAGAGACATTTTGAATGTTAGAGCACTATAGCATTGCTCTCGGTGGTGATATTATATCTATTTATTTGGATATGTTTCTTGATACCCCAGGGTTTTTCAAATTTTCAGTGATGGGCGTTTTCCCCTTTTACACCTCAGAAAGAGGCAAAAGCAATTAAGCAAAATTCTTATTTGCCCCATTCATGGGTAACAATAGAATCAAATTCAATATAAAACTTCTCAGATGTCAAAATTAAAGCTAATAGTGGAAATAAATTAAGAAAAAT
Source organism: Microtus ochrogaster (assembly GCF_000317375.1). Lineage (NCBI taxonomy): Eukaryota > Metazoa > Chordata > Mammalia > Rodentia > Cricetidae > Microtus > Microtus ochrogaster. The sequence goes on along the minus strand of NC_022020.1, from coordinate 12,584,348 downwards.
AAGTTTGGAAAGAAAACAAGTATTGTTTCCATGTGAAACTATTTCCATCACTTTCCTAAGTAGATTTTAGGAACGTTTATGTACTTTCTTTTTAAAACAGCATTAACACTTCCAGGAAACTACACACCTCTGTTTCTAGTGGCATCTGAAATTCTTCAGTCCACAAAGAAAGGCAAGTAAAACTGCCAAGCAGATAGTGCTGTGATTTGCAGACAACAAAATTGCTTTTGAAAATGGTTTTTAAAATACTTCTAATTCTTTCAGAAGCCATTCATAATGTTTAACCCTTCCCCACAGAAAATCACAGTGTTTTTAAATGAAAGAAATGAAAGCTAGCACTTAAGAAACATCCCTGGGAGACACTCTCCATATGCATGTATTTGTAAATATATTGTACTTACATAGATATGTATGTATTTTTCTCTACATACATGTATGTGTATATGGAGGGTGATGGCACTGTACTATGCATTTGACAAGCATTATCCTTTAGATGCCCCCCCAACTGTTAAGACAAAGGGACACCTGTTTAATTAGAAGGTGACTTAATTTCCACGGGACTGAGCATCAGCTTTATAATTATATTTTTAATCTTATCAGCTGGGAGCATCCTTAGGAAATTTCCATTTCCTTCCAAAATAATTTTACAGATGAGGCATCTTGAAAGGGGTCAGCGTAAGAAATAAAGAATGTTTAGGACACAATTCTAACTTGGTTTGAGTGTTATATCTAGTGAACTGTAGGTAGCATGTGCTGGGATATTTTTTTATTTAATGAGCATTACTATTCTGGCAGTCTTTTGATAAAAGCATCACTTTTAAGTGATGTGGACATAAGGAGATGAATCTGAGATAAGTGGAAATGCTCTCTGAGCGACAGAATACAAACAACATCCAACAGTCAACCATCGTACTGACAAAGACACATTAGGTTCCTCAGAGAAGCCCACCTCCTCTCTCCTTCCTTGCTGAAGATATGCTGGATCTATTCTCAACTAAGGCACATCCTAAGTTCTTCAGCTGGCTCTCTTCATTCTCCTGAGGAAGAAAACACAAAGTGTTGCTATTTATCACCATTATCAGGTTTGATTAGGCAGACCTCCATCTTTAATTCTAGATAACATTGTATCCACTATAGATTTCACTACTTTCTTCTGCCTTTTATCAATCATCAGATACAGTTTCATGTAACCCCACCCCATGTGAATACTAAAAGTTGCTTTGCCAAGTGCATGCTGGCTGCTTATTTTACTAAAGGTGGAGATTTATTCTTCTGAAGCAAAACTGTAACTCTTTCAATAGGTTTTTTTTTCCTAAAACAACCACTCAAAGACCCTTTCAGGGTCTCTGCCTCCCTCTGTTTCTCAGAACACAGGCACACACACTCACACACACACACACACACACACACACACACACACACACACACACGCAATTTTGACCTCTTTCTTTGGACACATTTGTTCTTCCAAAAAGTATCAATTAAAGGCCTGCTATTTCCTTAGAAGCTTGCTCAGGTCTCAGCTTATTGAGTAGCTTTTGCAATGACAGAGACAGGCACAGCCAGCTGGTGTTCTACTCATTCACCAACAATTCTTTTCCATTGTCCAAACCTCATGCGGGAAACACAGAGAGTTTAGAGTCAATGTTTGCATCAGTCACAAATTTCACACTCATGAAACTGCTGAAATGTACACTTCAAAAGGAAGAAACAGACATTATTTGTAGAGTCCAGGGAGCCCTACAAGTCTAGAGTATCACTAGTTGATAGACTATAAAGAGCCCATACATGCTTAATGTAGAGAACTTCTGCATGCAAACTGTGCATACACCTTCACTTACATACTATAATGCATATTTTCATATGTGCACACATGCACACACAATATAAAATTAAAATGTAGTTATAAAAATTTGCCACCCAGTAACCAAAATGTTTACTGTATGTTGAACTATGTTTTCTGTCCCACCTGGTTTTTCAGCCATTAAGTCCCAAAGAATCACACAGGGGTCTATATTAGTTATAAACTGATTGGCTCATTTGCTCAGGCTTCTTATTAAGTAATTCTTACAAGTTACATTGGCCCATAATTCTTGCCTGAGTTAGCCACGTGGCTTGGTCTTTTTGGTGAGGCAGTCACATCTTGCATCCTCTGCATCTGGGTCACGACTCCAGACTGCACTTCCCTCTTCCTAGAATTCTCGTTTCCCTGTCTCTACTTCCTGCCTTGTCACCCTGCCTATACTTCCTGCCTGGCTACTGGCCAGTCAGCATTTATTTAAAATATAAGTGACAGGGTACAGACCATTGTCCCACAGCACTCCCCCTCCCTCTTTTAAAAACAAGAACTCTGACTCTAATATCCTTTGTTTAGCTTTTCTACTGACCATTATCTGGTGTAGGAGGTCCTTCTGTCTATATGTTGATTTCATTGGTTAATGAATAAAGAAACTGCTTTGGCCTTCTTGATAGGCCAGAACTAAGGTAGGTGGAGAAGACAGAACTGAATTCTGGGAGGAAGAAAGCAGAGTAAGAGAGTAATCATGGAGCCACCAGAGACAGATGTGCTGAATCTGTCCCGGTAGGCCACTGCCACATGGCGATATACAGATTAATAGAAATGGGTTAAATCAAGATGTGAGAGTTAGCCAATAAGAGGCTAGAATTAATGGGCCAAGAAGTGATTTAATTAACACAATTTCTGTTTGGTTATTTCAGGGCTAAGCTAGCCGGGTGGCCGGGATGAAGAAGCAGACCCCTCTTTCTTGCAACAGTTACTCATTACAACTTGTAACCAACATTCTAAACAAAGGAAAATATCCATAGTCCATTTATTGGAAATGTGGGAGTAGTTTTCCAGGCTACTTCCAACTGATTGGTGGTGCTGATAATCTTATGAGGTCCTAAAGAAAATTTAGAATTATGATCAAGTCAAGTCATGACTGGACTATTCTATGAGACTTGATCATCTCAGGCAGCAGTCTTGAATCTGTTCTGGATGTAGAACTCAAACATCTGGGCCATCCGTTCCTATCGGAGATTTCTCAGGAGGCCTTCCTTGATCAAACCTGAGTTTTCTTAAATCAGAATGAATCCATAGCCTCTCATTTTGTGTGGCAACAAAAGTAAAATCTTTTCTCTAAAGTAACATACCTTTTGACTTCAATTTTGAAGTCAAGATATTTTCAAAATACCTATCTTGTGTTAATTCAGCAGCATTTATAAACAAATACCTTTTAGCAGCTATTCCTCCTTCCTCAGCATTCAAACAATTCAAAGAGAGTATAATAACATACAGTGTCCAGATTCTCTGTGTGTTTTCCATCTTTATGTGGCTTTATTTTAAACTCTATATCTTTTATTTTTATTTTTAATTTTTGGCTTGTTGAGACAGGATTTCTCTGTGTATCTTTGTCCTAGAACTCACTCTGTAGACCAGGCTGTCCTTGAACTCACAGAGATCCACTTGCCACTGCCTCCCAAGTGCATTTGAATGTGTGCCACTACACCTTGAACTCACAAATGTCTGTCTGCCTCTGTCTCCCAAGTGTTGGGATTAAAGATGTGTGCCACCATACCCAGCTACTTTTTTTCTTTTTTAAAAGGACTTTATCCTCTTTTTCTCTTCTCTCCCAAGCCTACATATATTTTAACACACAGTAAACCTTTTAGAGGTTTTCTTTGTCTTTGAATCTCTTTTTACTGTATATCTCTCTTTTTCTGAACACATAAATCTTTAATTTGCTAAACAATAGGGCTAGGATTAAAGCCGTGGCTTTGACTGTTAGATCCACCCCATTTCTTAGCTTTCTGAGAATCTAGCTTCACGGTGGAGGTACTGGCCAGAGCCATGATTATTGCCACAGTTGTATGACATTTCAAGGTCCGTGCAGCCACCAAGAAGCATGCTGTAGGTTATTCATAAACAACATTTAAGTTTTTTGTGGCAGAGTCTCTTAAAGGGACTGCAAAGTTTTTACAGCTAAAGCTGAGTCAGGAAGCCTCTCTAAAATTAGACACATTTACCTCTAGCAAACAGAACCTATCTGAGAAAAAGCTATCAATAAGCTGTACTTTACACTATTCTTTTCTGTCTAGAATTACTTCCCAGGCTCTCTCAGGCTTTATGTGGATGCAGTTGTCCATGTGTTGGGCACCATTTGTTGAGTGAGCACCATTCTGTTGACAGAAGTTCCTGTGCCACTCTGTCCTGCAGCCATTAAGTCCCAAAGAACCATACAAGGGTCTACATTAGTTATAAACTGATTGGCCCATTTGCTCAGCGTCTTATTAACTAATTCTTATAAGTTACATTAGTCCATGATTCTTGTCTGAGTTAGCCACGTGACTTGTTTTTTTTGGTGAGGTAGTCACATCATGCATCCTCTGCATCTGGGTCATGACTCCACACTGCACTTCTCTCTTCCTAGAATTCTCATTTCCCTGCCTCTACTTCCTTCCTGGTCACCCTACATATATTTCTTGCCTGGCTACTGGCCAGTCAGTGTTTATTTAAAATATAAGTGACAGGGTACAGACTATTGTCCACAGCAACTGTAGACATCTTCAGTGAGAGGTGGAATTTCAACTCAGTCTTGCCCAAAACAGCTTATAGTTTCTCTTGTGGTAAGTGATAATCTCTCCTCACATCCATAGATTTCTATCTCACAATCGTTTGTTAAAATGCAAAGAGATAGGTATGAAAAGCAAGTGCACATATGCTAAGCATTTTTTTGAGTCAGAGTTTTTCTGTGTAACAACCCTATCTGTCTTGGAATTAGCTCTATAGACCAGGCTAGCCTCAAACTCACAGAGCTCTAACTGCCTCTGCCTCACTGAGTACTAGGATTAGAGGTACACACCACCATCAGCTGGCTGCTAAACATTTTAACATCTGTTATTTTTCTTACATACCTTAACATTGCTAATATGTAGATCTATATAAATAAAGCTACCCAAAACTAATGTCAAGGTCATTACTTAAGTACTGACTGATGAAATCATTAGGAGAAGAAACTTGACTACCTTGTATAAAGAAAAAAATTCTTGAAATCCAAAACAGTGAAAAATTGTCACTTCTGATAAGCAAGAGTGGCTTAAAGATGACAGGCTAGTACATAAACATTTATCATTAGCTATAAACAATGTGATTATCAAGAGATTTACCCAATGTTCTGTCTCCTACAGCCATGAGATCCAAATTCATTTTCAGGTAATTTATTATGTCAGCACACTCACATATGATTTCAAATGTTAGCACATCTAGTGGTTGTGCAGCACACCAGACCACTCCAGGATAATTATTTCTTTAAGTATACCATGTTGTTGTGTTGGGTTTTGTCTCTTGGAGGCCTGCTTTTTTTCTGAAGGAAATGGAGGACGGAGTGGATCTGGGGAGAGTAGAGGGAAGAAAAACTGGTCAGAATGTATTGTATTAGAGACTAATCTATTTTCAATAGGAAAAAAGAAGATTTTTACCTCACAAGAAGCCTTAACAATACAGCTCCACAATAACTTTAACTGAATAAAATTTTAACCTGTTCTAAATTTCCATAAAAGTGCATTTTATAGAAATAATGGAGTGTTTAGTTACTGATGTTCCATGTTTCTTGGTATAAGCATCTCTCGTAAAGAAAACAGCTACTTTTCTCTTTTGGGTGGGTCTAAAACTCATCTGGTAGGCACTATTTAGTAAATGGTATTTTGTTTCTTTTAAGCATATTGTATATAAGTTAACCTTATATAAAGTATTCAGGCAATCAAATTGTATTATCCTATCATTTAAATGTGTTGATAGTTCTGATAAAAATTATATTCAGAGATATTAGAAATATTTCTCTTTTTCAGCTGAAGGGTTTTTCTCACAGCTTTTCTATAAGAGTGATTTTTTAAAATTTATTTATTTATTAAAGATTTCTGCCTCCTCCCCG
>NC_022020.1:12567837-12578178 GCF_000317375.1 Microtus ochrogaster | reverse complement strand
AGATAGATAGATAGATAGATGATAGATAGATGATAGATAGATAGATAGATAGATAGATAGATAGATAGATAGATAGGTAGATAGATAGGTAGATAGATAGGTAGATAGATTATAGATGAGAGATAGATAGAGAGATAGATAAATGAATAATAGATGATAGAGAGATAAATTGATAGTAAATAGATGATAGGTAGATAAATGATGGATGGATAGATAGATGATAGATAGATAGATAGATAGATAGATAGATAGATAGATAGATAGATAGATAGATGAAACATAGTTGAAAGACAAATGATAGATAATCTGGTAGAATGATAAGCGTTATCTAACACTTTATTTGAACAAATGAACTGTGGTAATACAGTAGATAGCTTTGGGGATTTTTAAATTATATCAGATATAAAACGACCTTTAGATTATTTCATTTAATACTGGATTCCATAATTCTTGTGGATTTTCAAAGAAATTTTTTTAAAGATATACAAACTATTTTCACAGGTTACTGGGGTAAAGTCAAACAAAGCCAGCCTTTGCAGGGTGTGCACACAAAAGAGGCAGGACTGTTATCAGTGAAAGCAGCAAAGAACTTGGCTCGCTTGACTCTGAATGGATCATGCTGCAGCAGTCTTTTGATTCTAATATGAAACTGTAGTAAGGATCATTGCACTAATGCATGAGGATTTGTGATAATGTTGCTGAAATTTTACTGTCAAAACTGAACTGCAGTGTGATGACTTTTGTTATCACAGTTTCTAATAACCACCCAGCATGGATTGACCCTACATATGTTTGAGGTAATAACGTGTCAGTAACTCAGAAAGCAAAACAAAAGGGAAATCAAAACAGTCCACAGAATATTGTGAGTGGCTTCAGGATAACCGTTATTATTAGTATAGCTAACACAGTCATATCATAAATACAATGTAAGCTACAGGTTTACACAAGAATTAAAACCAAAACTTTAGGTATCTTATAACAATGTTGACTAAGTAATTCCACAAATACTGTCCTGAGCTCCTCCAAGGCATTGCCTCCTGAAGGCCTCTTATACCACACTCTGTCTCGTTGCTGCTATACAGTGACAGAACTCTTGATCAAAACTTCCCTTCCAGCCCTGAAGTGTTTCTGCCCTCTTCCTTTGGTGAAATATTTCCTTTTTCCTTTCCTACCTTTGTAGGTCTCTCTCTATTTATTGCTATATATTTGCATTTCATGTCTCTTTAGTATAATAAATATGAGAAAATAACCAAAAATTTCTAATATTAGCTATTGTCCTATGTGGTGGTCACCGTGCTAGACAGGACAGAGAGTAGTGAATGTACTGTATCACGAATGTTAGGTCAAATACAAATGGGATTGTCACCCTTATCATAGACTTAAATGACTCTTATTCAACTCATTTCTTTTTAAAAAAATCCATGAAATATCTATGGCTCTTCTCCTTTTCCTCTTTTTAAACAAGGAATCTGTATTGTATTATATACTTTCCTCTCCTATGACAAAATGCCTGACAAAGGCAGCCCAATGAAAGACTGGTTGATTGATGCTTCCTATTTGAGGTCCAGTCTATCATGGTGGAGAAAGCATGGCAGAAGGGTTCAAGACAACAGGTCACACTATATCTGCAACTAGGAAGCAAGAGGGATGGATGCTGGTACTCAGCTCATTTCCTTCATCTCACTGAGTCCAGGACCCCAGCTCCAAGAATGGTGTCCCCCCGTAGTTAGGGTGGGCCTTCCCAAATCTATTAGATTTGTTTCCATGGTGAGTCTAAATCTCCTCAAGCTGATGATCAATATTCACCAAGATTAATATTAATTACATTAGTTTGCTAGAGTTGTAGCAATAGCCCCAATGCCAAGCATTTTATACAACAGAGAGTTACTATCTCACTGTTCCAGCAGTTAGACATCTGAAATCAATTGTTATCAGGGTTGACTCTTTCTGAAGGTTCTAGTCAGTTCCAGTCCATCGCCTTGACTGGTAGATATTGCCACTACCAGTATAAGTGCTGGCTGATTTTGAGGGACAAATTAATTTGCGTCCAGTCAAGTTATTCCTTACATAATAAAAAAGAAAATTTTTGAATAAACAATAAATGCAGGTTTGAAAATTCAGAAATTCAAAACATAGGCAAAGTATTTCTATGTCTTCAGCTGTCTTATGCATACATATTGTCTCTTTCTTTCATTTTTCATTTAGTATGTGTGTGTGTTTGTGTGTGTGTGTGTGTGTGTGTGTGCGTGCGTGCGTGCATGTGTAAAACTTGTGGCAGTTGGTTTTCTCCTTCTACCATGCGGATTCCAGGAATTCGACTCAGGTTATCAGACTAAGTTAGGTCACTAGACCCAAAAATTTTCTCTTCTATTAATAATGCCTATCATACTAAATTAAATCTTAAGCCACTAGCCTCTTTTAAAATTTTAAAACTTCTACAAAGATACTGTCTCTAAGTACAGTGGTGTTCTGAGTTACTCAGTGATGCTCAAGTTTATGAATGTGGATAGAAAGTGATACAGTTTAGTCCAAAACAGGCACTTTGTTAGACTTTTAAGCCCCTCTTTGGTTGTAAGCAGGAGCCAAAACTGAGGTACAAGCTTGGCCTTTTGAACTGAAACTGTTCTTCCACAGGATCTTTTAAATCCTTTTTCCCTGCACAGCCCAGCCAATTATTTATATAGGAAGTATTATTGTCTCTCTTTAAATGCAAAATAATTTCAATTATAAAGACTGCTATACCTATCATTTCAAGCATGGATATGATGAGGCAATTAGACTCATGTGATGAAATTATGTCTAAGGTAAAAGGAACTATTGCAGTAAAATAGGAAGTGATTCTGACCAATGTCCAGAGGTCCAAACACTTTTCACCAAACAAGCTTACAGTGACCACCTATGTCCTGCGGGAATTGCTACAGAGGACAAAGGTTTAAGTTTGCATCCTTAAAAGAGCTAAGAAGAGGCAAGAGGCAGAGCGAAGAGCTCACACAACAAAACGCCAAGCTTTCTGTGGGGACACTGAACTTGGGGTTCTAGGAGGAATACAGGTTAATCAGAGCTAGTTGACCATGGTAAACTATCACTAAAATATAACAGTAAACACAGGGAGGTACAAAAGCAATCACTTCCTCAAATTCCTACTCTATTAGAAGCATGTTGGCTACATTCCAGAAGATGCCTTTATTAGTCTTTTTAGTATTTATTTTTATTATTATGTAAATGTTTTATTAATGATTTTTATTGTTACTTTAATGTTTGGGTTTTATTTTTAATTTATTTTCTCATATATTACATCCCCATCTCAGTTTCCCCACATCTTCCCCTCCCAATCCCTTCCCCCAACTCCCCTCTCTTCTCATCCACTCTTCCTCTGTTTCCCTTCAGAAAAAGGTACACCTCCCAGGAATATCAACCAAACAAGGCATATCAAGTTCCAATAAGACGAGGTACCTCTCCTCATATTAAGGCTGAACTGATAAACACAGTAGGAGGAAAAAGGTCCCAAAAGCAGGCAAGAGACTCAGAGTCCCAAAAGAAAAGCAAGCCATACAACCATAGCATACATGCAGAAGGCCTAGGTGAGAACTACAACGGCTCCCTGACTGTCTCTTCAGTCTCTGTGAGCCACTACAGTCCCAGGTTAGTTGAACCTGTGGGATTTTCTTGTAGTTTACTTCACCCTTATGGTTCCCATAATCCTTCCTTCCCCTCTTCCACAGGATTCTTAGAACTCTCCTGATGTTTGGCTGTAGGTCTCTGCATCTGTTTCCATCAGCTGCTGGATGAGGCCCCTCTGATGACTATTATGCTAGGCTCCCTTCTAGAGGTATAGCAGACTATCATTAGGAATCATTTCTTGACATTTTTCTGAAAGTCTTTTGTGGTTCTATCCCTGGTCTCTAGGCTATCCAGCTGCCGGTTCCTGGCCCTCCAGGCAGCCAGGGGTGGTATTCCTTTCAAGGTATGGGTCTAAAACTGGAACAGTCATTAGTTGGAATACCCCCATTTCTTTGCCAAATTTACCCCAGTACATCTTGAAGGCAGGACACTGTGTAAGTCAAAGGTTTTGTGGTTGTACTGATGTCTCAATACCACTACCGGTAGACTTGCCTGGTTACAGGAGATGGCCATTTCAGGTTCTGTATCACCCATTCCTAGGAATCTTAGCCAGGGTCACCCTCATAGATTCCTGGGAATTTTCATTGCACTAGAGTTCTAGCTCATCCATGAGATGCCCCCCAATTTCAGTTTTCTCCCCCAGTATTCTCTCCCTCAATTCTTTCCACCAGCCCCACCAACTGCTGCCTCCAGTTCCTGTCCACACCCATTCCCAGTCCACCCATATTATCTTTCTATTTCCTCTTCCCAGAGAGATCCATTGCCCCCATGAGCCCTCCTTGTTACATAGCCTCTCTCTGGGTCTGTGGATTGTAGCAGGATCATCCTTTGCTTCATAGCTGATATCCACTTATAAGTGAGTACATACCATGCTTGTCTTCCTGGGGTCTGGGTTACCTCACCCTCACTCAGGATGTTTTTTTGTTGTTGTTCCATCCATTTTGTCTGATAATTTTATTATGATATTTTTAACAGCTGGGTAATACTCCATTGTGTAAATGAGCCGCATGTTCTTTACATTCTTCAGTCAAGGGGCATCTGGGTTGTTTATAGTTTTTTGTTATTATGAATGAAGCTGCTATGAACACAGCTGAGCAAGTGTCCTTGTGGTAGGATGAAGCATCCTTTGGGTATATGCCCAGGAAGGGTATAGCTGGGTCCTGATGTAGATTGATTCCCAATTTTCTGTAAAGTTTCTGAAATATGTTTACAGCATGAAACCTCATGAAACTGGAGAATCCTAAGAGTGGTTCACTAAAGACTAACATAATATACAAGTTTTTTAAATATTTATTTATTTATTTATTATGTATACAATATTCTGTCTGTATGCCTGAAGGCCAGAAGACAAGTTTTTAAAAACCAAGGTGAAATGCCCTTGTCCTAAAATAATCACATTAAATGTAAAAAGGAAAACGACTTATGATTTGAATCTAGGTTATTCTTCAGTGTACTATCATATTGTCTGCAAATTGTGAGAGTTTGACTTCTTTTCTGAGTTTTGTCCCCTTGATCTCCTTTTGTTGTCTTCTTGATCTAGCTAGAACTTTCAGTACTATATTGAATAGATATAAAGAGAGTGGACAGCCTTGTTTTGTTCCTTATTTTAGTTGAATTGCTTTGAGTTTCCATTTAATTTGCTGTTGTCTATAGGCTTGCTGTAAATTGCCTGTATTCTGTTTAATGTCTCTTGTATCCTTGTTTTCTCCAAGACTTCTATCATGAAGGTGTATTAGATTTTGTCAAAGGTTTTTCAGCATCTAACGAGATTAGTTTGTTTCTTTTTCTTTCAGTTTATTTATATAGTGGAAGACATTGACTGATTTTCATATGTTAAAACATCCCTGAATCCCTGGGATGGAGCCTACTAGGTCATGGTGGGTGACCTTTTTGAACTGTTCTTGGATTCAGTTTGATAGCATTTTATTAAATTTTTTGCATCAGTGTTCATAAGGGAAATTGGTCTGTAATTCTCTTTCTTTGTTGAGTCTTCTTAAAGGTTTTTAATGCAAATAGAATTGAGTTATTTCCCTGTCTCTTTCTTCCCTGTAACCTTTCCCAGCTGCCCTCCCTGGAATCCTTCCCATTCCCCCAGCACTTAAATGGATAGCCTCTTTTTTCTCTGATTATGTGATTTTCTCTGATGTGTCTGTAAACATAAGTGCATGAGTGCAACCTGCTGAGTCTGTTTTTGTTGGTGATATGCACGTGATTTCAAGGCTGACCTCTCTGCATTGGACAGCCAATAGAAGGTCTTATCCCTGGGGGAGGCAATTTTCCATCTTCCAGCCATCAATAGTTAGTTGCCTATAGCTTTTTTGTCTAAGAGTAAGACTTCATGAAACTTTTCCTTCTGCTATACCAACGTGTCCACTGAAGTCACTATTAAACCCCATTCTTGCTTATCAGCATTTCTAGGAGAGACTGTTTCACAGCAAACTTCCTGGTCCTCTGGCTCTTACAGTCTTTCCCACCCCTCTTCTGTGATGTTCCCCCACACCATAGCTATAGAAATTATAGAGTATTCATTGTGACTGGAGTCCCTATGGTGCACTGATCTCTGCATTGTGTCCAGTTGTGATTTTCTATGATAATCTCCACTTGATATTTTTTTCACAAAAGGAACTTCTTTGAAGAGGGATGGTAGTTACATTTGTCTGGGGGCATAAAGATAAGACCCAGCTATAATATATCTTGACATACACCTGTAGGACTCAACCCTGCGCCACTGATACTTCCCTAGCCATGATCCTTGCCACCCTATTCACAATAGCAAGGAAAGAGAAAAATCTAAATATCCTTCAACAGAGGGGTGAATGATAAATGGATTACATATGTTCAATAGAAAAGAAAAGTGAAATCATGACATTTGCATGTGAATGCATAGACCTAGAAAAAATTATATTGAGTGGGCTAACCCTAATCCAGAAAGATAAATGCCACATGTCCTCCCTGATCTGTAGCTCCTAATTTCAAATCCTCAGATGTGAGTATACAATATGCAGTAACCATAGAAACCTGGAAAGTATAAAAGGACCTATTATGGGTCAGGAGTTTAGAGATAATAGAAGAATATAAGTGATACAAAGCAGTATGAGGCTCCAACTAGGGAGAAGTGAGGGAGGTCAAATGGGACGAGAGACAAATAACACCAAGATTTTCTGATAATCTCATGTGTCATATTATTTTTTGTTTGTTTGTTTGTTTTTTAATTTATTTATTTGTTAAAGATTTCTGTCTCTTCCCCGGAACCGCCTCCCATTTCTCTCCCCCTCCCCCAATTAAGTCCCCCCCCTCAGCCTGAAAAGCAATCAGGGTTCCCTGTCCTGTGTGAAGTCCAAGGAACCCCCACCTCCATCCAGGTCTAGCAAGCTGAGCATATTATTTTATACCTAACTATATTATATATAACACATATAAGCACCCTTCACAAATATATGTATACATACATATATACATATATATATACATACATACATACACACACACACATACACACTCACATTAGAGGAAGTTAAGCCATGTGAGCTAATTAAAACCCAAATACCAGACACAGGAAATCTCATTGTGAAGATTTTGACAGGGTAGTCCAAGGGATTCCTAAAACATTATTGATTATTGGTCCAGTCTTGGTTGCCTTCCAGAGGCTGAAGTTAAGCTCCTACTGAAGACACACACTCTCAAAACACACAACCCAGATGACTTAAACCTGACCTGAAAGCCTGTTTCCAGTGGTCTAGATCTCACGGTTCTAGAAAATACTATGCAGGCATCCAAGGGAGGAAAGAGATTAAGTAGTCCTACCTAGCTGTAACACCTATGATCCATGACAATTATGAGCATGGAAAGATATGCATAAAGGTTCAAGAAGTGATTCTTGTATAATCGTCCTTACTGAACATATGAACCTCTTTCTGTCAGTTTTCCATCTTAACAATGCAATGTAGAATTAATTTACAGGACATTTACATCGTATTAGATATTTATAAGGTGATGCAGAGATCCTGTAAGTTACACAGGATAGTATGCATGAGCTTTGAGTGATTTTAAATGAGGAACTCCAGCAGTCTGGGGTTTGTGGATTGCAGACATGCACCAACACACTCGGTAGTTTTTCTTTGGGTGTATGGAGGTTTAAGCGATAAATCACAGACGGTGGTAATTCACCACCATATTCAGAACTAAACTACACTTCCGGTCATAGCCACATGAACTGTGTCTTCAGGTCTCTTCCCTTTCACATGTCCCATCCTACCTCCCTCTGATCTAGCCATGAGTTATTCTTAGATGCTTAAACCATGCTCAGTCCCGATATTGGGACCTTAAATGGTCATATTATTTCAAGGCGATATCGCCCTTCCCAGATTTCTCCATGTTGGCTTTTTACCATTTAACTGTAAATTTAAAGTTGCTTTCTTAGAACAGCTCACCAGAGACCCTGAGTGAATCTTTCTCTTGTCTCGCTACTATCACATCACTTGATTTGATTTTCTTTAATATAAAAACTGAACTTTTAGCTTATTTTCATTTGTTCAGGATCTATTTCTGCCAACTAAATGTAACTGCAATTGGAAGGGAAATATTACTTAGTCATAACCATTACTCTAGCACCCAGAGAAGTGCCTGGCAATATTTTTTGCAGTTACTATGTGATTGTTCCCAGTAGGATGTCTGACAAAAAGTGCACACCTCCTCACTGACACAGCATTTTCACATCGAGGAATTTGTAAGGAAACAATCTGGAAAAGTCTACAAGGTGTAAGACATAACGGTGCGGGTTATAATATTGTTTATAAAGAGGAAAGGTCAGCAAGTTCAGCACACACTTATATGGAATTGTATAAACACAGTAGAACTGGCACACAGTGGAGTATTATATAACCTTCATAAGGACTGGTACACATTATACCTTCCTTGTATCCTTATACGCATTATCTTATTATCATGTTGTTTCTTCCCACCTGTCCATCTGTCTGTCTGGAAATCTATATACCAAAGATTAGTTAGTGGTAATTCAGGGATTAGAATGGGTATTTCAAAATGTATGTCACTGTATTTTAAAGATATGTGGGACAAGCAAGGTAAAGAAAAAAACTTCAGATATTTCCAAATATCCACAGCACGAACTTCAAATATTATCTTACTCCTTTGTCTTGGATATCAAGGAAATATACAGTTGTCATTATAGAATGTAAACTTAGGCATTGTTGAGAGATTATTTGTAAGTTATTTGGTTTGAGATAAGGATGTTCTTTGCAGCAATTACTCTATTTGAAAATAGGATGAACCCGTCATGACACACTTAAAAATAAATCACTTTATTAATCAGCACTTTGAATCAATGGTGAAGGAATTAGCAAAATTTTGCAACAGAGATGTCCACACTTAAAATTATCATATTTTCTCTGAAGATGCCACACAGAACACTTAAGGGTTAAATGAGTTTAGTGTTCTCCTGGTTAAACAACACAATTTCAAGGTGGAATCCTGGATCCATTGTGGCCTTTGGTAAACCCTTCAATTGACCATTCTCTTCAGTTCTCATTCCTCTCTAACCATGCTGCAGTGGTATTAGATAATGTGGGACTGGCCAGCATAGTGGCTATTCCAGTGGCCCCTTGATCTCCACAGGGGCCACTAGTCCCCACCTAGCGCTAATAACTCAAATTAACCTCCTTCTATTAATCTACATTCTATCGCAAAGCTCAGTTACCTCTACTCTGAATCTTATATCTGACTACCTCGGAGTCTCACTGTCTTCTCTCCTTCCCAGAGTTCTCTCTCTGCTGATAAGTTTCTCCTATATTTCCTGCCCAGCTATTGGCCATTCAGCTTTTTATTATACCAATCAAAGCAATACATCTTCACACAGAACAAATACCCCACAACTTTCCCCTCTTTTGTCTAAATGAAAAAGAAAGGTTTTAACTCTAACACAGTAAAACTATATACAATAAGAATAATTATTAGGAATTATTATACTTATATTGTCCAATTCATTTGTATATATTTATTATCTTATCCTATCTTGATGAGCCTAAAGTTTTATACCTAAACAATCTTTTATCATAACTTGTATTACCATCTTAAAAATATCGTCTTAGACCTTAAAGCAACTTCTTAGATAAACAACATAAGTTCTCAAACAATGCACTTTACACCTCTTTGTGATTATTTTTCTGAATTTGGTAGCAAGGAAAACATGTTATTGTAACTATAACTATCTAGTCTTCAACCTCATCAAAGACCAAGAAGGATATAATATTAGTAAGCAGGAAGTGCAGAGTAAGCTACTTAAAAAAAACTATAGAAATGACAGAAACATTTGGCTACCTGTGTAGTCACCCAGGGTTCCTCTGTAACATTGGGAAATCCATCTTCTGTTTACATGCCTAGAATATCTAACAGATCTTCCCGTAAATCAGGAATTTTGAAGGACTGTTTTACCTTGTCCTGGCAAAATGTGGCAATCATTTTATTTGTGAAGACCTCCTGTCTATCTAAGATATATCTATGTAATATATACATATATAAAACATATATATCATATATATAATATATATCTCTGTATGACCTTGAAAATATGCCTAAAATGATTGCAAGTTTGGTATGGATGACTAACTACTAACCTGCATTTTAAAATTATCTGAAAGAGTTTGCAATAATAACTTTCAAGGACTAGAAATTTACACTACATTTTTTTTTATTGAGAAAAAAAAA
>NC_022020.1:12537387-12562012 GCF_000317375.1 Microtus ochrogaster | reverse complement strand
CCTAGGTGGAGTAGTTGTGAGTCTGAACTATCTCACCTAGCAGTTTTGACATTTTTCTGAATGCAGAATTTCAAGGAAACTGCAACAGAGGGTGTTGCAGGCTGGATCACCTGGATACCTGTCTTCATTGGTGTCTGGTCCTTTTGCTCTGAAAACACACAAACTTTTAAGGGTAATACACACATTTGCACCCACAAGTATGGAACGTGCAATGTGTACAAATCAGCTAAAGATAATTCTCTGTTCTATGTTTGAGCAGATAAAATACATCTGTCAACTTTGTAAGTCTGTATGGACTATATAACAAAACTGTAATATAAATCTTCATCCACACTCGGGAGGCAGAGGCAGGCAGATCTCTGTGAGTTCGAGGCTAGCCTGGTCTATAAGAGCTAGCTCCAGGACAGGAACCAAAAAGCTACGCAGAAACCCTGTTTCGAAAAATCAAAAAAAAAAAAAAAATCTCCATCCATGTACAAAAGAATGGCATGTAATAATAAGCCACGAGGCCTTGTAACCAACAAGATTGTCATATCTCATCCAGTCTCAAAGCTGCTCCCACGTTGTGGGATCAGCATGTATGTCACACGTCTTGCAGTTTTTCTTGATTTCCTTCTATAAGTCTGTAGCTAAGATTTTCATGTCTCCCCCAATCAAATATGTTTTTTAATAACTCTGAAAAAATCCGTAGATTTTTGTTTCCTATGGAAACAATAGCGAAACCTCTCCCTTAGTGCTAGATATTTTCTGACTTTCATTCTGAAGTTAAGATTTTCTTAAAATATATAGGTTGGCATAATTTAGCATTTTCTATAGTCTATCTATTGTTTTGTTTATTAGCATTTTAAAATTTTTCAAGACACCATATATGGTCCAAATCCCCAGTGTTATAGTATTTCCCATGTTTATGTGACTTAATTTTATATTAATTTACTCTTTTTAAAGATTTTATTATTTTTAACTACTTTTATGGTTGTCTGTAGCCATTTTCCTTTCTTCCTTTAGCATTTACACAAATTTTTAGCCTAAAAATTTGCATACTTAAAAAAGCATTCTGTACCTTGTTGTGTCAAAACTTGGTTTTCTTCATACCTGCAACATTCTCTAGCTGCATGGACTAAACTTTAAACAGCTAGACTAGCACTTGATGCACTGGTGACTAACTCAACCTACCTCAGTACTGTGAGAGCCTAACCTCATGCCAGCAGAACCTGAAGGAGTTGCATTTAGGTCCACCTCTCTCCCCATATCTGATAAGTTTCTGGATCCACATTGTGGTAGATGTTTCTATCTAGGACTCCCGCCACTGAGTAGGGCACAGTTTGCTCAAATGCTGAGCTATGTTAAAGGGGCCAAACCTCTTTATACTCTGAGAGACAGAGGTTGCCTAGAAACCTTGTCTGACTGTGTTCAAAAAATTTTTTTCCATCTTTTTCAGCCCCAATGTGGATACATGGCCAGATGTTGGGTACCATCTGTAGTAGTACTTTTCCATTGGGATACCAGCCCACAAATAATGACCCAGAGACTTATGATTAATCATGAAAGTTTGGCCTTTAGCTTAGGCTTGTCCCCAGCCAGCTGTTTCTATTGATCTACATTCTGCTATGTGGCTCCGTTATCTCTGCTCTGGACTGTATGCCCAACTTCTTCAGAGTCTCACCAGTGTCTCTTCTTTTCAGAGTTCTCTTGCTTCTCAAAAATCCCTTCTATGCTTCTTGACTAGCTATTGGCCATTCAGTTTTTTATTACATTGGTGTCACAGCAATACATATTTTCACACAATTTAAAAATATCCCACAACAACTGTCCATTCAAGGTCTGTTAAAAAAAATTTAGAATTTTGATGGGTCTTGAGTTAAATTTGTAAAATGTTTTTGTTAAGATGAGCATTTTGACTATGCTAATCCTATTAAACTATAAACATAGAAGATCTTTCCATCTTCTGATATCATCTTCAAAGACATGGAGTTTTTATATTACAAGTGTTTCACTTCCTTGGTTAGAGTTACCCCAAGGATATTTTATATTATTTCAGGCTAGAGATTGGGAAATCTGGTAGGAGACAGGGAGGAAAGACTGTTGGAGTTAGAGGGGATAAAGGACACCATGAAAACATGGCCTACTGAATCAACTAAGCAGGCTCATGTGAGCTCACAGAGACTGAAACAGCAAGCAAGGGGCTTGCATGGGTCTGCACCAGGTCCCCTGAATATATGTCATGGCTCTTAGCTTGATGTTCTTATGAGATTTCTAGCAGCAGAAGCAGGTGTATCTCCAACTCTTTTACCTGCTCTTAAGACTCTTTCTTCTTTTGGGTTGTCTTGTCCAGCATCAATATGAGGCCTTCTTGCTTTGTCCAGACCAGCTGTCATCACTTGGAGACCTACTTTACTGTTTTCTAAATAGGAAATGAGGAGTGGATCTGGGAGAACAGGGAAGTATGTGGAGGAGTGGTTGGAGGAAAAACTGTGGTTGGAATATATTGTATGAGAGGAGACTCTATTTTCAATTAAAAATAAATAAATTAAACCACCTTGCAAAGATGCTTATGAGCTGTGCTTGGTCATCTGGCCCAGACTGTCCCATCTCCAGTGCAATTCAAACTGAAATTTGGTCTGTAATATTTGCCTTTCAACAGTTTCTTTTTTGGCTTGTTATTTTTTATTTAATTAAACATAATTACATAATTTTCTCCTTCTCCTCTTTCTAGTCCTCCCATTCCCTCCAAATTCTCTTTCAAACCTGTGGCTCCTTTTTCTAGAGAGTTCCTTTATAGAAGTAAAATGAATGATTAAAATATGTGAATAAGTATGTGGTTTCACAAAGGCATGTTCAGACCATTTAATAAAGTCTTAAAAAGATGTTTTTTCATCTCTCTCTCTCTTTTTATTCTTTTTATTTAAAAGTTTTATTCATACAAAATCTTTTGATCGTGTTTCTTCCCAATCTCCTCTCAGATCCTCCCCACCTCCCTAGCTATCCAACTTCATGCTTCTTCTCTCTCTCCAAGAACAAAAACTCAAACAAACAAACAAAACAAAACAAAATATAACCTCAGGAAGAGAAAAACCTCAGCTGAGAAAATGCTTCCATTTGATTGGCCTGTAGTCAAGTGTGGTACATTTTCTTGACTGATGATTTGTGTGGAGGGCCCTCCCTACTGTGGCCAGTGCCAACCCTGGTAGGTGGTCCTGAAATAGGTAAGAAAGCAAACTGAGCGAGCCATAGGGAGCAAATCATCAAAGCCAAAGCAGCATTTCTTCCTGGTCTCTGCTTCCGTTCCTGCCGCCAGGTTTCTGCTTCCAGGTTCCTGCCTTAAGTTTCTGTCCCAACTTCCCTTTATGATGAGTTTTATCACACCAAACAAAAGTAACTAGAGCAAAGTTTGCATTAAAATGGAGGAGAATATTATTGTATTTTAACACAGTAAATTTGATGTGTGTTACTTTTTCTAGGCAGACACAAACAAACAACTGTTCACCCCAAATATTGTTCTGACCTTAGACCAAAGGAGCAACCCCACCATTGCTTATTTTGGTAATGCAGAAAATACCAGGGACGGCTTGCCATGAGCAATAAGACTCAAAGGTAGCAGCCTCTCCAAAACCCACCACAGCATTATAAAAGTACCATCCCTAAATCGTCTTGCAGCAGCTTGTGAGCAGCTCCCCTAGAGATGGCTTCCTTCCTGCAATTAACTGATAGTTTTATAGCCTTGCAGAGGGTTTCTGTAACTCAAAATTGGGTACCAGGTCTGTCCATCACAGGTATATTCAATAATGTTCTTCTTCCAGCCAGGCCCATCTCCTGGGGTTTTCATCACACCCTGACATGGTGCCACCAGGGAGGGATGAATTATTCAACAAACAAGCTTGTGGGGGACACTTTATATTAAAATCATAGTATCTGATAACAACTATTGAAATATTTTAATATCTTAGTGGACTAGAAAGCAAGCTAACCAAATGTGTTAGTTTTCTACATTTTGAGGCATACAAATTGTCTAGAATTTAACAATGACTGAAGTTGTCTCCAACAAAATATCAGAAATGTGTAGCAATACGTATGTGTGAAACAAGAGGCCATTTTCCACTTCTTGGTTAGTGGTTTAGTCAGCTAGAGGTTTAAGGTTTTCTCATTGTCCTTGTTGTTTGCTTTGCTTTTAGAAGTCTAGTTACTGATTTTTCTGCATTTTCCCAGCTTAAATGCAATAGAGTAAACCCATTTTGAAAGAACTATTTTTGTAGTTTCCACTACCTGTGTCCAATATATTTTTTGACAGATACTTCAGGTTGTCAAACTCTTAATATGAAACAATTGAAGTCAGCCCTCACCCAACTCAAATTCCCTGTCCCTCCACAGTAGGGACACATTTAAACCGCACCATGTTCAAAACTGTTGCAGGAATATGTTGGTTCAGAAGCTAAACTTAGAAAAGAAGCATTGATCAATAAATTATGAATCCTTGTGAAGTAACTTGAGAACCCAAAATCATTTAGTCACTTACTCAACACTGCATGAGAGAATCAGCGGCAAGCCTTATGGGCGGTGAAAGCTTAGACAGTGTAGTGTTTGCATCCTAGGCATTACACGAAACCACTAGCAACTGAGTCCTCCCCTAATACTCTGCAAGAACTTTAAGACAGGTGGGTACTTCTAATTGAAAAATATATGGAAAATCAGGAATGACTAAATTTAGATAATAATGTGAGTCTCCATAAAATGTCAGTTATCAACAAGAAGCCCATTATCTGACTCACCTTATAGCTACCAGTAACATTTTTGAACATTAAAGAAACACCTGGTTAGCCCAGTGGTGGTGGTGCACATTTTTAATCCCAGCATTAAGGGAGGCAGAGGCAGGCAGATCTCTGTGAGATTGAGTACAGACTTATCTACAGAGTGAGTTCCAGAACAGCCAGAGCTACACAGAAAAACCCTGTCTTAAAACAAGAAAAGAAGAAAGGAAGGGAGAGAGGGAGGGAGAGAGGGAGGGAGGGAGGGAGGGAGGGAGGAAGGAGGAAAGGAGGGAAAAAGAGAGAGAGAAAAAAAGAGAGAAAGTTCAGATTCCTTATAACTCATCACAGAATTAGCAGGTTTCAATACTATTTCTACCTTCTGTTCCTCTTCATCATCATCATTATCATAATTTTTTATAGTGTTAGGAATCAAACTTAGGTCCTTGAACATGCCAAGTAAGTATTCTACCAGTGAACTACATTCTCATCCTCATCTCTAATGGGAAAAAAGAAAAACACATTCTAGAGATAAAAATATGTGCCATTTTAGTTTGAAATATGAGAAATATTGAATAAGGATGCAGCTCCATAGATTTTGAGGAGGAGGTGTAGATAGTACACTAGGTAGCTAGGTGATAGAGAAAGATCAAAGACTGGGAGCTAAATGAGACAAGTTAAGAAAGGTTTTCCATGCTGTAGATAACACAAGACACTGGCATGTTCTAGGAAAGGTCACCCATGAAGCAATATACAGAGACCTTCAAGATTTGAACTAAAGATAGTCTTCTTAGAAAGTGAGAGCTGTGGTCTGGCACAGTGGAAGTGAAGGGTACCTACTGGGGAAGAGTTACTTGGAAGCCACCCAGAAAGATTCATGGTGTGGAGATGAGATGGTAAAACATTTCTCATGACATTTTCTACACTTGATAAATTGCTCTACTTCCCAGATACATAAATATGTGTTTAGCTCAATTGTGTTTTTACATCAAAGAGGACATCGCTCAGACACATACTACACTTTTGTTAGTGGATTTGGTTAGAAGCCATGTTTGTATTTGGATGCCCCAAGTTTGAGATAGTGGGGAGCTAGGCTACAGCGTACACAGCTGTCAACCTCAGAATGGAACGCAGGTGACACTGGAAGGTGAGGATGTGCATCTGAGCAACAGTGATAGCAATTGTTATATTCCACTTCTGAATTCTCATATTGGAATTATGAACATTATATTTTATGGACTGTTGATAGATTCTCTAAGTGTTACTTATGCATGATCAGATTTTTATCTTCACAGTTGTGTGGATTATAAATCATTATTGTTTTCACTGCATAAGTGAGAGAAAGGAAAAATGGGAAGCAAAATGCTCGAGTATGTTCTGTGTATCCCTAGTATACCTAAATCAGCTTCCAAATTATTAAGCTGTATTAAAACCCAGATATGTAAGAATTTACAAAAAAAAAACCCATTCCACTTTTCATAAATTCCCTGACATCTTGCTCTTACTAATAATACCTCTGTTTCAACTATAAAAGATTTAGAAAACACTTCAGGGAACTCTGCCTTGAAAATACTGAAGTATTTCTGCACACACACAAAAGTCATTACTACTTTTGTCCTTTGAAGCCCTGCGTGTGTTCCCTCTCTCATATTCTTCCATGATTTACTATTTATGGCCTCCAGCATTTTAACTTAAAAACACCCAAGGCTTTCACTGACAATTTTGGTGACCCCCCCCCCCAGCCTGCAAATCCCTCATCTATTGGCCGTGGCCATTATGGACGTAGAACTGTGGTTTATATCTTGTGCTGTCAAATCACCTTCTACTTAACACAATGCATGTTCAGTGTTCATCCATGTTGTCTCATTTTGGCTTTTCATTCGTTTCTCACAGCCATAAAGTATTCCATAGTGTAGATAGATCACAATTCATTGATCTGTCCGTGAGCCGATGGACAATTGGACTACAGCTCTCACATTTTCACTCCTCTGAATAACACTCCTGTCTGTTGGATTTTTCATAGGCTAATGTCTTAATTTCTGTGGTGTGGGCCATTACTGGGTTGAGTCTTAGCGTAGCTTTAACTTTGTTGTCTTACTTTTCTCCAAACTGACTATTTTATTTTAATCTTGTCACCAATGTATCGGGCGTCAGTTCCCCACGCCCTTTTCAATCCTTGCTATTGTCTTTAGCCTTTGTGGTGGCCTTCCTAGTGGAAGTGAGCTTCCATCCATGTGGTTCTGACTTTCACATCCCTAACGACTACCAAGAAAACCAATCATTCTTTGCCATATGGTGTTTGAGTGTACAATTTTAAATCTCCGGGTACAACATCTAACTTTCTATTCTCTTTTCGTCTTTATAATTCTATTTTAAAAGTTTGTTAAGGCCCTCTCAATTAAGATCATTGCTCTAAATAAATTATAACTCACAGTTTTGAAAACCCTGAGCTGGGTGACTCAGAGGAATCTTTCCAGATTTAACACAATAGTGCTTTACGTAGCATTATTCTTTCAAATGCTTCATAAACAGTGTTACAATCAGTATTTATAACAAGCCTTTGAAGCAGGAATAAAAAGCTTCGTTTTATGAGGTTCAATCTCAAAAGTCAAATAAATAAAATAACTGCCTGTAAGGCCCATGCCGTGGAGTGTTTATTGAAATACAGCCTGGCTCTGTTCAGCTGATATTTTCAAAGTCAGTAAATCCCCTAGGTCAGTCCTTTCAATATTCAATGATTTTTTTACCATATTACTGAATAAATAATATATTTTAGTCTGGTTTCTTAATTGGTGATTTTTAAAAAGTGCTTGTTCCTTCTATATATAAAATGTTTATATGCATTTTTTCCAATAGAAAATTGAAAACAGGACTGGAGAAATGGCTCAGCATTTAAGAACACTTGCTGCTCTTTGCAGAGGGCCTGATTTTGAGTTCAGGCACCTACACAGGAGCTCACAATCCCCTGTCTCTCCAGTTCAAGGGTGTCTGATGCCTTCTCCTAACCTCCACAGGCACCAGCAACATGGGTTGCACACACAAGACACACAAACAGATACATACACCTAAAATGAAGTAAAAGTATATTTTAAAAGAAATAGAAAATTTGGTATAGAAAAAACAGGGGGGAAAGGAATTGGCAAAAATCCTGTAATCCTAGCATAAAAAATGTTGTACTTTGTGGCATGAACACCTCTCTTTTCTCTTTAGCAAAACTTGAATTATACTATATACAGCAATCTATAAATTTGAAAAATAATCCATAATAATGCATGTTTAACTGTTTTTATTAATTATTCTGAGTTTAACTTCAATCAATGATGAGTTTGCCTTGATCATTGAATTTATACCTTCATGCCTAACTTTCCTTCTTTCTTTATTAAAATGCAATGAAAACAGAACATCCAGCCTCTATCCACTATGAGCCTATGCCAATGTTCTTTCCATTCCTTCATTTTCTCACTTACACTACATATCTCTGAATCAACCCTAAATCCCCCCAGTCATATCTCCTTCCATGTTTCTCTCACCTTCCAGAGGGTGATTTGTAAAAGTCATTTTAAAGAGGAACAATTTCATTCTCCAATCACACCGACAGCACAGTTCTCACCCATGTTAGCTGGCTGACTGCTTAGATCATTGTTCAAGCTCAAGTCTCAGATATAATGCACATGTGACAATCATGGTTAGAAAGTTTGTTATATTGGGGAGAACAGTTTGTTTGTACCTAGACCTCATTTCTAGCACAAGTGTCTCAGGAGTTTTCGTGATAGTTGGGAACTGGGCCCTCTCATCACCCTTCCGTCTATGTAGATGAGGGTAGATGCCAGAGGGTAATAAAATTGACATTTCAATATACATACTGAGTATAAAAAGATTAATTCTTTGCTCTAGTTCTATGAAATCATCCTCTTAGTTCTCCCAGAGCAGGTACCCATGAGTTGACAGTAAGAATAACTCAAGATGATGAGCAGATAGTATCCTCCCGCCTTTGCCTTTTATTAAGTTGATAGACTCCTGCAGTCAGAGGGGTGTTAAGTACTAGAAAATATTCACCAAAACCAGGAAGTACAAGTGTATAAAATAAGACCAGGTTTCCTTCACATAAAAGTACTCACTAATTAAAATCAGTCTCTCTGTCTCCTTCCTATCTCCCGCCACCTGAGTCCTCCCCCTCCTTCCCTCTGCCTTTCCCTTTTTCATGAGAGAAGGTGTGGTGATTTGAAAGAAAATGCCCCCCAAAGAGAGAGAGAGTAGCACTCTTAGGAGGCATGGCCTTGTTGGAGGAAATGTCTCACTGTGAGGGCCGGCTTTGAGGTTTTCAATACACAGGATATTGCCCAGTGAGGCAGTCAGCTTCTTGTTGGCTGCAGGATGTAGGACTCTTGGCTCTAGCACCATGTCTGCCTGCATGCTGCCACATTCCCCACATGCTGAACCTCTGAATGTAAGTGAGCCATTCCACCCAAATGTTTGCCTTATAAGAGTTGCTGTGGTCATGGTGTCTCTTCACAGCAATAAAAATTCAAACTAAGACAGGTCTCATGTATCCCAGACTGTATTCAATCTCTTTTGTGCCCAAGGATTATCTCAAATTTTTGTTCCTCCTGCCTCCAACTCTGAAATGCTGGAGTTATAGGCAATGTGACCACTCCAGGTTTTTGTTTTTTTTTTTGTTTTGTTTTGTTTTATTTTATTTTCAGTTCAAGAGCTGGAAACCAGGGTTTTGAGATGCTAGGCAATCACTCTTGAACTATACCCACGTTCTACTCTTGTTTAGCTTAAAGAGTTAAGTGCAAATTAGACTTATTTTAAAAGGAGTCATCCCAGAGACAAAGGCTAAAGTGGGGAACAAAAGTAGAAGGAGTTGTGTTTTTCTAAAATAGAAAATCTGAGTTAACTATATATAAGGGACAAGAAAAAAATTAGGAACCTTGGTTTGAATGAATTTATTTCTCCAGGAGACATCCTGGCATGATATATTAGGTTTTAGAATATACATAGTATGTTGAAATCATACTTTAAATTATTTAAATGTTTTAGTGTCATATTTAAAAGATTCTATATTTTACTATTTTATGTACTAGCATAGTGGTTTTAAATAAATATAGCCTTGAATTTTTTTAAAAAAATTATCCAAATAAATCTTAAAATTAAATACCATTTTAAATTATTATTTTAGATACAGAATGTGTTTTGGAACATTGAGCATTTTTGCTGCATTAAGGACTGCTGTGTATATTTATGTTGTTGGTCTTTAGTTTTGTTTTTCATTATTGTTATTTTGTTTTTTGTTTGTTTCTTTTCTTCTAACTTCTTCATTTCTGCAGGAAGAAAACACCATAATTTACTTTTTGTCTCTGCTGACATCTTATGTGTAGTCAGTATATGCCGACTGAATTTAACTTTTTCTGTTAAGCATTGGCCTTATACCACAGAAAGGCTCACTTGGGAGTTATTTTTCTTTCTTAGAACACATTCTTAGTTTGTTAATCATAAACATTACAGTAATTATCTCACAGTATCTCTTTGTTGGCCTCTTAGACCAAATATGGACCCTCCCGAGATTTGAATCATTAAGTATGCCTCCTCACTGAAAGGCTGACATTTCTTCCCCATTGTCCAGGTGATGTAGCTTACAGGGGCTGGTTTGAGACTGTGGACCACGTCTGCTAACAAAGCAACATGGTACTTACTGTGCAAGTGGACTCTCTCATGGATCAGAGCTGTGCATTTCATGCTGATGGCCAGACACCAGATGGCTTCAGGAGCCTTTCATGCAGAACACTAGCAGCCTGCTTCAGTCGGTTACATTGCTCTTGCTAATATTTGTAGAGTGTCTATGCGGTCCCGGCACATGTGTCCATTAGCTATTAGGCAATGTCATTCCCTTTGACGCTAGATGTCATGACTGCTAATCTCTGTAGCAGTTCTTGGCATCACTCACTATCTGTCCAGGTTTGGGGTAAGAACTCTGTCCATCTCAGAAGGGACATTCAGACTGCCTCATCATGAAGATGAAAAAATTCACCATTGTGAAATGAGCTTTTATTTTTTAGTTTTTTCATCAATACCTCATTATACACGTGAATGATAGGCAGGTAAGCCTCTCCTTCCTAACACAGTGTAAGGATCCCTTCCTAAGAGGCCAGCAGAGTACCGTTAGCACTCCACAGCTGCCCAGGCTGAGCTTGCACACTGAAAAGGGCTTTTGTAGGAGCTGAATAGTTCAACGATTCTAAAATTCCCTTCAAATGTTTTATGGTATGTTTGGTCTACTTGTGAGTTTTTATTAACCCATAGCCAGTATGAGAATTTTGCTGCTTAGTGGGGGTATGGCTGGACTCTAAATGCTGCTTGTGTGAACTCCCTTCCATACACACTCAAGAAGTGTACAAAGCCCTCTGCGTGCTCCATCTGCTCTGGGTGTATAAACTCTAGGGAAGGTACCATATAACTCAAGGTTACATCTGCCATCCTGTTACTCAGTTATGTGCTCACGTGTTGGCGTCCTGGATCTGCTTAAATTGACAGACAGAATCGTGCAGGTTTTGCCCCACAAGCATACTGTTTATGATTTGGGGGATTATATTCATTTTCAGCATTAATTTCCTAGAATAAGCAAAAATGTCAAACTTTGTTTACTAATTTTATACTCATCTGTTCTTTTAATATCCTGTCTTGGTTCTCTAGTTATAACATAGACGAACCTGAAGTTTGCTAGAAACATTTGCCATTAGCTTCTTCTGAAAAAAAAATTAAATTTGAGGATAATCCTACCTCCAGAGCTTATTCTGTTCCTGGCCATTGACTGTGACAGCGGAAGGCTCATCTGAAGGCACTAGAGCATCCCATCTAAAAGCATAAAACATATTACATTTCATGAAAAAGCTAATTCAGATTGTTTAATTCTGGTAATATTGCCTCTGTCACCTTCAAAATCAAAATGTTCTTTCCTGTTATTATAAGGAAAACAACCAAATTGCTAAAAAAACCCATTTGAATACACAGCCGCCTTATGTTGCATACTAATTTGATTAAAAACGTCCGTGCCTCACCAGCATTTTTACATAAAACACATTGGTAAATTTAACAAAGGCTATTGAAAAGTGGATGCAGCTGATGAGGGTCTGACGCGCAGGGCCCACAGCACTGACCGCTGCCCCTCCAGACCGCAGGACAAGACCTTTCTGGCTATCGTGGAAGGCGGGAGATGACTGCTGAGCTATGTTTGTCTGCTCGCCGCTTTGGGCACCACGCCAACCTCATTGCAAATAACTGCATTAGTCGAGTGTATCCAAATTATTACAACGCAGCGTCCATCCCGGTTATTGCTGCTGAGGCATTTTCTGAATCTTCATGTCACTAGAAAACATTTATTTGAAGGGTGAGCATCACATAAATTCAGGTCCACTTGAATTTATGGGAAAGTGGGACAATTTCTTTCACAAGTGGTTTTATTTTTTTCCTGTCTCTCAGAAAGAGCCCTTGATGTACTTATTGCTTGGCTATTATTGAGACAGAAGGGTTTCTGACCACTGTCAGGGTCTTTGTCTTCATGAATTTTTGTATCCTTCCATTTTATTTTATCGTGTATTTCCCAAGATATTTTTTCCAGGATGCTTTTAGGCAATATTTATCTATATTCCAACTGTCGTTGACATAGCATCGCACAATAATCGTGAAGTATTGTGTATTGGTAAGTGGAAAAACCCAAGCTGTACAATTGTCTATAATGAGTATTTAGAAGCTTTATTCTTTCATTTGTAAGCTACAACCTAGGTCTGCATAAAGAAAGTATATTCCAGGTCCTTTTTGATGACCATTCTAGTGAATTCATACATCAATGAGCACTTCTACTGGCTCATTACTCCCTAACAATGGGTGTGCTATCTCAGAAGACACACCAGCTCCCGGCCCACAAGGTTGCTGAGTAGATGTCAGAACAAACTGGTCCAGCAGAAACCATCCTGCTTTATTTCTTATTTAAGCCTCTAATGTAACTGCATTGCATAGTTACTGTTGGGCCTGTTTGTTTTAGCCTCCAGCTCTGTTCCAGACACATCCTATTCACACATTGAGAGTCCTTGAATGTATGGAAAAGAGGTGCTCTTGCATATAGCTTATGCCACAGTTGGCTCAAGTTTATTTTTAATGTCTTGGTTTAATAATTTCATGGCCTGTGATATGGAAACAGCAGTATCTACCATGTGCCATCAAGACCATCCGCATTACTAAAGAATAAATCATTACAAATGTTTCAAGACTTGATGTATCTATTGCATAGCTAGTGCTCAGGATCATGTGGCTGTTTGGTCCCCCAAATAAGATGTTTATAAAAAATATTTTAAAAGTATAAGAAAATGAACATATTTTTATCTGCCTGAAAAACTGCAGTGAATAACACAGCTGTCTTCTCAAAGAGAATTTTGTTCTTTCATGTTTTTTCTTCTTTTTTGGTTCAGGTAGTCATTGTTTTAAAGACAGTTTCTCTCTAACTTTTCCTTACGTGTTTTCACACATGTGTCAGTGCACCAAAAGCCAAAAGAAGACCTCAGATTTCCTGGGACTGGAGTTTAAACAGTTGTGAACCTCCGTGTAGGTGCTGAGAACCAAACCCGGATGTTTCTGTGCACGGGAAGACAGTGCCCTTAACCACTTAACCATCCCTCCAGCCCCCCCCCAAAAGGCTTAATTCCCCTAAACCCTATTTTGCACAAACTTCCAATTCAGCAAAGACTTTATTTTATATGAATTTTACTAGTATCATTTTAGTGCTCCAGGAGACTAGTTGCATAAAGAAAAGCAGGGCTGGGGCTTCCCGGGCTCCTCTATCAATGCCCTTTCTCCATGTGCTGAGCACTCAGATGGTGAGCTCCTCTCCAGGCAGCATTTACCAAGCACTGCTTGAAGAATGATCTAAGAACTCAGAGCTTACATGCCGAGTCACCTGTGAAATAGTTAAAACATACATTCAAACCTGAAAATGTTTAAATACTTCCTTTTTTTGAGATTATGATAGAATTACAATTCCCCTTTATCTTTCCCGCTCCAAACCATCTGTTTATTCCTCCTCACCCTCTTCCAAATCCATAGCCTCTTTATATTTCAATAATTGTTATTGCATGCATATATGTATATACACATATATACCTCAGTTTAGAGTTGCTTGTATGCACGTTTTCAGGGCTGACCACTGGCGTTGGATAACCATTGGTGGGCTCTGCTTAGTATAGTGTTGCTCGTATGCACGTTTTCAGGGCTGACCACTGGTGTTGGATAACCATTGGTGAGCTTTGCCCTGGGGAAGACTCTTCTCCCAGTCTCCCAGTCCTTGGTTTCCTATGGTTCTTTTTGTAGAGAAGGTGCCTTTACTAACACCAGAAGCTAGACCCAGAGAGTCTCAGCAACATGGCAGCCTATGCATGAGCTGAACTGAACAAGGACAGTAATAGTAGAGCATACATACTTAAGTGTAGGGCAGAATGCCACAAAAGGTTTTATGGTAAATATTCTAAGGTAACAGATGATGTGAGATTACCTTTTCATCAGGATAATAAAAGTTTTTTTACATTCAGATAAGTATATGAGAGTTCATAATTATATACATTTTATAAATCATATCAAATCAAATGCATGTATGTTTTGTATGTTTGCCCATTTTATATGAAATATAAATTTTCTGTGCATTATAGAATATTGTTGATGATTTGTATCTTTTAAAAAAGATTTATGATATTATTTATGTATATGTATATGTACATGACTGTGTCTGTGGTAGGTGTGTGCATTTGTATGCAGTACCCACAGAGTCCAGAGGAGGGCGATGGATTCATGTCACTGGAATTGCAGTCTGGTGTGAGTGGCCTTGTGTGTGTGCTAGGATGAACCTGTGTCCTCTGGACGAGTGACCAGCACTCCTAACAGCTGAGCTGCCTCTCCAGCCACTGTGTGTTATTTTGTAAGAAGTCTTGCAGTGATGTCGTGAGAGAAGCAGGCGTGTCAGGCCCCCTCTGGTCTAAGTTGCTGGCTCAGTCCTACCCCTGTGGAGTTCTCTGTCTCAGGCCTGCCCCAGCCTAGGTCGCTGGCTCAGTCCCACAGAACTCACCATCTCAGGCCCACTCTCAAATATTTGTCTTCTCTTCATCCATTTGTTAAGTCTAATTGTCATTCCAATGTTATTTGAGTTTTAAATTTATATTTCAAAGATGACGTTATGGTGATTTAATTTGATTCTCATTCTGTGGAGTAACAAAGATAATGGCTGGTTTCTAAGAGCGGTTTAGGAAGGAATTCTGTGAAAACTATTTCTAGAAGCTTCTGAGCTATTGTACAGTAGCAGAGTACAGTTATCACATTACTTTTTGAACAATTGAGTTAAATATTTTCAGAACATTATGTTTGTTTGTGGACTGCTATATTAAAATATCTTAGGCTGGATAATTTTAAAAATGAGAAGTTTACTCTCTTACAACTTTGGAGACTTGAGATTTAAACTCAGTGTGTCAGGAAACCATGGTTCCTCTAAGGAAGCTGACACAGATCTGCTGCAACCTCACCCCTACACAACCTCACTCCTATACAACCTTACCCCTACACAGCCTCACCCCTACACAGCCTCACCTTTACACAGCCTCACCGCTACACAACCTTACCCCTATACAGCCTCACCCCTATACAACCTCACTCCTACACAACCTCACTCCTACACAACCTCACCTCTACACAACTGTACCCCTACACAATCTCAATCCTACACAACCTTACCCCTACACAACCTCACCCCTATACAACCTCACCCCTACACAACCTCACCCCTACAAACCTCACCCCTACATATCTTCACCCCTACACAACCTCACCCTAGCTTCTACGTGCTGAAAGCATCATGGACTTACATGTGGCTATATTCTCCCAGGCTCTGTAACAACATCATCTCTATACATGCCTGCTTCACGACCACATTTCCCCTTTTGTAAGGAAACTGGTAGTATGATTAAAGACTATGCCAATGACATAAGCTCAATTTGGTTCTCATATTTCTTCCTGAGTGACAGAATTGAGTTGATGCTGTATGATCCACCATCCTTAGAAAATTCCATCTTAGGAGTGACTCTTTTGCATTTGGAAGTTACAAACATGACCTGTCTATTAATAAAACCACAAGTTCACAAAAAGTATTTAAAACAAATACTTTCCTACAAAATAAACAACCTGACCTAGAGTACCCTCAAATTAGTGAAAATCTGAAGAAGACAATGACGCATCTTATCATTAGACCTTTACTAGACAACCACGCAGAGCTGAGGGCTGCAGATGCTGAGTGATATGCTGCTCAGCCAACCTATACAAGGCCCTGAGTTCAGCTCCAGCCCTAAGGAAGCCAAGAGTTCATTTGGAGCTTGTGCTATTTGCTGCTCGGTGTAAAACTTGTAGAAAGATTTTTGAGTTTACAAGGGGACATGAAGATTAGAGCTTTTTAGTTTGGAAGTACCTCTTTTCATTTCACAGATGAACAAACACTTGAAGGCCCTGAGCGATATTTGTCCAGAAAGAAAAAAAAAAGGAACTTGCTGGCAGATGGATTAAACAGACAAACTTTTAACCATAAAGAATATTTTATGCCTTCAAAAAATACAAATTGTAGGCTTCAGTTGGGAAGCATATAGTCTCATACTTAATGTGCACACACACACACACACACACACACACCTACTAAAGTGTACACATATCACAGACAGGAACCTCAATAAGTAGGTTTTCACTTTGTAACCTATCAGTGAAAACTACAGACACAGAAGTTGGAGAGGGAAGGAACACGCTTAGGGAAACCACATCAATTATTCTCTGCCCTGGGATAGTGCAACCCTGAGGTTTGACTTCACTTTTGCCTTATTGTTCTCTTTGTATTTTTCCCTCACAATTCTGCTCTGATTATTTAGCTGACTGAAGCAGCTAAAGTAGAAGTTGCGACATCTTTGCTTTTACAGTTGATTTAAAGTAACATAAAGCCAGGAGACAGTTCCGCCTGCCATTATATAATGCTTACAATGTAATAGTATGTGTCACTTGACATTGCCAAAAACACATACATATAAAACAAAATGCCACAGCTTCGTCGCTAATGTAGTGCTTTAACCATATATGTAAGTGTGGAGGCAGAGTTAAAGTGAAAAGACATTTGCTCTGTGAGAGACAAGAAGACTATGAGTCATGCCAGGCATTTCTGAATTTCTATCCTTACGATTTTACCTAAGTAATAAAATTCCAAATTCTCTGAGTGTTAAGGTAGCCCCACTTAGCAGCAAGCTGGCACCTTCATTTAGCATTGTTAGGGATTTTCTTTATGATGCTATAAAAACAATTTCAGTTTTGTTGTTTTGTTTTTGAGATAGGGTCTTCCGAGGTTACCCAGAATGCCCCTGGTACTCATGATGTAATCTAGACCAGCCTTTAACAATAATCTGTCCATCTCAGATCTTCAGAATTGGGGTTACAGACATGAAGCACCATGCCAGCTTCTTCTAAATTATCTTAAATATTATGCCCCACTACTAGGTTCTGAGATGGATAGCTCCTTTTTGCTCATTATTAGCTTTGCTTCGGTAGTTTGTCATTTTTAGTAAGTGTCTGTTTGTCCTTCTGTTGTATAGACCCCAACAGTGAGATGTGTAAAACTGTCTTCCTCTAGAGCAGGGGTTCTCCACCTTCCTAATGCTGTGACCCTCTAATATAGTTCCCCCATAAAATCATTTATGGTTGGATGACCCCCAACCATAAAATCATTTTCGTTGCTACTTCATAACTGTAATTTTGTGCTATGTATTATGATATACATACGTTTAGAGGTATAGGCTTGCAAAGGGGCCATGACCCACATGTTAAAAACTGCTACTCTAGATACAAAGACCCAGAGTTTAGAATTGGCCTTGAATGGGCTGTGGGATCCCACTCATGTCTCCGTCACAGTCGTGAGGATTACTGGCCATATGTCCATGGAAACACTACAAAGTGTGTCAAAGAAAAAAGCTGAAGAAGAGTTTTATACTGAGATGCAAGCATAAAATATTTCAATACTTTCAAAAATCACTTACTTCTTTGAAAATAAAGCAAAACTCCCCACTACTTCCTTTTAATTCAGCTTCCCTTACATGGACACATTGATTTCACATTCCTACGTTCCTAAATACTAATATTTTTTATTAATCTGTAGGCTTTTCTGTGGAGTTCTGGAAAGTTCCATGCGATATACTTCTGACATGTTTGTTAGTCATCCATGAATTTTTTTGTCAGAATGTGTTAGACAACTTGAATATTTTAGCTATATGTAACTACATATAACAGAATAACTTTATGACAGTTCCTGAGAGATCATACAAATGAAGGACTTAGCAATTGAGATGGAATTTATCCAGATTTTACAGATTTTTCATGAGACTTGGACTCCAGTGTTCCTGTTTCAGGAAAAACACAGAAAACAGCCATTATCTTAGGGTTCTCGACAGGACCCATAAAGAAGGTATTCAAGACCTCTAAATTCTCATATAGCAGATTATTATAGAGCACCTGCTGTATACTCTGAGCTGTGTTTAATACTAAAGACTCAGAATGGCTACAGAGATAAAATCTCATCCTTGATCTTAACATTTTAATGATTTACCATATTTGAGAATATGAGATTACCAATCTCTGCAGCCCCCTAGAATAGTGAAAATATAACTTAAGGAGGATATTACTTAAACTCCCACTGTGAATCTATGCAATATGGTTTTATTTTCACCAGACTTCAAGTAGTTAAATGTATTTCCTGTGGTCACCTATATAAATAATATAAATAATTTATAAAGAATCTAAAAGCACAATGGAAGATTAAGTAATATATGATTACTGAAGTATCTGACTATTAGTGACATATAACTGTTTTTTTTCCAATTTTATTCCTCAGTTAGATATACAGAAAGGAAGAGAGAAAGAGAGGGAGAGGTATATTTAGGATGAGTGTATGGTTTGTGTGTATCTGTTCATGGATTCCCCATTCAAAACATTTCTGCATGTAGAATGAGTATAGTATTCTGAGAATAGAACGCCTTTTGAATTATACTCAGACTATAAATTATTTTGGTTTTAAGATATAAATAGCATTCAAATCCAAACACTCAGTTATGCTATTTAATTTTGTAAATGTTGAAATAGGAGTTAACATTTGCCACCTACTTCCCTAACCTCTTTACATGAATTGATTAATTTAGTGTTTCTCACTAAGCAGTGATAGATGCAACATCTCACAACTACCATGTGGCAAAGCCAAAATCTCAAGCGAGGCTCTCTTGCATAGGTTTGATGTTCCTCATCATTATGGCAGAATACTGCTTTGACAGGTTCAATCTGGTATTCTGTGAAGATTCCTGTTAGAATTTCAATGTTTTTATAGCATGAATATCAGACTAAGCATTTAGATGTTAATAATTTCAGAGAAAATAGTGTAATGGAAAATAAGTCACTTGTTTGTTACGAGATATTCCTTTATATAAGATCTTCACTGCTATTCATTGCGTACCATGTTTTAAGACAAGATTGATGCCGTCATTTGGATAATTATCCCCAAGGGCTTCTCTACTGTGTTGAACACTTGGTCCTTAGGCAATGGAGTTGTTAAAGGGAAGTGAAAGGTTCAAGAGACAGAGCCTTTGGGAGATCTTAGTGGACTTTCCCTCAAAGTAGATTGTGGGATGCTAGTTTCCTGTCTTCATTCACTGCCTGACTATTCCTTGGCACTGGGAGCTTCCTCTGTGACACACATGAGCTTCTGCCCCTTCCATGGACTATGAACACATTGAGAGCAAGCAACCATGGAGTAAACCTCT
This sequence comes from Microtus ochrogaster, assembly GCF_000317375.1. Taxonomy (NCBI): domain Eukaryota; kingdom Metazoa; phylum Chordata; class Mammalia; order Rodentia; family Cricetidae; genus Microtus; species Microtus ochrogaster. Next base: position 12,542,409 of record NC_022020.1, on the reverse strand, counting down.
AAAACAATGGAGCAGACTAAAGATGCTCTATATAATGTCAGTGTTTTGTTATGGTAACAGCTAAATATCTGCACACTCATTTATAGCATTGCCAGTACAGTCTTTATCTGGCTTGTTTATCAAATGACATTCTCATTCTCTAAAAACCACACAGTCATTGCTAGAATTTCTATTTTCAAATTTGGGTTATAGAGCTACAGATGTGGTGCATTTGGTCGAGCTTTTACCCATCATGCCTACAGCCCTCAGTCCTATCCCTAGCATCTCATAGACTGGTGTCATGGTGAACATCTGCAATCCGGGCACTGGAGAGCTAGAGACAGGAGCATCAGATGTGGCTTGTTATTGTGATCTACACGCCCAGTTGGAGGCAGTTTGGGATGCATGAGCTCCTGCCTCAGAATTAAAACTACTTATTTTAACTCCAACCACGTGGTGTTTCCACAGCATCCTTCCACTTTCGTTAGCTCAGTTTGGCCCAATATCTACAATTACTTCTATTCAGTGAACACTGTTACTTTCTTTGACATATTCTCACAATCATTAAACAGAAGCATGCCACTGGCACAGTCCTCAGGAAGGGCTAACCTCAGGTACACTCTGTTGCATATTTCTATATGTCAGACCCATATGTCTAGACAAGTCTTTGTATACTTTTGGATGCTTTTTAAATTTGTTGTTACCTTGATTTCCATTTCCCCAAATCAATAGTTTCTTAACAAGCAACTTACTTTTTTTTTTTTTTACAGGAAGGATATCTTTTTTATTAAAGTTTTTCATAAGATATAATTTGAATATTCCATCTCTCTTTTTCTCACCCTCCTCTCCCACTCTTTCTATCTCCCTATCACCATGTCTATTTCTCTCTGCCACAAAAAAAATAAACAAACGAAAACACCATGAAATCAAAACTCCAACAGGCAAAAGACCAGTTATACAAAAAAAAAAAAAAAAAAAGAAAAAAAAAAAAAAAGGCAGTAACTAAGTCGAGCATAACCGATACATGCCTGGTCTACAGAGCTAGTTCCAGGACAGGCTCCAAAGCCACAGAGAAACTCTGTCTCGAAAAAACAGGCAAAAAAAAAAAAAAAAAAAAAAGTGCCAAACAAAGCAAAGAAAACCAGACATCCCACAAACGTATACCAACAAGTTCCTTTTTGTTGGCCAATTTTCCTGGGTGTGGGGCCTGTCCTGGAGTTGGTTAACATGCTGAGTGACACTCCACTGGAAAAGCTGATATTCCCTTTGTGACTGGTAGCGATCATCTTGGTTAGGAGTGGAAGCCCCGTGTAAACTTGTCTCTCCCAGTGCCTTGACTTGCCAGAAGTTATAGATGAAAACAAATTAAAGCAAGAGGGTAATGCTTTTGCTGTAGACCAGCAGTCAACGAGGGAGCATTTTATGGTATTTAAACAGAGGCACAGTTTTAAAATATTTATATATGAAGTTAAAAGTGCCAGAAACATAGTATGAAAAATATTCAAGAGAAAAGAAGTGATTAACAGAAAAAGATGCAGGACACAGGTTAATGTCAGATGTTTAGGCCAGCTCAGAATACAGAAAGTTTGTGGGCAGAATTTACATGTGCCAAAGGTGTTCTTTCAATGTTACTGTTTGGGTTCAGATTTCTGTGTCTGGGGCAGTGTTGCATTTCTGTGTTGTGTCACTTAAACTAGAGCACCTGTGAGAAGCCTCCAGGTGGCAGTGGCTTTCATGACTTCTTAGAATCAGTCCCACATGGTAAATGGGAAAAAAATTATTTCCACCCTTCTTGATTCGTAGGAGTAGGACTTCATAAACATGGAGTGTTAATTCTCACTGCCACACAGGACACACATGAAATACATGCCATTTCTTAAAAACTATATTCCCACTATCCTGAGGTATAACAGCACAAAAGCACATATCATTTTAAAAATAGTATATGGATCTGTTATTTAAAATAGCAATATATGGATGGAGAGATACTGTTGTGCGTGAAGCATTTGCCAGAGTTCAGATCTTAAGAACCAATATAAATACTGAGTGGATGTGGCAGTTTACCTAAATTCCCTGGTCTGGAAAGGTAAGGGCAGAGGATCCCTGGCCAAGCTGGGTATCTAGACTAGACAACTCTATAGCTCCTGGATCAGCATGATACCCTGCTTCTACACAAAAGACAGAGGTTGAATGAGGAAGATACTTATTGTCATCCTCTAGCGGCCACATACATGTGTGCATATGGATCCACGCATACATTGACATACATGTATACTCAAACATATGCGGATATACATACACAGCTGCACGCATATGAATAGATAGATTTTCAAAAAAGACAATCTGAAATGTTTTCAATAAATTCACTTAGAAATGTTTTAGCTAGCAAATTAGAAAAATTGTAATTATAGATTACCCTATGAGTCAGAATAAGGCTGTATTTTTTACAACTCTAAGTCAAAAATGTATAAGAATGGAGAAATAGAGATTTACATACATAGCTAAAAATAGGGATTCACATACATTCCAGTCATTTTAGATTTTGAGAACCAAGCAAAAAATTGGAGCACAGATATTGTAAATAAAAACCCTAATTGTTTTTATACACTTCTGGAACATTTTTCTAAAGGCCTTTTATTATCAAAACAGAATGCTAAACACTATTTTGGATTATTCTTTTATATGGAAGACAACAGGGCATCCATGGAGACTAACAACTTTGGAACACCAGATAATAAAAAGGTGATCACTCAGTTAAGAGAACCTTCAAATGAATTATCAGCAAGGCCAAGAGTCTCTAGACAATGGTTCAATAATGCCTCATATGAATTTTGACAGTCTTTGTAGTTGTGATGTCACACACAGGAGTAAGCATAGGCTTCTGGTTTTTATGTTCTTCGCAACACTGAGGACAGCCAGTCTTGAGTCTCAATTTCTTTTATTCTAATATACTTCGTGGAGTGTGGAGCAAGCTACATAAAAACAATGTCAATAAGACTCTCCCCTCAGACTCTCAGCCCATGGATGCTGGGTCATTTTCTCCTGTTAATCAGGATTGCTGGACGGCTAGATTTCTCCAAGGAGTTTTTGGGCAAATCAAGTGTGACAGTTCCTGGAAATGAGTCTTCTCTTTGAAGATCTCCAAACACACTGTACTATACCCATTGCTCAAAAACAACTGGTTCTCAGAAGTCTTATGTTTGGGGGCTGTCGCGTTTTGAGGTTTATGAGAAGCCAGAGACAGGAGAGCTTGTTGCTATCAAGGACGGTCACCTGCTGTTCTTGAATTGGCTCTTCTAGGATCATCGAGAGATGTTGCTCAGTTTCTCAAATTCCTTGAGAGCTGTTTGTTCAGATATTGCTTTTATTCCCAAAGGAGCATGTTTTCATTGATCCTTACTCTGCTCATCGAGAATACTATTACCACAAATATAAATTCCCCCAAATGAATCACACCTTTTTATGAAAGGTGACCTTGGTGTAGATAAGCATGTCTAAATAGGAGTGGCTATTATAATTTGAACTGTAATGTAAAAATGAACCATAGCCTTTTGTTATAGAATTATGTGTGCCAGCATAGCGATCTTATTATAAAATGACATGCATTAAAAGAATGAAATGTTCCATGTGATATAGTCCACCGTACCTGCCTCTGTGTCATGATGGATAGAGTATGAACTTCCATATGGTCCACCACCTTAAGAGGAGAAAGCCAAAGATAATAAAGTCGTGAAACAATGAAGTTTGATTTTTGCTGCCAATCTTCTTCATCAAAGAGTTTTACCGTACACTGGGAAATGGGGACAAGACCTCAGATATCAGAAGCACACTGATCGCTCCCAGACCCAGCAAAGTAAGGCTGGGTCCTGAAGTGCTTGTGACATAAAGGACCACGGCAGCTGTTGAAAAAAAGGAGCTTTGGTGTAGGTGACAGAAATAACAGAAACCCACATTGGGAAGTTAATTTTGACTTCCAAGAGCAAAGAAAATTAAAACTAGACAGCATGGAACTAAACCTCAGAAAAGCAATCTAGACGAGTTTCCTTGGAACACAGAAGCTGAAAACCCCAGCAGTGTATTCCCTGAAATATCGCGTGGGTTTCCTCCACTCCTTTCTTGCTTCTGTTTTCCATTGTTGTAATAAAGGATTGGAGCAAAACCAACTTTAGAAGGAAAGGATTTACTTGGGCTACATGTCCTGATCATCGAGAGAAGCCAAGGCAAGAGCTCAGGGCAGGAACTTGGAGGCAGGAGCAGAAGCAGAGGCCATGGAAGAATGGAGGAATGTTGCTTAGTGGCTTGCTCACTGCTAGCTCAGCCCACATCCTAGATCATCCAGGACCACCTAACAAGAAAACATGCCTACAGAGTTGCCTACAGCTCAGTCTGGTGGAAACATTCTCACAGTTGAGGTTCCCTCTTCCTAGATGACTCATCTGAACCAAGCTGACAAAAACTGACCAGTGCAATCGCCTACAAGTTAATCTCAGCTGCCATCTAGAGTGGCAGTTAAATTTTGGACAAGACTTCTGCGTAACTATAACCAAATGAATTTCCTTTTATTTTTGCCTATGTTTCTTAAAATCCTTCTTACACAATATACAGTTGCAGCATTATAGAAAAAAATTAAGCCTTATGATGGAAAAACCGATTGAAGGTTATTCTGGTGATAACGAAAAAACAAAACAAAGCAATGGAGTTTAAAGACAATAGACACCAATATTTAGATTCCAGCATTCAATTATGTAAAGCCAGAATTCATGCCCTCTCCTTTTAAATTAATATTAAGCATTCATTTTGTGGGAGATGGGAAAATAATCGTTAAATATCTGCCATAGAACCACGAAGACCTGAGCCCATGTCAAAGAAGAGAAAAAGAATGTGTTTGTGTGTAATTGTAACTGCAGTACCCAGTGCTGGAGCGGTGGGGCAGGTGGATCCTTGGGTACATGGATCCCAGCCTAATCAGCAAGTTAAAAGCATTCTGGGGATCTGATCTACTGGGAGCTCACCAAGGCCAGCTGGACTGTGACTGAAAAAGCA
>NC_022020.1:12528325-12536801 GCF_000317375.1 Microtus ochrogaster | reverse complement strand
TAGATGAGTAGAACTTGGGGATTATATTTAGGAACTTTTTCAGTTTGAGAAAAGGTAGAAATATTTTAGTAATTGACGAATTGTATATAAGTAAGAGTTTGAATCTAAATATTCCAATGTGATGCATTTATTTTTGCCAATTCATTCTGTGTGAGAAGTCTTCATTTTTCCTGATGATGGATTTTAGTGAGATCTGAAAGGGAATGAGACTATCACCCTGGAAGCAATTAGCATGCATGGTGGAACAGAGTTCAGATCTCTGTCTCACTGCTGGTATGAAAAATCCTGTGCTGAAGATACAGTATAGACTGCAATGCTGTTTTGCAGAAATAACTTTTAAGTATTCAAATTGAGCCCTCACTATCTTAAACTGTAGCTCTGTGATTTCATCTAATGAAAGAAACTAAATGAATCCATGCTAATGCATCATTGGGATGTGCAGAACATGAAGAACAAATCACACAAATTTTCTCACTTAATTATAGTGATAGAAATTCATTGTCATATTATTGACCTATTTGGTCATGCCCAAGTTAATCATGTCTGAACCTTTCCCAGTGGGAAATAAGCTTGTTCACTTCCTGTCTTGCAAGCAAGCATACCGAGTGAAACCCAGTCCACGTGCCCACAGCCCTGATCACTGCAGCCCACCGTAACCATCGTCTCCAGCAGCGCAACTGCAAGCTGCAGTGAGCCCGGGAGACTTGATGTCAGAAACTCATCACTTCCTGTGTCCTCTGCTCCCCGCATTCTGCTCAATCATTTACCACATTAAATTAAACCAAACTCTGTTTGCAAGCCCCAATCCCCCCCCCTCCGTCGCTTGGCTCCTTGCAAAGAGCTGTTTTGAAATCCTGAAAGAGAGTTTACGTGAGGTAGTAGACTAGTAAGCCAGCAACTTTAGTCGCTTATTAAAGTCAAGCATGTGTCTTTGTTTCATGTTGCTAATGATGCGGAACCATGGAGGCCCGAGTATATTTCGCCTGGACGGTGTGGGAGCGGATGCTGAGAGCTCATTACTCGGCTCCCCATCGGAATCCTGCAGGCTTCCGCTCATTGAGGAGACTGTGGGGGCTTTGACAGAATTATTATACTGAATATTTTTAGACTCATTAACTATATCACCAAGGCAAAACATCTCTTCCTCAGATGCAAATGGCTGAAGCCACTGTGGCTTTCCTGTAGTTATTGCAGAAAAAGGGATGAAGCTTGACAACGACTGAGGGTGGAGAAAGGACTTTTCATGCCTGAATGTTTGATTTTTGCAGCTCATGTTGGAACCGTGTGGGGCTGCATTTTGCCACATTTGAGCCGCCCGTATTTAAGTGCTTCTTACAGAGACAAACACACAATTCCCCATACTAGGCAATAATCAAAATATTTTTTAATTCCCGATGTGTCCTAAAATGCATTTCTGGATGAGGCTCTGATGATAATGTGTTGAGCTGGGGCTTCGATATTCATCCCTCAGATCGCAGAGGAACTTTGGGTGCCTGACCTAAATCTAAACTGAGAATGACTACGGAGTTAAAATAATAATTGGAGGGGTAGCTCTTCTCTAATTCAGGAACAGTAACGTCTGCAGCCTGGCAGAGAAGATGGCACAGGGCTTTAGATCATTACCACACCTTATCATCGCAATCTGATTTAAGGCCCAAGAACAAGCAAGCAATTCCAGCCCACCTCCGAACTACCTTGCTCTCCTAGAACTCAGTTTAATATCACTTTATTCAGGCCTTCAGTGATTTAACTAAGGCTGCAGACGCCCTTTAAGAAAAAGTATGGCTAGTTTAAAATTAATCCTATAGACAGAGGATAGTGCTACCTTTATGGTGGACCAAGGTGCAGCAGAGAGAGTTTCACATTCCTAGGAATAAATGAAGTCTAGACACTTTGAATAATAGCCTTTAATTTCTTGTGTATTCCTACAATGTTCAAGTACACCAAAAATTTGCCACCTTGAGCTTCTAGGTTGAGATGTGTTCTCTGGCCATTTAAACATGGAGGTTTGATTACAAATGCCGTTCTCTGGCTGTCGTGCACTAGTACCGATAGTGCTGGAAGAAGCAGCCTTCGCTTCCGGCTGTGGTTCATTCCCCACACAACAGTGCTCTGACAGTGGTGACAGTCACTTCACACATCAAGAGTTTCTCCTGCTTCCCATGACCAGCAGGGAATCTGAGGGGAATACTTCACGTCTGATACATGTTCTCCTCTGGGATTCCTCCATTAGAATAGCCATTCTGATCAGTAGTCCATTATGAAATGCAGGTTCCACAATGGAGGGGACAGAAATGCTTAGGAAAGCCAGTGAGCCATTGTGTGGGGGGAGGGAGGTTCCCTTTACCTGGAGCGCAAGGAGATAATTCAAAATTCCTGTCCACGATTCTAAGAATGGTCCTAAGGCTGTGCGTATGCCATTCCTGAATTGCTTAGACTCCTTACTAATGAGAATTCAAAATGCATATGATACCACTAAATCTGAAGCTCCATCATTTTGCAGAAATGTGTCAAAAATACCTTGAGTTGAAAGTATGCTTTTAGTCTTCATGTAAAGGAGGCAGAGAGTAAACAACACGACTATAACTGTAGTATGTTAAGAAATAAATCTTGAATTGGGATAGAAAATGAAGGAATGGCAGAGAAGTAGAGAAGGATCAGCCTGGTAGGGTAATTTTCAAATTAAGAATGTGAAGGATTTGGGGAAATTGGTCATGTTAATGTTTGGGGAGAGAATATTATGTTAACACTGAATTATAAAATCAGGAATCCCCTGTCTGAAGAAACAAAAACGCAAAGAGACAGAATAAGGAAAGGGCAGAGAGGACCGTGGGACCGTCCATCTTTTTAACATGGAAAATCAACTTAGAACTTGAACTGGGAACAGACGAAAATCTAAGTCCCAGGTTATCTGGATCCCTCTGTTATGTTCAGCATGGGCTACAGGGGTTCAGAGGCATCTTCAGCAACCTAAACTAAAGACTATGGATCTGGGGGTCACGATAATACTAATGGCAGGAGCGAGAAGATGGAAAGTGGCAGGAAGAACCAACGTAGCTTGTTGTTAGACGAGGTCCTGTTTTATTGATTTTAACAGCACTTGCACAGGAAGGATTAAAGTTTCAATATAAAACATTCCCCAGCCGGGTGGTGGTGGCACACGCCTTTAATCCCAGCACTTGGGAGGCAGAGGCAGGCGGATCTCTGTGAGTTCGAGACGAGCCTGGTCTACAAGAGCTAGTTCTAGGACAGGCTACAAAACCACAGAGAAACCCTGTCTCAAAAAACAAAAAAAAAAAAATACAAAAAACAAACAAACCAAAAAAACCATTCCCCATAGACTCGTGGATTGAGCACTTTGTCCCTGGGAAGGTTTAGAGTTTGGGGAGAGAAGGGCTAGCTGTACATCATCACTACCGCTGGACCTTGAGGGCAAAGGCCCGCCTGACTTTCAGTCAACCACTCTCTGTTTGCTGCTGGTCCTTTAAAACAGGAGCGAGGAGGTGCTCAGTGTTCTCCAGCTATACCTTCCCCGCCATGATGGATTGTATCCTCTTAAGCCATGACCAAAAATAAACTCCTCTTTCTTTAAGTTTCTTGATAACAAGTTTTTGTTCACAGCAATGAGAAAAGTAACCATCACGGGAGGCTCCATGGCAGTGAGACGGACTGTAAGGTAGATCAGCTAATATATAACTTGATTGACATTTCCACTTCCACTTAAAAGATATCACCTTGTGGAAAACATACCTTGAATCATTTAGTTCACCCAGAGCAGTGAATGTTAACTTGGGACAATCATTAAGAAAGCAAAATTAAATATGATGGGAAGCCTTGACCAGGGAATACACCCCTCCCCAACCAGTATTGTCAGGACTGACTGACTTTCTGCAGACCTTGTCATTGGATAAAAAATGACAAAGTTCCTCTATAAGTTCTGCGATCATGAGATTGTCACTGCACATGAAATATCTCTTCTGTGTAGGAAGAGCCTTGGATAGCTTCGAGTTGGTATTGTTACTAGTTTTCTATTGCTGTCAGTGTGCAGGACTTTGGAAGTCCAACTTGCATTCATTTCACAATTCCTGCAGATCAGAAATGCAAGCACAGTTCTGCAGGGGTTTCTGCTCAGCATCTCATAAAACTGCAATCTAGTCATCAGCCAGGCTGGGTTTCTGTCTAGAGATCAAGGTCGTCTTTCAAGGTCACACATTGGTAATGGAATTCAGTCTCTCTCCCTGGCCATCAGCCAGGAGTCACAGTGTGGCTCTTTGCCACCATGGCCCCTTGACCAGTCCTCCCACATCAAGACACGGGTTTCTTCCAGGTTAGGGGAGTTTTTCTTCCTGTTTATTAAGATATAAATAGTGATGTCCCATTCCTTTGGGTACATCATAATAATTAGAACCAAGTTCAAGGTTCTGGTCACTCTTAAGAGGACTCAATAAAGGTTTGATTCAATAAAGAGTATCTTAGAATTCTGCATGCCACACAGATTTGTGGAGTGTTTGTATCTGTATCTGCATCTATTTAAAACACTTGACTTATAAGAGGGCCCTGGCAGGCTACAGAGATGACTCGGTGGGTAAACTGCTTGCTACACAAGCTTGAGGACCTGATTTCAAATTCCCAGAACCTACGTAAAACTGGACATGGTAGGTTGCATCTGTAATCTCAGCTCCTCTACTAGGAGAGGAAAGACAAAGACAAGAGAATTTAAAACCAGAACAGTAATGAAAAGTTTTGTTCTAAAAGTGACTGGAGCTAAAAGGATGTTAGTATATCCAAACAGCTAACACAGGGACCCACTATCCTTGCTCATAACAACAAAACACACTGTCTCAAACAACGTGAAAGTCAAAGACAGACAGACACCCAAGGTTCTCTTTTGACCTCTATGTTCACACATGTGTGCCATCACACTCAGGCACTGGAATGTACACACCCATATGCATGCATACGTCTGCCACATATACATATATGCATACATATATGTGAACATACTATACATACACATTTACATGCACGTGTCGTGTATATATCTTTTCAACATAAAGATTGAACAATAATTTAAACAAAAGAATTTGGCAAATGGAAACTTAGTGCTTTTGTTCATCAAATATTTAGACACTAAACAGACTGTAATAGCTTTAAGGTTAAAATCATAAGGAATAGTCAAATTGGGAATTGGAAATTGTCATTATTTCCATCAAACGCTTATTATTAGACGTTTATTTGTACACTCCTCTCCAATGGGTCGTGACCTTGGAAATAAATTAGCTTGCAGGATGCCATGAAGCATTAGGAGTGTTCCCCTCATAAAACAGTGCCTCTTTAATAAACATTTCTCAGGTGCAAAACTAATCCAGAGTAAACCCAACCTTAAATGAGTTATCACAGCCCATTAGAAGAGCTACTAGAACAGAAAGTTTTGTCTTAAAGAGGACTGGTCCTAGGAGTGTGTTAATGTACCCAGCCACTTGAACATTCACACACCCTTATACATCATGACTGGTGTTTGGAATGGGTACAAATTAGAATCATACTGAAAAAAAACTATGTGCCTTCATTTTTCCCCTTTAAACACAGCTTTTTTTTTTGTAAATGAAAATTTGATTATCCCATCTAGACTCAAGTGTAACACAGTCACTTCACATTTTAGCAGTGAGTTTCAATCCTACTGTAGTTACTCCAGATTTTCACTCCTGTCTGGGGCAGGGTAGCAGAACTCACACTTATCTCTTTCATACGAAAGTTTGGCTGTCACAAAGGAAGCAGCTTCTTTGGGAAAGGGTAAGATGAGATAGATGAGTAATTCCTTGTTGACATTTAAAACAGCTGTAGTTGCCTCCCTTTGATACATGGTGTAATAGTCAGAATGGAGCCGGTATGAGAAGGGAGAGCTAGAAGAGAGAAGAAAGTGGAACAGAAGAGGAAGGAGGGGAAGAGGGAAGAAAACAGAAGAGATGAAAAGAAGGGGGAAGAGAGGAGGAGAGGGAGGGGAGGCAGGAGAAGGGGAGATAAGGTTTTGGTTTTTTGTTTTTTGATTCAAATATATTCTAAATTGGAGTTTTGTTTTTTCTACTAAGCATCTTAAACTTTGCTTGCAGTCAAATGCATTTTGGTCTTTCTTTGAGATTTATTCCGTGTTTCTTGTATAAAAGATTTGCCTATGTCTTGATCAATTAAAATTCCATCTGGATTTTCTTCCGGCTCCTATAGCTTAATTGTTTGCACTTAACTCTTTAGTTCATCCTTACCAGTGAGAAATCTATTACCCTTGCAGCTTTACAACCAATTTTGCATATGATATTATATATTGAGCATTTTCCAATAAAGTGAAATATTATTTGGGGTATGCTATGAGCTTGGGATATAATTTGTAGGTTTTTTTATTGTCAGTTTTCTCAACGTTGTTGATCTGCTTTGATTTCTTTAAAATCTACATAAAATTCTTATATACTATTCTTCGACTAAATCCAATTAAAAATAATTTGATTATTGCATTACTTCTCTGTGCCTAAATATTTTAATCTAATACTGATATTAAGAATATTAATAACGTCCTGATTTTGTGGAAAGGATGGAACTGGGAATATTATCTTTCAGCAAATTTATAATATGATCGTTTTAATTATTATGCATTTTTGGTCAGGCATTTTGTTCTGTTTGTCATTTTCGGCATTGTCATGATCTTGTATTTCTGATACCATCATTTTCCATGTTGTGCTCAAGACTAAGGGTTTCTTGTCTGTCCTCTAACGCCTTTACCACACCCCTGCTGCAGGGAAGGAAAGCTCCTGGCTTGTAAAAGGCATTCTTCACACAGGGGCTACCTCACTAACTTCTATCTTTAAGTCACACTTGCACTTTATTCGCACAAATTCTCCAGGTCACAGAAACTTCCTAATGATGTTCCAGGAGGTTCTGTGCTATTTCCTCCTCAAGACCCCTATGGAACTGCCGTATTCGCTAGTTAATAACTCTTCTTACTGCTGTGAGGTGTCAGCCTTTTAAAGGACCTGGCAAATCAAATACTTACGCACCTCACACTTTTGGCAAATGGTAGTTTGCCCCTCCTGAAGAAACATGGCCAGGATCATCTGTTTATTTATCTTAATGTAGTGAACGTAGAGATAGAGACAGCTTAGCTGTGCCCACAGAGCACCAAAGCACACCGCTGTTTATTCTGTGCATAGCTAATCTTCATCCAGCTCTCTATTACAGATTTGCTTAACGAATCTGATATAAATTAGTTTGTGGATTCACTTTATGTGTTATTTCCTGGAGCATCTTTGTATAAAAGAATATAAAGAAAACTATACTACTGTCATATGAGATCATATTTTAAACTGCTCTTTGAGAAATCCTATTCTGGACTGAACAGATACTCTGTGCACTTAGATGACAGTCACTTTCTTGCAAAAAGGAGCAATCCATGCATAGATGCAGCTCCCACTATCCATTTAAACTCTGGATTCTAATTTGTACAGCTGTGTAATCTGAGCCATTCTCCAGTTCTTCCTTCCTCTGATAAACAATCCCACCTACTACTTAATGACACATAACCGCTGGTAAAAAAGAAGAATTATAAACCCCAGGAGTTGTGCCCATGCAATTCCTGCTGCACTCTGACAAGCCCAGCCCAGTTCCAGAGAAAAGGACTAAAGTCATTGTTAATTGCCTGTCTTAGCATTTCTACTGCTGTGAAGAGACACCACGAACACACCAACTCTCATAAGGAAAACATTTAAATTAGGGCTGTCGTAGAGTTCAGAGTCCATTGTCAACTTGGCAGGGAACATGGCAGAAGGCAGGTAGACATGTTGGAGAAGTAACTGTGAGTTCTACATTTGAAGTGGCAGGCAGCAGGAAGAGTAAGACACTCTGGGCCTGGCTTGAGCATCTGAAACCTCAAAGCTCAACCTCAGTGACATGGGTCCTCCAACAAGGCCACACCTTCTAATTGTGCCACTCCCTGTGAGCCTATGGAACCATTTCATTCAAATCACCACACTGCCATTTGAAGTTGCTGTCATGACTCACACTAAAATGGCTAACAATTCAATGATTTCATGTAAGCCATTGAACATATAAACCACCCGGCTTTGCCTGCGATGTTACATCATGTTTATTCTGTTCTTATGATAAACTCTGGGACCAAAACAACTTGGAAAAGGAAAGGGTTTATTTGGCATTACAGAATACAGTTTTTTGTGAAGGGAAGCTAAGACAGCAACTCAGGGCGAGAGCAGAAGCAGAGAGTGTGGAAGAATGCTGCTCACTGTCTTTTTAAGTGTGGCTTGCTCAGCTGTGCTTCTTATGCAGTTCATGCTCACCTACCTAAAGAAGGTGCCACAGTGGCTTGATCCTCCTACAAGAATTATCAATCAAGAAAATGGCCCCCAGAAGTAGCCACAGGCATATCTGATGGGGGCAACTCTGCTACTGTAATTCCATCTTCTCCGGTGTGTCC
>NC_022020.1:12526382-12526854 GCF_000317375.1 Microtus ochrogaster | reverse complement strand
GGTTGAGTAGTACTGCCAGTAACTAAACAGACCGTGAAAGTGGATAGGTTTGGAAGGATAGAAGCAGGCTTGTTCTCTCTGTCTGTCTATCACGTATCTGTCCATCCATCTGTCCATCTATCATATATCTACCTATCTGTCCATCATCTATTATTCATCTATCTATCCATCTGTTCATCCATCATATATCTACCTCTCTGTCCATCATCTATTATTCATCTATCTATCCATCTGCCCCCATCTAGTATCTATTATCTGTCTTTCTGTCTATCTATCCATAAATCTATCATTTATATGTTTATCTATAATTTATCTATCTATCTACCTATCTATAATCTATCTACCTACCTACTTATCTATCTATAATCTATATATCTGTAATCTATCTATCATGTTTCACAATAAAAAAAAGAAAACTTAAGTAGAAGGTAAAATTATACCGCCAAGGCAAAGTCAACCAAAAAAAAAAAAA
>NC_022020.1:12521966-12526282 GCF_000317375.1 Microtus ochrogaster | reverse complement strand
TATCTATCTATATCTTCATTAATATATCTATAATCTATCTACCTACCTACTTATCTATCTATAATCGATATATCTATAATCTACCTATCATGTTTCACAATAAAAAAAGAAAACTTAAATAGAAGGTAAAATTATACCACCAAGGCAAAGTCAACCAAAAAAACCCCCTAAATAAATAAGAAAACACTGTAAGAAATCCTGTTGCTTTGTAAGCTACTTAAAAAGATATTAAGATAAAAATCATGCTCTCAAGAGAACACACAATTGAGAAATATACTGCTAAAACTTGCATTTAAGGAAAGATTTATAAGTCACAGAGATGTACGCTTGTCTAGAAATAATACCCTCCCCTCAGTGAAAGTGTGGAAGAGAAAGTACCTTTATTCTGACGGGCTATAGAGAGGCCACAGAAAAGACTTCCCATGGCATAGTAATCTCTGTTACAGTGTAAGTCTGTGTTGCACAGAGTTAACCCATGCTGCTGGGTCAGCAAGCATAACAGCTAATAAAATTTTACAGTTTGTTGTAATTGCAGTGAAAAGAACTCAGCTTTCCTGACACTCATTAAAGACCTCATATTTATTAATTAAGTCACTCAGATAATATTTGTTAAGGGTTTGCCGTTTGCCTGGACTTGTGTAAAATGTAGGGGACACAGTTGATTCTCTTATGGACCCAGCTTGCAAGAACCCTCCAGGGTGTAGCAGAGGAGGTAAACCATACAAAGGACCTACACACCTGAAGTCGCCAAGCATCTTTTCTGCAACACAGAGAGCCACATGCAAAGGAAAAGCTGCTCTCATTTCTTCTTCACAAGTTCTTTTCAAGGAAAGGTCATGTGGTTGGTCCTCCTGTTTGCATTTGTTCCTCAGAAGTCATCTACTTTTTTCAGAAAGTCTATATGCTGTTTCTCTTTCATTACTCCACAGCTTCCAATTCTCTAGGGTGTGGCTGCAGGATGGTTTTTCTTGTCTTAGGTTTCAAAGCCTCTTTTGAACACCAAGCAGCCACTATTTGGATCTGGTTTTGTAATTCAACTTTATATTTTACTTTACTTTTTCAATTTTAACAATGTCTTGAAACTTGGATTCAGGAAATCCTAGAAATTTGATCCCACTTGTGGTGTGCAAGTCCTTCTGTGTATGTGTTGCTTTTCTTGGTTAATGAATAAAGAAGCTACTTTCAGTCAGTGGTTTAACAGAATATAGCCAGGCCGGAAAAGATATAAAGAGAGAGTAGGCAAAGTAAGAAGAAGCCATGTAGCCACTGCAGAAGACAGACATGCCAGAAACTTTCAGGTAAGCCACAGTCATGTTGGGATACACAGATTTATAGAGATGGGTTAGTTTAGGATATAAGAGCTAGCTACTAAGAAGCCAGAGCTAGTAGGCCAAGCAGTGGCTTAATTAATAGTTTCTGTGTGATTATTTCATGGTCTGGGCAGCTGGGAAATGAACAAGCAGCCTCAGCCTAAACACTTGATGATATATTTCAGCAATAGTGAAATCTTATGGATTCAGTCCCTGCGTGCCACATAGTGAACAAAGCAAGGGAACAATGAGCTCCCAACCAAGCTCATTACTGAAAGTGGGAGAGAAGTAGAAAAAAAATATTTGATCTGACAAGTTGTTGTAGTACTTTTAGCAATCTGCCATAAAGTATAATAAAACTTGTTTAACTCTCCTACTTCATTTCTCCTGAGGACTATGGCTATATATCCCCATGCTGCATGGAGAGCTGACGTGGCCGTTTCTGAGATGTGAACTGATAAGACTAAAACACAGTGTGGTATCTAAAATCGTCAGATTGATAGATAGCACGATGATAGATGATTGTCTGGAATGACTGGCTTAATTGAGACAAAACTCCTTGGGAACTTTGCTACATGAAAGAGAATTTGGCTAATGATTAGATTGTTGATGCCCTACGGGGATGTGCCTTAAGGTGCAAACCCAGAAGATGCATTTAGAATAACGGTTAGAGGTTTTGCTACACAGAACTTGAGAGGCAACAAGAGAGCAGGGAACATCATGGGGGCACAAGGGTGGGGCAAGTGTAACTGGAAATATGAAAAAATAGTATTTAGAAAGTCCTTTTCTGGACCAGTATGCTGAAGTGTCTTCTGTAGTTTTAAAATATTGTTCCTATCCCCCTTGTATTGAAAATAGGTTATTCTTTTATACTCTATATCCCAATTACAGTTTCCCTCCCTCTACTGCTCTCAATTTCTCTCCACCTTCCCTCACTTCGGGATCTATTCCCTTTCCCTCTCTCATTAGAAAAGAACAGGCTTCTAAGTGATAGCAAACAAAACATAATAACATAACAAAATAAAATATAATATGAAAACAATCACATCATTATTGGATGAGTCAAGCCAAAAGGAGGAAAAGAGCCCTAAGAAAGGACACAAGAATCAGAGAGCCACTGATTCACATGCCCAGAGTCCCTTTAAAACACTAAACTGAAAGCCATATGTATATACAGAGGACCTGGCACAGACCTGTGCAGGCCTTGTGTGTGCTGCTTCAGTTTCTGTGAGTCCATATTAGTGTGCTCTGTTGAGTTAGAGGTCATTGTTCTCCACATGTACTCCATCCCCTATGACTCTTATACTCTCTCTCTGCCTCTTTTTTCCACAAAGTTCCCTGAGCTATGAGGGGAAAGATTTGAAGGAGACATCTCGTTTAGAGCTGAGTGTTCTGATCTCTGTCCCTCTGTCTCTGTCTCTCTATATACATAATTTCTAACTGTGAGTCTCTGTATTTGCTCCCATCTACTGCAAGATGAAGCATCTCTGATGATGGATGAATAAGGCATTGATCTATGAGTATTGCATAATAACATTAGAAGGCATTTTGTCACTGCTTTTTAAGAACAGTAGTATTTGGTTTTACCATAGATCTCTGGGCTATCTACTTTCCGGTTCTTGGTCACCGAAGCAGTGTCAGGTATGGGTTCCATCCCGTGGGGTAGTCCTTAAGTCAAATCAGACATTGGTTGGTTACTCCCACAAGCTTTGTGCCACGATTACCCTAGCATATTTTTTGCAGGCAGGACAGCATTTTAGATCAAAGGTTTGGTGGCTAGTTTGGTTTGTTCATTTCTCTTTTGGTAGCATACAGAGTACCTTCCCATGCCAAAGACATTAGAATGTAGGGGTGGAGGTTATATCTGTCTTACGTTGAGATTCCTGATCCATCTAGAGTGGGACTTGTGCAAAGTGAGAGATAAAGATCTACTTTTACTCTTCTGCAAGTTGATCTCCAGTTTCCCTAGCACCATTGAAGACTCTGTTTTCAGTCTCACATATTTGTTTCTTCAGTATTTACCTTTGGCATCTTAGCTGTTTCTAGAGCATAATATATCTGGATCCTCAATTCTTTCCACTCGATCTAAATGTCTGTGCGTGCCAGTTCTATCACCACGACTTTATAATACACCCTGCCGTCTGTCACAGCTCTTCTCTTGAGCAATAAACATTTGCTATATGTCTTCACACATGTGGAGATGTCACTCCAGCACTGCACAGCACACAGTTTCTTCTTTCCTTTTAAACCCACACAGGTTACTTCATTTCCTTTTTGTTACTGTTGCTGCCCTTCGGGGTTATATGTTGCTGTTGCATGTGTTTGTTAACCTTCCAGAGTTTGCGAATCTTTTGGGTCCCAAGTTAACTTGCTTTGCTCCAGAGAGAATGGCTGCCGATTTCATTTGGAGTCAAAAGGGGAAGCAAGAACATGGTTATCCTGAGCTGTGTTTGGGGTTGACTCTAAGAGCCAAAAGGCAAAGGTCACTTACTATGTTCTTGGCAAGACTTGTTCAGGTCTTACACAGATACCCCAGGCTCCACCCTCCTAAATTTCCTTAGCATAATTCAAGCCCATCAATGCAATAAAATATTTGTGTGAAGAATTTTCCATTTTAAAATGGAAGTGCCCTTTAGAGTCCATAGTCAATTATTTTTGTTTACATTTTCTAAATCTCAAAATCAATAGAGTAAATTATTCAGGAAAAAAACTTTCCAAATAAAACCCTGTGGAAAATAATGTGGTTCTTGGTGTTACTAAAGGTAATGCTGAAATTGAAATTAACTTCTAGTGTTAGACTGAGTCCCCACACTGCACCAAAAGCTCTCAGAACACACTCTTTCTGTTTTAACCATGACAGAGACTTCCCCCATCACTCCACTTCTAAAAGCAAAGGTCATAGTCACTTATATTTTGAAAGCATTCTCTTGCCTTTCTTATTACAACACTCAAGATTTGATTTCCCTACTAAATCTTCTCTTTCACTCTCTCCTTTTCTTTTCTTTT
>NC_022020.1:12504905-12521866 GCF_000317375.1 Microtus ochrogaster | reverse complement strand
TTTTTTTTTTTTTTTTTGGATGAAGCTAAGATATCAGAGGGCTAATATGTCAATTCCTACTACCATTATAGAAGTTAGCATTTGGATTCTAAGTATTCATTAAATAAAATATAAGTAATTTTATGTTCTAAATGTAATGATTAAATAAGTCTACATGGAACCTTTCTAAGAATGATAGACATCACAGTAAAAGAAGGAATGAAAGGAGCAATAGGAAAAACTTAAAGGTTAATATTAACAGAAAAAGCTGCTGGGTTCAAAGCAGCCCATATGTTTTAGGAGTCATGCCTACCTTCCCCAAGTTTCTTCTGAGGGCAACCAGTCTTCCCAATTGGCCTCACAGCTCTGACTTCCAAGGCAGCAGCCATAGCTGCAAGGATTGGGGTGCGAGAGTTAGGTGTGGCTCCAGGGATTTCAGCTTGAGAGATAGAGTAACAATGGCATCTCATAAACAGCAGGAAGATAGAAAAGGCAGTGGGTTGAATGAGAGAGTTCCTAAAACCAGTGGTTTTACCTTTGTAGTTGACCGCAAGGTTCCCCTGGGAACATGGGACATTCCAGTAACGTCCAGTAGCTAACAATAAAGTATACTCCGACTTGAAGATGTCAATGCTGTAGAAAAAAATTTGGAGAAATTACCATGTAGCTAGCAATTTAAGTTATAAGATCATATGAAATCACCTGCAGAGGATATAGAAAGAGATTTAAAGGTAGAACCTTGAGAATCACTGGGGTTTCATAGCTGCTAAGGAGATGCAACCAGCACAAGCTACTGAAAAGAAGGAGTGGTAGTGGGCCACTAACACAGCCAAGAAGGGATTCCTCCTAGAAACTAGCAGATGCCATGGGCATCTTGCAACTATTTCACCACAATGGTAGGAGTCGCCTGTGTGAAAGGACCTGATGTTATAAAGGAAAGAGAAGGAAAGGTGTCCATATCCACTGGAGAACTCAGAGTATCTGACAACCATGAATCTTTCAGACAGCTCCATTCCTCGCTGTCACATTTGTTCAGATGACCCTGTTACCAAAGGTCATGTAACATAGAAGAACCTAAATCTATCTTTCAGGTATCCAACAATCCCTCCACTATTCCTGTAAGCAACTTCTAGACTATGACAGAGCATCAATGGTTTCTGAAGAGTTAGCATAGTCCTTGTATATTAACCATTGGCATCATTGGTCTTTTGAAATTTGGTTTATAATGTTTTCCAAAGAATGGTAGTGTTGGCAAGCACATGAAAGGCACCATGAGTTTACCATCAATACCTGTGGCGTCATTTGCTGGAGCCGGGATTCAGTTGTGCTGTGGTTCCGGTAGAGCTACAGATCCCAGACTTTGGGTGTTTATCATGCATTCACTGCTTCACACCTTGTCTTCTCAGTTCTTCTAGGTCAGTAATTGGAGCTAAGATGGAAATAAGTGCAAGTTCTAACCCCATACTTTCCACAGTGGTTTCTGTACCAGGTGCTGCCACATTCCAGGTTGTGTCTTACATTTTCATTTCCGTTGCTGTTGAATGTTTAAATGCATTAAAACAAATCATGATGTGTTTGACTTACATGTAAAATAAGTAAAACTTCTAGGTGAATTCTAATGGTATTTAATATCCTTAAAATGAAACCATGCTAGCTTTCCAATTGCCAATCCAGTACACACTCGTGTATGCTATACGTGTGTGATACAGTGTTTTCCTCAGGAATCAGCTTTAGGAAAATGCGTCACTTTAGCTATTCCCTTCGCTCATTTGCATCAAAACAAGTGAGTGTCAGAAGAAGGAAAATCATCAAAAAAAAAAAAAACTGTCACCCACAACTCAAACATGGCCTCCCTAAGAGTCATCATAGATAAAAATTTTAGGTACATTTTAAACCAAGAAAGCTTAGTTGTGGGTGGTGAATGACTGACTTCCAGGCAAGAATGTGGATGCTGTTCATCCTTAAGGCAGTGACAGTAGAACCTTCCATGCTTAGACTTCATATAACTCCACCAGCAACCATGTCTTTAGATAAGAGCTAATTTAGACAATGTTGTTATGTTTAAAATAATTGTTATGTAGATTTAAATTCTTATAATAGGTTTAACATCTCTTTAAAAATTACAAATAATAATAATAATAATAGAAATAATATACACTTCTTTTGGAGCCATTCATGAGATTTGAACATGAAATTAAATATCTGAGCTGTTAATGTCTTCTTTTGGTCAAATATCTGTCAAAATGAAGTAAGCTCACTCTGAAAGCACATACAGATGCTCTGTGACTCACCTGTCTCCTCCCTGAATATAGATGCTGTAGGCTAGCTGCTCCAAGCTCTTGCCTTTCCAAGGTGAAAATAAACTCTTGTTTCTTTGATGAAATATAAATTACATAAAATAAATACATGTCTATATTTGCACAAAGGGATAAACAATATTAGTAGCTATTTGACATGAGACTTGGTAGCATTTATAACAGATAATCTCTTTTCCTGTTGTACTACCAGAGTTTATATGGTAACAGAGGTCTTATAAAAGCATTTTGAGATGTATTGGACTCTATACAGCTTAAACCACAGAATAATTCTGTACTCATTAATATAGAGACCAGCTACATATGTGAAATGCATTTAAGAAACATATATGCAGATAACAACAGATCTTTCTAGGCATAAGCATGGCAATATTCACACCAGCTTGTGGAACAGGTATGAAAATAAATATATCTCATCAATTCTGAGATTCATACATTGTGTATACAGGGCTTGGTAAGAAAACTATAAAAAGATCAGTATTAACAGGATTTTGTGTATCTGTCATTCCTGTCTTGCCAAAAAAAATTCTATGGAGCAGTTTGTAATTGCCATTGTTTGGGTTATTATGAAAAAAAGAGGTTTATGCGATTTGCCTGAGAGCTGCACATCACTGTTCTCTGCTGAATTAAATTTGCATGCACATATCTTCACTTATCAGTTTTATTTATCTGTCAGGGATTGATAAAAAGCAATATGCTTCAGTGTATAAAAGCTTTTAACAAGAAGGTTGGAATTATAACCACAACTTTAATAGTCTAGTGCAAATAAATACCTTTATCCTCCTATTGTCTATCATCTATCTAAATCTAAAATATATTCATATTTACTACTGAAGTTATTTTTCTGTTGTGGAGGAACATACTGGTTTCTCTCCCAAATGGCCTTGATCATATCTTTTCAAACCTTTCAATGATATTTTGCGGATTCCGTAAGGTATGGATGTAAAGGAGGTAGCATATTTTTTTTACCAAGTATGTTGAACTCAGAACGTGCTTCTGCAATGGAAGGAGACACTTCACTGTGTTTATAAAAAAGAAGTATAAGTAGATGATCTGAAATAATTTTATTTTCTCCAATGTAAATATTCTTCTTAATATTTCCACTAAGACCGCCAACTTTATACTCACGAAGTTTACAAGCTCCCTGAAGGACTTTGGATGAACGTTGAAGCTTGCTGGTGCCAGAGCTGTGTTGATTCGTGCCTACAAGTGTGTCCTTCCCCACCCTAGCAAGTGCCACTCACTATTGCTTCGGGATCACTACTCCCATTTCTACCCTGGTGCCCTTTTAATAGTGTTGGAATTCATTGGAACACTTTAGAGCCAAAGCAAAATTGAAAGAAAAAATATAAAAATGTCCATCGGACCCCTTTCTCCGGTATCTGTGAACAGTGTTGCATTATCAGAACCCCAGAGTCGATCAGCACACTGGTTAGAGTGGATGGGTGATTCCTCCTTTTAATAATCAGACAAAGACCATCGTTTACATCAGCACTTCTGAGACAGCGAGCCACAACCCCACATGGGGTCTCAAACCAGATGTAATGTCTGAAAAACCTGAACGAACAGCAATAACTATTAATTCTGATCTGAAGCACCAGGAGCCTGTGATGTTTCTGCAGCCTCGGTTCTGAAAACAACACATGGGCTTTGCATTATGAATGGCATCGTGCTACATAGTGCCCACAGGCCTGCATGAAACATCCGAGCCTGGATCCAGGATTGCTATATGTTATGATCTGCAGCATTTTTGCTGTATATACAAAGGCCCCTGCACTTATAACACATAATTATAAACATAATGGTCTAATTATGGAAGACAAATATTTTTAATATAGTCTGTCACTCTTCAGCATAAATAGCATCAAATTTTAATAATACATCTTTTAGTAATATTGTTAGAAAAACAAGTGCTTCTCATTAATTGCAAATTTACCTGTGTTGTTAATAAGTGCTAAAGATTATATACAATATAATATCATATATGAACACATTTACCTTAATATGTAATATATAAGCTTTAATAAATATATACATACATGTGTACACAAACACACACTATATATATACACATATATATGTGTGTGTGTGTATATATATATATATATCCCTTAGCACTTTTCATTCTTTAGTGTGTGGATGTTCTGTGGTCTTTTTATCTATCTCCTTTTTCTTACAAACTTACTTTTCCACAAAAATGTATAATTTTGAAGAACACATTTTCTATATAGTCATCTTGATCAACTATATTTTCATTACACCAGTGATTGCCAAATCATTATTCAGTAAAACATAGATCAAAGGCTGACCTTGACCCTTGCCCTCCAGTTAGAATGAACTCTGCCATGTAGGGTCTTCTGTTTTCTTTTTCTCTGTTTGTTTTGTTCTGTTCTGTACTGGCTTGTCTTTGTTTTTGGGAAATGCGATCACAGTTCATTGTTCAAATAAGTCACATATGGTATTTGTATTTTAATTGAAAAGTCTCTTGTTATGTCTGATTCTTGAAAGCAGAAGTTCATTAAAAGGACACTTCTTATTTCCTTAAAATGTCCCTTCTTTTTTCCCAGTATTCTTAAATTGCAAAAGCCAGTTGAGTTATGTGCTTTGGAGAGTTAATTTTTGGCACCATATGTCTCTAAAAATCATTCAGTTTTATCTAAAGCATGGTTTCAATAATATTTATATTCAATATTCCACAGACAATTGAAGAAATTTTTAAATAAAAACATCTTAGTCGTTTACTATCACACCCTGATAACATACAATTTACTCACAAGATTACAGAGGCTTATAATTATGAAGATGATTTTGATATCTGAACTCTGCTTTTGCTTTTTAAGACTAGGAAATTAAAAAATTTAGGTTGGTCTTTAATTTTGTGAAATAAATTATAAATTAAAAACTATACTAATGATACAGCTTGGAATAAAGATAAATCTTAAAATACTAAACAAGTTCTGAAGCATCTAAAAGTAGTAATTATTTCTATAATAATATAAATTCGTTAAATATTTTGGATAGTTCTTTTATTGTAGGTAAGATCAAATTGCACAGAAACATGACTAAAATCTTTTTCTACAAAACCAATCCCAGTTTCTAAGTCAGCAGATGGTCATGTGTAATAGGATACTGTTTTGAAAGCCAAATTACAATATATTCTCCAAAGTAAATGACTTCAAGCCACAGAAAATGGCAGGGGCCCTCTCAGTGAAACATCAGCTTAACTAATGTTTCTTATTTGTTAATAAAATAATTCAGTACACGATAAGTTAAGGGCATATGTAGACAATGAGGAAGTAAGCATGTGACTGTATCACTTTATGTGCAGGCAATGGGTTTGCATGTTTGGATGAATGATGTTTGCATGATGAATGTTACTCTGTCAATCAGTGCGGCTATATTTCTAGAAGAAGCTGAGCTGATGCTGATACAGAGGGTCTGAGAACAACACTGAGAATTCTGATCTAGAACTTATATAATATCATCAACTTTTATACAAAATGGCAAGGTGATCCCCACAGTCTTTGTAGGAAACTACACACAAATCTGCACAGCTTCCTGGATGTTTACCACTGCTGTCTTTGGAACAAATTGATTTATTGCCTACCAAAGATGAACATGTCTGTCTTAGTTTGAGCTATTATTGCTGCGATGAAACACAACCAAAAGCAAACTGGGAAGGAAAGGGTTCATTTATTTGACTTACTCTCCCACATCACTGTCCAACAGGGGAAAGCCAGGACAAGAACTCCAGCAGGGCAGGAACCTGTTGGCGGGAGTCTATATAAAGGCTGTGGAGACGTTCTGCTTACTGGCTTGCTCCTCATGACTTTGTCAGTCTTCTTTCTTATAGAATCCTGGACCAGCATCCCAGAGATGATGCTACCCACAGCAACAGGGCCCTCCCAGATCAATTACTAATTAATAAGCTATTCTACGGGCTTGCCTACAGCCCAGTCTATTGAGGTATTATTGAGAGATTTTTCTCAATTGGGGCTTCCACCTTTCCAATGACTCTTGTTTGTGTCAAGGTGATGTAAAACTAATCAGCACAACAGAACCCTTATCAGCTTGACACACAAACACATCACAATTAAGCCACAACCTTTTTTTTTATTATTCTCGCCCAAGGTATCACATTAACAGAAACACCACAGTAGGAAATACTCCAATTTTTTGAAGTCCCCCAATCTTTAAAAACTCATACAACTAAAATTTATTCTCTTTAAAATAGCCAGTCTTTTTTTTTAAATCCAGTCTTATAAAATTCAAAGTCTCTCAACTGTGAGTTCCTATCAAATCAAAAATAAATTAAATGCTTGCTTACTTCAAGAGAGAATAACCAGGGTAGAGTAATACTCTCAACAAAGCAAAACCAAACTCCAAAAGCATAGACAACACTATGCCCAATTATCTGGAATTCACTCATGATCATCTGGACTCTTTCAAGGGGATTGGGTCACTTCTCTGGCTCTGTCCTTTGAAGCACACAACTTGTCTTCTAGGCTCTGGCAGGCTCCACTCCACCACTGCTGCTGCCCCAGGTGATCATCCCATGGTATTAGCATCTCCAAAATGCACCTGGGCTACACTTTCACCAATAGCCTTTCATGGGCTCTCTTCATAGTGCCAACCCCTTCATGCCTTCAAAACTTGAATAAATTTTACACTACTGATCTGGGCTACCAGCACAAGGTACGACATTAGCTTCCGCTAGATCATAGCTTATGTATGCTCTCTCAGGAAACACTTCCCAACAGATTCCACCCAAATGATGTTGGTCTCTTATTAATTACCACTAATTTCTCAGCTCCACCTGACCCGCGTTAATTGTCCCAGTAAAGCAAAGGTTTAATATCAGTGGTGCTGGCCTCTTGTTAAATAACCAGAACCCAAAACCACATTTACACAAATGGTCTGGTAGAGTCTTTATTTTCCTCTGAAATTTCACAAGCCGGGCCTTCATTTTCTGCACTGTTCTCAATATTCTTATCCTCCAAACTGCTACAGAACAACCTTTTGAAAGCTCTCAGCTCTGGACTTTCTAGTCCAAAGTTCCAAAGCCTTTCTACAATTTTCCTAAAAACGTGACTAGTAGCACAATCCTGGTACTAGTTCATCACAATTTAGGTTACTATTGCTGTGACAAAATACCATGACCAAAAGCAAACTGGGGAGTACACAGTTCATTTGGCTTATCCTTCCATACCATTGTTGATCATTGGAGGAATTCAAGACAGGAACTCAAGCAGGGCAGTAATCTGGAGGCAGCAGCTGTCTAGGTTAAGGGTCTAATTTGCTATAAAATTTTGGGGATTATAATTACACCATTTCTCCTTTTTCTTTCCTCTTTCCAAACCATCTTATTGACTATTTCCAGCTTTCTTTCAAAGTCAGTCTTTTCTTCTACTAAAGAAGTTATTGAATGCATATATTTATATACATAGATGTTCCTAGATAAAATCTTCTCGGTCTATATAATGTTTCTTGTATGTATGACTTCAGGGCTGACCATTTGACACAGGACAACATATTGATGTGCTCCTCCCTGAGGAAGGCCACCTCTCCTGCTTCCAGCTTTTGTCAGTTGCCTACAGTTCTTGGGTCAGGTTGAGGATTGTGAACTTTTCTTCATCCAGTTTGGCATGTCCGTTCCTGTTGTCATTGTTCATCTACCTTAGGGCAGTCATGCTGGTGAAACTTTATGGGTGTCCATTCTGATGCTACTAGGAGGCACAGTCTCCCAGCACACCCCCTGGTCCTCTGGCTTTTACAATCTCAATGCTTCCTCTCTCATGTCCCCTGAGTCCTAGGTGTGGGAGTTGCCCTGCGTATGTACACATTCATACTAGGCCCTACAACTAACTCTACATTTTGATTGGTTGTGGTTTTCTGTAGTGGTTCCTGTCTGTTGCAAAGAAAGAAAACTTCTTTTCAGAAACTTTCCATTCTTTCTTGTTTCTGTCTATCAAGGACTGGTAGTTGCAAATTTTCCTCAAACTTCAAAAATGTTGAGGTGTTTTTCTTTCTGGGTTGGTTCTTAATGACCTTCTCTACTTGAAGGATACCAGTCTGGGCTCACATCTTGATAGATGTAAGGTCATTGTGGTAGTTTCGGGCAAGAATACAGACAAATAAAAAGAAATAGATCAGTGTCCAGCTGCTTCTCCTCAGTTGGCTTGTGTGCATGAGAAGCACTACCATCCAGCCATGGTATTAACACAAACCCAGGAATTCCTCCCTGTGCAAACTGCATTGCTCATCTTTGTCTTATATCTGACTCATATAATATTTTATCATTCCCTGTGGCAAACAGGTCTTATCCATGGAGCTGTCTCCAAGTGCCGTGACATCTCATGGGAAAATAAGGTCTTCTGTGTGCTAAGCCAGCTCCCAGATAATCCCATCCTTCACACAGAAAATATACTCCAGAAAGAAAAAAAACAATATTTTAGCATATTTTCCCAGTCTGTGGAGTTTGATGTTGCTTGGTGGCATCAGGGATCAAAAGTAAGGCCTGATCTAAGCTTGGTGTGTCATCTACTGCCAAGCCTTTCAGTGAGATACCCAATGCTACCTGATGGGAACAAAAGAGATACACCCAAATAAGAACAGTTATGTCAGGCTTAGTCCTGACTGTGGACATCCTATTCTGTGTTTAAATGGGATAGACTTCCACTTGCTTTTGCCTTGAAAATTTCATATTTCAATATATAGCTACTTTATGGAGAATATTTATCTAAGCCTCTAGCCTATTGAACCAGAATATACAGAACTACACATCAGTGTATTTTAGTATATTTTCTAAATATATTCTAATATATTCAAGGATGAGTTACTCAATAAGCAAAGGTAATTTCCTAGTAATTTTAGTTAATAAACAAGTAAGATATTTTCTACCTTTTTCCCCCAAGATTTTGCCTTTCAAAAACAAACTATCGTGTCTGACAGATTGCATTTTACTTGAAGACCAAGTATGGTGCAACATCGTTTTCAGTTTGTGTTAAATACCTCTTCAGAGCATTGTTGTCGCTTCCTTTCTCTTTACTCAGGTCCAGCAAATTCTTCCGGGCAGACTCTGTAGCCTTGTCCTGTTTCAGACCAAAGTCATTGATCATTTAAATACAGATCTCTCTGGCACATTGTTGTCGATACAAATTGACAAGTTGTTAAAGTCATTGATGCATATCTTGGATGACACAGGGTCAAAGCTAACTTCTACCTATCCTGCACAGCTCCAATCCCATATCCTCCTCCTGTCCTTACCACAGTTGTGATAGTGTTACTGGGACCATCCATGTACTTGTGCACATAGCAAATGAAAACTAACATTTCTACATGCAGCAATGAGTGTATCAGCATACAGTTCACCACCTGCCATTAATTATCTGATTTGGCTTGTGTTGCGAAAAAAAAGCAAATTTTCAAGAAATATGGCACTGAACTTCTTTTCCAAAGAAATGGTAATCTTTAGTTTGCTGACATTACTTTGGTAGTCTGGATAATCCAAAATTCCCACCAATTTATTCTGAATTATGTAGTTCATCATCAACTAAGTACAAATATATTTAACAGATATTTTTGTATTAAATTGGCAAATTAACCCAAAGTAGTGCCTTCGTTTTTCTGTGAACCAGACCTACATGTGCATGGGGGAGGGGTGGCGAAGCCTAAGGAGATTGTTGAGAATAAAAACTCACAGACAACATGGGGAATTCAAAATCACTTTATCTAAAAAATTTTAAGTGACTATACATAGCAAAGATTTCTAAGATTCAGGCATGGTTTCTTGGATGTTCTACAAAGCATCTCATTCATGTACCTCTGCTCCGCTCAGAACCATATTTTGACATGTTTTACTGTAGGCGTGAAGAGATATTCAAATGAATTTGTGTTTGTTATAAATTTGTTTCTTTCCATTTTGCAAAGCACACTAAGGGGTTATTCATACTAACAAACCCCAAATGAGTTTTCATGGGCAGGCTATAGTATGTGACTATTTAGGCCTTTTGTAAATGGAGTTTCTTGTCAATTTTGTTAAATTTATCCCTTTACAATATAGACTTATCACAGTAATTCTTACAGAATGCCAGCTGTTGAAAGGAAAGAGTTTTTGGTCTTTGCAAAACTGTTGATTTTCTAATATAAGCTGTTGATGGTTTTTATATTAAACTCCCCTGTATGATAGAACCCATAAGAAAAATCTGCTTCTTTCTGCAGGTCCTAAGTTAAAAGTGCCCACTTCTAAACATTGCATCTTTTGTACTTTAATGTTGACATGCTTCCCTGTCATGTGGTCAGAGGGAGGCAGATGAATTGGGAGTCCTCGCTGGAAATCCCCTCCCTACCTTCTCTCCTCTCCTCCGCAGTTGATGGCAAAGTTCATTCTCCTTGGTTTTGTCACGCTCTGACACGCACATTGCCAGCCATAGTAAGCTTTAAGAGTGCGAAAAAGATGCAGCGATGTCCATCAAAGTCTTCAGGCTATGTTTTTTAAACTTTGGTTTGACCTGATGTGCTGTTCAAAAAGAGCGTCAAAAGGTTTTGGGTTTATTTTTTTTTTTCCAAACAGAAAGGTTCAATATGTCCTGAGGCTATCGGTTTTGAGTTAAACTGGGTGAAGTAGAAATATTTTACTCATCAGCTTTGCAGTCACAGAGTTTGCTCTAGCTAGAACAAAACTGCTGAGGCATTTAGAGAAAATTAACCCCCCATCCTGGCGGCCAGATGTGACTGGTCTCTGACGAGTGCACATGAGTGGGCTGAAAAGTCAAGAGACTGTGAAATTCCTGTCAGGTCCGTACAGTGCGGAACGGGCCATTGGCTGCTTTCTATATTTTCCCCCATCATTCTTCTTGAACAGTGCCATTAATTTCCTTTCCTCCCCTGACTTGTGTTTTTTTCCCTCCCTGTCGCCTTTAGCTCTGTCAGCTTCAAGAAAAGCTGGACAATCAATGGCAAGAATACTTCAGACTGGTGATCCTTTTTAACCAGAACCGGCTGGCCACGTTCCAGGGGGAATCCCAGGACAGCATTCAGAAAATATTAGCGGTGCAGGTAGGTGACTGCAGCGAAAGAGGCGAGATTATTCTGATCTACATTGGAAAGCAAATGACGGGGTGTGTGATGAAGCATTGAAACCATATCCCATTAGAGTTTTATAAATTTTTAACCTCTTTGATAGACTAGGGCTGCATGAAGGATGAATTCAGCAAGTGAAAACACATACCACATGCCATGCATACTTTGAGGGAATAGGGAGATGGGACTGACTTATCGCAAACCTTAGAGAGAGTTTTTACGCATACGTGCTATTAAAACTGTGTTTGCTAGCCTCCAAGCTTTGTGAGCCCCATTCTGCCTTGTGTTGGGGGAGGGGTCATTCCACACAGTGTGTCTTCTTCAATCATTCTCCTCCCTCTTTGAGACAGAATCTCTCACTGAAATGCCATCAGGAGCGCTGTCTGGGAGAGACTGACTTGTATTCTCCTGGTGCCCCCCGCCCCAGCCGCAAGAACAATGTTTTAGGCACATGCTATTATTGTGTTTCACCAAGAATTTTTTATGTAAATGCTGGGGACCCAAACTCAGGCCTGCATACTAAGTGCTTTTCCAACACCGTTTCGCTTTCAAAAATGTTCATCGTAATTTTCTGGGAATACTTCAGTGCCAAGTGTGCTTTGTTAAAAGGATGGGTCTTGTGTTTGTCCTGTTTCCCTGTTATTGTTTTCCTTCTATTTGGTCCACACTTCTAAGTGTATATGGCAGTGACTCTATTTGAAAACTATGACAATTGGTCCTAGAATGTGACTGTGCTTCCAGATACATGTGACATTTTGCTGCTTGTGTCTGAATCTGGACAAGCATTTAATGACCCACTGGTTTTTTTTACGAGTCTGCAAGGCTTGAGAAACCCCTGCTGGTCATGTGAAGATTCTTGGTAGGGATGTTACTCAAGGTTGTTCCAAACCATTGCTTTGCCATTTGAGATGTCATAAAGTGTGTTAAACATGGCGTCCCAAAGGAAAACACATGCTATTTTATTTTAAGAAGAAACAAAAGAACACAAGATAACCTGTCCCCTTTAACACAGAGCAGCAATGTGGTCCTTAGAACCATGGTTGTCAAGAAGTGGCATGGTCAGTGACAAACACTGGACCCCAAACACATGTGCTTTATGCTGCTTTGACTACAAGAAAAAAAAATTTCAAGGAATTTCCACAATTACTAAGCAATTTCAAATTCCCTTTTTCCTAGTGTCTGTTTCTAGCATTTCCCTGTGAGTAATGCATGCTTTCCATACTGGTTCGACTAAGAATGAGTTATAGAAAAACTGAAATAAAGTGGAAGAAATTAAAGTGTTGTTAGGTACAGAAAAGCTCAATGGAAATTCATGTGCAAATGGCTGTTACATTGGTTTAGAATTCAGAAGCATTTGTTTTCATTTCAAAAAAAAACCCTTTAACATACAGCATATTAAGAGAGAGGTAGAAACTAAATAATTGAATATCATTTGAAATAAAACATGCTGGTGACTGCTCATCCTATTTCTCTCCCCAGGTTCTGATGGTCTAGGGTGTTCCAATGACTTAGTGTTGTAGAGAAATCCCAAATTTCTCCCTAAATATTTATGTTCTTATAAATCCTACAAATTGCAAATTCTCACTGTGAATTATGATGTGTTTTCAAAGACTGACAATGTCATTCGAATATCTAAAAGATGAGTGCTTACCCATGACCTTCAAACAATCTTTGTTCTTATTTAATACTGGAAACGCACCCTTCTGTTTTTTGAGGACACTGACTCTGGGTTGTCTGTGTTTGTAGCAATAAGTAATCCGGAAGTGAAGGGATAGCTTGGGACAAGGAAGGAAACTCGGGTGGTATCTAGAGACACAGCAAGGAGCTTGGTTTTGGTTTAGTGTATTTGTGAGGGAGTGGGGATAGTGGCTGCATTTTTTTTCTCTACAATAGATGCCTTCATTTTAGAATGTTTGAATGCTAACTTTCCTTAAAAATGAAGCTACAACGTCTAAAATCATGCCACAAACATATGCCAAGAAAGCATATGATCGTCCTGTGCATAAACCGGATAATGTAGTAGATGCCACTCTCCAGAACCCTCTTCCGACCAGCCTTCCCAACCTCAACACTCTCCATGGCTGCCCCTTTGGTCTGTTCCTGTTCCTTCTCCTTCTCTCCTACTTACACCCTCCCTTCTTCTACAATGTACTTCTTGCTTGCCCCTTATAAGGAACACCTGACTCAGTCAGTGTAAAAGTCTTCCAAGTCCAACTCTACCGGCTTCTGCCAGGTCACTAACCTTCATTGACCTTGGTCACCAGCACTATTCTCTACACAACACTTTAACACTTCAGTTGCGGACTCTCCATGCTTGCCATTGCACCTTCCTTTCTAGAAGTTTCTAGGATCCCCCAGCGCTTACTCTATCAGCGACAAGAGCAACATTCTTCCTCAGATATTTTAGAAGAATGGTATTAAGTTGTCCACATTTGACAGTGCTGAATAAGCCTGGCTTCACTTATTATGTCCATCTAGCAAGCCATGATGGATACTTAGTACATTTGCAGAGGAGCCTCTGGCTGTCAGAAATTACATCTGATTCAACAGCACAAACATCGCTTAACGTCCCATGCACTAACTTTCCATTTTCAGAGAACTTGATATCAGGGTTCACTCTGGTTATGTCAGGGAATCGAAACGGTCTCTATTTCTAAATGATTATGAAGATGATGCTGTAAGATACTAGTGAACTACTGAGCAAAATTTATCTGCTGAACCTTTTGAAAAACTAATTGATGGTAAATAAATACAACACAATGCAAGTGTTAAAGAGAAAAGGTGACCTTTGGTTCATCCTCAGGCAATGGCAGAAAACCAGGAGGATCGAATAAGCTTTTGAATTATATGACCAAGCAGAAGCCAGGAAGATTAATAATAACCAGAATAAAGTACGGGTATATTTGACTTTGTAGCCTTGTATATACATTTAAAATTCTAATTATATTGACCATGGTTTTGTTAGAACTCAAAGTAGACATCTACAAAGCAAGAGCAAGTCCCAAGTCTATCGCCATGTTTTTGACAAAGTAGATACGCTTCTGCATAGTCTTGACTGCATGTGTGTGAAACAATACTGAGTCGCATCATTTCATTTTTCCTGCAATTTGTTTTCTTTCTTGTTTTTAATTCACATGATCCTGTAGTAGCGTGGAAAACCTCTTGCACATCTCATTTAGCAAATAGTCTGAGCACTGATCAATCATTCAAAAGACAGAGCTGCAGCCAACACATGCAAATGTGATCTCGGACTACATAAGCAGGAGTGCATTTTTCTGGAAGGATCAATTCCATCATACTTTTTTCTTAGGCATGATACATGTACAGAAGTTTATTCAACATAGAAAACATAGTTGCGGAGCTATATCAACACTGTTGAGAGAATCGGTAATAAGAAGGATGGGGAAGGAGGAGGGGAGAAAACATGGATTGAAAAAGCACAGAGCAAACTGGATTGAAAGGTAAGCATCTAAGGACTGAAATACAAGGTTACCATATGCTTTGTTGATCTCTCAAAGCCAGCAACAGGACCAAAGGGTGGGAAAGATTAGCGAGCCACTTTGTGCCCAATAGGAATACATTTTCTGTCAAGCATGCCCTGCTTTACCCAACCAGGCAGACACACTCGGGTGGAAAAGGCAAGAAGATAGTGCAGACTTTTAGTGGGAATGAATGTTTTGAAACTCAGTTCAGGGCACCTGCTCCTCCTACAATGTCCCTTTGGTATATCAACACCCCTTTGCCCACCAGTATGCCAGCTTTTTCAAATTGAAATCATGTCTTCCTTGTTCATCTTTTTCAACATAAACTAATTATGACTCTCAAAACACCATAAACAGAATAATTTTGAGCTTGTAAATTGATTAGAATTGAATGTGATAAGCTTTAAGCCTTCCTTCCAGTTCCCGATGCCTATTATTTACATTCATAAATAGAAATATGTGATATATATATATCCTATATATAGAAATATATAGAAAATTGGGATATATAGATCCCAATACACACAGAGAAAAAAAGAGGGGGGAACCAAATCACTTAGCTACATGATATAACAGAATACCTCTGTGAAATCTTTTTGAAATAATAGAAGTTGTGAAACCACATGCATCACAGATTTAAAATATGAATAGATGTATTACACTTGAGTGTTGACAAATTGAGAAAATCTTATTTGACAATTTTAGGTAGTAATATAAATGATATTCTAATATAGCTACAATAATTTATGAATATTTTCTGAGTCTAGAAATAGTTATCACCGCTAAGCTATCTGAGAGAAAGCAGTACCATAAATTTGGAATAATTCAAAGGTTAAGAAGGAAGGAGAAGTATAGAAAATGGAAAATATAGATAAATATTTAATGATTGGATGACTATAAACAGTTTCACAAGGCATTTTGATGTTACAGATTTGCAACTTAGTCATGAAGGCAAAGACTGTTTTATTTAGAAGTTATATATTTAAAGCAAATGGAATCCAAACAAAAAACATTTAAAGCTCACAAGACCCGACTCTTGATGAGAAGCTGCAGGCAGTCAATAAGAGAGAGAGAGAGAGAGAGAGAGAGAGAGAGAGAGAGAGAGAGAGAAAGGGGTGAGAGGTTAGTTCTCTCTACACTCAGCAACACTAATGGGCACTGTAGCTTTCATAAATATATATGTGCACCAATAATCATGGAAGAAGAGGTTATGAACTCGAGAAGAAATAAAAGAGACTTAAGAGGAGTTGAAGGAGAGGAAAAGGAAGGTGGAAATGATGTAAGTATAATTAATAGTAGTATTCATATATGAAATTCTCAAAAGAAGTATAAAATTTTTGTTGTAATCTAAGAAGTAAAGACTGAAACAAAAGTATTATGTTCAAATTTGTGTTTCTTATGGATAAAAAATCTATTAAAACATATCAATAACAAACTTCAGGATATGTAAAATAACGTGTGGTTGTAATCCAAATAAAAATAAATGAATCCACAATCAAAATCGGGACTATTTATGAATTCTATAATTTTTATTTAGTATATTTTGAGAATTTTATTCATGAGTACAACATTTCTCTCCTCTCTGTCTTCACCTCAAAATCCTCCTATCACCCAATCTTTATATTCATGACATCTTCTTTAGTAATTATGGTTACAAAAATAGTTCCACGTTTTTGGTTGTAAGCCTAAACTTGAACTGCTGAACCTTCTTTATAGTCCAAGGGGAACAAGAGTCACAAAATCAACTAACCAGGGCTCATAGGGGCATACAAAGACTGAAGCAAAATTCAGCAAGTCTGCCTGAGTCTGAGATAGGTCCTTGATACATGAATAATATATATATATATACATATATGTATATATATTTTTTCTGTCATACATTACATTGTATCCATATATATATAACATATTGTAATATATATGTTTTTTAAAAGGATTACCAGTTAACCTTAGAGAACAGAACAGAAAGTGACACAAGGAAAGCTCTCAGTGACAACATCACTGTTACTATCAATAAAAAATACTAACATTCTTTCTTCAAAAAAAATATATCGTGTATTGAAATGCAAGGATTCAACTTTAGAACCGGACTTGCTGAACATAG
>NC_022020.1:12504088-12504666 GCF_000317375.1 Microtus ochrogaster | reverse complement strand
AAATAAATTAAAAAAAAGGAAAAAAGAAAAAAAAGAAAATATATTCATGTAATTTAATACAAACAATAGTCAAAAGGAGGAACTTTTTATTCAATGTACATTAAACAGTAATTATTAAGAGCAACTATGTTTATCTAATAGTAAAGCAACAAAATAACATATAGCAAAAATATAGCCTCATGTAGTTAAGTGAGCATATGAATCTATGACCTGCAGAGGACAGAAATGGGTATCAGATTCATTACAATTGAGGTTTCAGATGGTAGTGAGCTGTCATGTTGGTGCTGGGAACTGAACCTAGGTATTCTGCAAGAGCAGCCAGTGTTCTTAGCTGCTGAACCATCTATCCACCAGGAAGCATTAGAACTAATAAGACAGTTATTTAGCATGTCAACCTGAAATACAAAGCTCCTAAGAGTAAGCAGAGGAAATGACTGCTCAAAAGTCCATAAGTTTAAATCAAATCCTACTCAAATTCTAACAAGATTTTTCAGTGAGGCTTTAGGTGATTATAAATACGTCCTCAAGAGTAGCTTTGACACTTTTTTTTTCTTCTTTTATTTTTTTTTATTGAGAAA
>NC_022020.1:12493513-12500990 GCF_000317375.1 Microtus ochrogaster | reverse complement strand
TCACCTGGTCCTGGTTTAACTTTGGTATATGGTATTTATCTAAAAAAGTGTCCATTTCCTTTACATTTTCCAGTTTTGTGTCATATGGTCCTTAGCTGCCATGTGAGTGTACTGGAAACTGGACCTGTAGTAATTAGAGTCATCGAATAACTAGCATTCAAAATATCTGCTAAAATATATATAAGGGAGCTAGAGAGTTGGCTCATCAGTAAAAAGGATTTCTTTTAAAAAGCACAAAATATATATCCCAATTGGAAAATGAGCACATTTCAGAAGATATTGCTAAATGGCATATGTGAAGCAAATGCCCAATAGAAAGGCACTTGATTACACAACTTTAATCCTGGTACTCAGAAGACAAAGGAAAGCAGATCTGGCCAACCAGGTCTACGGAGCAAGTTCCACGACATCCAAGTTTAGACAATGAAAGGAACCACTGAAAACAGAAAGCTGGTAAAGATGTCATTGAACAAGGGGGTCATATTTCAGTCCCAACAAAGAGCTGGACTTGACTGCTTCAGCCACGTGGTTCTGGAATCAAGAATAGAAGAAAGGGGATATGGAATCTTCCTCTGTGACTAAGGAAAGCTGTCGAGGCCGGGCATTATGCCAGGGGTGTCCCTGCTTGCAGGCCTAGAGAGGCCATTGTGAAAAATTATGAAGATGAGGCCTGGATTGCTTTGGAGACTCCAAGACGTTGGAGATGCCTGAGCTATGGGACCTGCCCACGAAAGCTGCTAACAGGGACCGGAACCAGCCCGAGATAAAGAAGTGTGTTGCAGTCAGTAAAGCTGAAAGGAGTTTGAGATCTGAAGAGCATTTTGAGATTAGACATGGAAATGCAGACTTTGTAATTTGCCCTGCTTGTTTTTGGTCTTGCTTTGGTCCAGTATTTCCTTACTATTCTCCCTATCCTCTGTCTTAGAATAAGAAGGCATATCCAGTGCCATTATATGCTGGAAGTATGTGATTTGCTTTTTTATTTTGATTTTACAGGGAATTACAGTTAAGAGACTGCGTGAATCTCAAGAGATTTTGAACTTTAGACTTTTAAATAAGTTTGAAAGTGTTATAGATTATGGAGATTTCTGAAGTTGGACTGAATGTATTTTTGCATTATGATATGGCTACAAACCTTTGGGGGGCAGGGAGTAAGACGTGTTGGTTTGAAAGAAAATGGCCCCCTAACGGAGTGGCAATATTAGGAGGTGTGGCCTTGTTGGAGGAAGTGTGTCACTATAGGGGTGGGCTTTCGGGTTTCCTTTGCTCAAGCTGTGCTCAGTGTGTCACACAGTATAAGCCCTGTTACCTGCAGATCAAGATGGAGAACTCTCAGTTCCTTCTCCAGAACCATGTCTGCATGCTGCCATGACCCTCAGTGATGATGATGAACTAAACTTCTAAATCTATAAGCCACCCTAAATAAATGTTTTCCTTTATTAAAGAAGTGGCTAAAAATAAAAAAATAGTTTTTTCCAATCTTAAAACCTTTACATTTTTGAAGAGATATTGACAAGTGGTGATAAAAGTTCAGAGAAGTAAACTTTCATATTTTATCAAGAATTTCATTTGTTCCATTACCAAAATGCAAACTGTACATCCTTCTATTTAAATTTTTACTAGAGAAACGTCTTCAGTTTTCCACAAAAAAAAAGTATATTCTGAGTTTGTTCTTAACAGTACTGTTACTGATGGCTAAAAACAATATGAACATAATGTAAATGTCCATCAACATGAGAAGAGATACATTAGAGAATGTTTGGCAAAATATGTCTGGCTATGATGGTTAATCTCCTTTGTAAACTTGACAGAATTAGGATTGCTGTAGGGACACATCCATGACAGATTGTCTAGACTATGGTACTTAAGGTGAGAGCACCCACCCTAACAATTGGCTGTGCCATTGCCTAGGCTAGAGGCCTGAGCTGGATAAAGGCTGGAAGTGAAAGGAGCACCAGTAGCCATTACTCTGCCTCCAGGCTGCACAGGCAGGTGACCAGCTGCCTCATGGTCCTGTCATCATGCTGGTATCCTTTAAACTGCAAGGTTTTCCCATTAGAGTTTACGAAAGTAAGTATTTCAAATATAAGTACTATTTTAAAGCTCCTTTTCTGTGTAGAACTGAGAGTTCTGACTATTTCTCTGAATAACCCAGTTTGAGTTTTGCATAGGTAAGCAGTGAGGCTGTGGACTGATTGTTAGGTTAGTACCATCAGGACCCGGCTAGTGAGATGACTCTGTAGGTGAAGTGCTTGCCATACAACCATGGCAGACCAGAGTGCCCAGACTCCATTGGGGGGAAGGGTCAGTGGGAGGAGCCAGGCCACAATTGTAGTCCCCAGAGTTGGAGAGACAGGCATTAGTAACTTTCAGGCCAGTGAGATATTCTGTGCTTAAAAAAGAAGAAAAAAGTATCCAAAGTGATCTTCTGGCCTTAGCACGCATGTGCGCACACACACACACACACACACACACATACACACACACATATACCTGTATATAATCAAAAATTCACTAAGTCTGTCTCTCACGGTCAACATAATTCATGAAATGAAGTATATAATAAGCCCTGTACTAGTAAGCAACTTGCTACCATAACCCCAAACCTTCTCTTTTATGTCTCATATTGATACTATTATAAAGCAATTCTGAATATGCAACTAATTCTTGCCAAAGACTTTCCAACTATACATGAACCTATTTGTACCTTACAATATTTTAACATCCACAAGCTTACAAAGCAAGAGTTGGTGATATAATGCTTGCTTGGCACATATGAGGCCCTGGGTCCCACCCTCAGTGCTGTGCATTAATTAACTAATTAATTAATTAATTAATAAAGTCTTGCAACTCCACGTTTCACAAAACACTTCAAGCTCCTGGGAATTCAGGAAATTCCATCTAGGTACACAACACTGCTGGTCATATAACATAATGAAAGAAACGCTTGGCTGAGTTCAATTCCTTTGACTCCTTCTGCAGCTTTTAAAGTATGCACAAACATATAAACAGAGAGAATTAAACAAATGCTCTTAGTTAAAACAGTAAAATGATTGAATCACACGTTAGCCAAATACCTTCCTTTGGCTGTAAAATCAGCATTCTGTTCTCATCACAAACTGATTATTGCCAACAAACAAATACCTATTGCTGAAAAATCATTTCAGATTCAGAAAATGGTGTCTGAAAGGGATTTTAGCTCATTTCTTCATACTCCTACCTTTAGGACTTACTATCTCATCATCATTCCCTGGCAAAATTATGCCTCTAGAATGTTATTTTGATTGATGTTGGGGGAGTGAATTACCATGACATACCGAAGCACTGAATTTACTCCCTTCTTACTGAATGCAAGGATGCTACACACAATACTTATTGTCCTGGATCTTTAGCCATTCAAAGCTAAGTTGAGGAATATCAGGTCCTTCCAATGTGC
Source organism: Microtus ochrogaster (assembly GCF_000317375.1). NCBI lineage: Eukaryota > Metazoa > Chordata > Mammalia > Rodentia > Cricetidae > Microtus > Microtus ochrogaster. The sequence continues at coordinate 12,497,554 of NC_022020.1, read as the reverse complement.
CTCTTAGGGACTGTCTTGTGAAAGGCATTTTAGTATACACTGAGGGGTCCCTAAATGCAAGGGACAACCTCCATCCACAAAGAGATGTGATCTAAAGAAGGCTGGAACATCCCATTATTTAAGTAAAACTAAAAGCAAAAAAGATTTCAGTCTAAGAAGGGAAGAGAGCTTTTCTCAAAGAAATAATTCCTAAACTATACCTTAAATGTTGAAGGAACCAGCTCCGTAGGATATTACGGAATAATTAGTTACAAGGTTAAGAGTAATCAAGTGTGGGCAATAACTGTTATGGTTGGCTAGAAACCGGGAGAGCTACTTAGGTCTGAATTCAGAAGAGTATCTTTGTCAAAGGTGAAATTTGGACAAAGTTTCTAGAAGTAGTTGAATATAAAAGGAAGAAAAACATAGTATGAAGGGGAATAAGTAAATTTAAACACCAGGGACCTAGAGTGCTAGGGTTATACAGTTAAAATTGACTTGTTATTTTGTTTTTAAGGAAGTCCTCATGTAGTCCTTATAATGTGTCTTATTCTCAGTACTTTGTGCACTTTAATTAATATCATTGTCAAAGAACTGCATGACATATTGTCATGGTAAACATATATTATTGGAAAGAAAACCAAGTCACAAACAGGTAGAGCATGCTGTCCAGCATCAATGTGTAATAGCGGAGGAAGGTGTTGAATCCAGGTGTCCTGGCCGTTGGAGACCAGCTCATAGCTACTCAGTATTGGAAATTTTCTCTGTATTGTTGAGATTTCATTGTGTCAGAGGAAGACAATGAGAAACGAGAGATTAAGTCATCAACAAAGTGACAGCATTGGCTATTTGAGTTTGACATTCCAGGAGAATACCATATTTACTCAGCATTCAGTAATCATTCATGACCGTCCATCTCTCAAATCATAATACCATTTGCTTCTCGGGCATTCTCATAGTAGTAACACAGTTCGATTCATCATCTACTAAGGGGGCACAATTAAATCTTTAAAATGTATAAAAATTGATGTGGTCATTGAGTTAAAATATTAATTGCAGATCACATTAATTCAAAATCTCCCCATCCAAGAGATATATACATAAAACTCACATTCATTTATATTATAATCAACTCCTGGAAACCAAAGATAAAAGAAACAATCATAGAACCAATTCCACAGCATACAAAATTAAAAACTAATTTTAACACTGCATCAGAAGCAAAGATGGCCAGACAACACTAGACTACCTCGAAGAGCAGCCGTCTCTAACAGAAAGCATCCTTTAAAACTGGTCCAGGAAAAAAATATGGTTACATTGTCAACTTTCTGTACTCAAAAGCTATGATAAATAGTTCATCAAATGATCTGCCTGTGACATTTTGCTTTATATAATTTTAAATGTTCTTGCAAATGTTTAAGTGAATTATTCTTGACAACAGTTATGAATTTTTACTGTTTTTATTTAGTTATACATGTTGGTATGTATCTTTCTCCAAATCATATTCACATTTCCTGCAATTGTTGTCTAAAAGTAGAGCAAACCTCAAAAAATGATTTTTGAAAACAGCCAAAAATCTGGGAAGAAAACTAAAATATAAACCTGAAGAAAGTAGTGAGGTCAAATGTAACCAAAAAAAGAACAAACACTTTTAAATTTTAATTTATTTAAATATTAAAGCTCCCAGCATGGTTTAGGATTTGTAGCATCTATCTATGAATGCAGCATAAATGGCAACTGTAGCATGAAGCATGGAAGGAGAGGTAGAGGTGTTCTGGTCTGCTTCTTAAATTTGATATGAAATAGTATGATGTTACCTTGACAGAATCTCAGTGACACATACTGAGTCTTATTGTAATCCCCATACCCAAAATAGAAAGCAGTAACACAAAGATAAAGCAAAAGTACCAATAGAAAAACTAGCACAGAATACTGAAAAGTATTTGATTAACCTGCAAGAAGGAAGGAAAAAAAACAGAAATAAATTGACTCAAAATATTAGTCAAATTTGGTGAAAATAAAAAAAAAACAGTGACCCTAAACCCAAAACTACTAAATTTATATTAAATATAGATAGAATAAAAACTCCAATTGAAAAATAGATGTAGTCACAATAGAAAAATGTCATTAAGTTTTGTAATGTCTGTAATGACAAATGTGAAAATTCTTGGAAACGAAAGAATAAAAAAATTCATGCTATCAACACAAAGCATAATACAAACAGATGAAAATAAACCCCTCACAACTGTAAATAATGTCAGGAATAAAGAGGGTCTCCCCCTAAATAGAAGGAATTAGTTAAATAACAACTACCCATAACAAACCTGAATATGTATGCATCTAATAAAAAGGTTGAAAATATATAGTCCATGTGCTAAGAAAGCTTAAAGGAGAAATAAAAGGATCTCATTTACGGTGTGATGTCCCAATGTTTGCCTCTCTGCAATAAACAGAACAGGAAGATTTTTAAAACCTCAAACCATGGAAGATTTGAAGGACTCCATCAGATAACTGGATTGACCGAACAGTTGTGGAGGATACCCCACCCAAAGATAGCTAGAAATGTGTCTGCTGTGGTACACATGGAACGTTTCAAAGTGCAGTGTGCTAGGTCGTAACACGACTCTCTAAACTTGTTAGATAATCAGGATAGTAATGGATATTCTTTGTCACAATGTAAAGATTAAAAATAAATAGGAGATATTTGAAGGGAAATCCCCTAAATAATGTAGGTCACTTCTGAAAATTATTTATGAGAGAAATCATATGATATCAGATGATGTTTTTAACAAAATTAAGACAGCCCAAGTAAGATGAACCTCATATGGTGAAACTGGAAATTCATATTGGGTAAAGTCATTGGTTTGCTGAGTGTGGATATGATGGTCTCTGTGAGCAGAGCCTTGGATAGAGAAAAGTGCAAAATGAGGCTAGGGGAATGATCAAGGCCATGTCACCAGTGGGTCCCCCTGAAGGAATATCTCCGTTGCTTAATTTGTACCTAATTTAGCAATCGACATTGAGGACCCAAGAGAGGTCCTGGGAATATCCTGGGTACATAAGGAAATTAAGCTCTTGATTGCTAGTGTAACCCAGCCTAATTTATCCTTTATATGCTGACTCTGATGTTAAATTCTTTCATCAATTTACTGGTGTTCCTCTTCAGCCCCTGAAACAACACATTCTTGTTTCCTATTCCATCTCAGAGTGCCTTCATTGTCCTTCAACTCCATGGTGCGGTTCTCAGATTCTTGTTAACTACCTCTGCCATGGAACTTAGGACTCTAACATCTCTCCAGACAGTAGAATTGTTTTATCTGGCAACATCTAGAGTGCCTGTGGGTAACAATGATAGATCCGCATCTCCCATTTGAAGATAGATGATGCAATAGTGTAATTCCGATGTTGATATCTAAGATGAAAATGCATTGTTTCCACAGACATACCAATATAATACATCAGAGAGGTAATAAAAAAAAGCTCTAATCAAAGTCACATTCTACTAATTAATTTCTCTGTCCCTTTTATCCTGTTAAATAACTAAGCACAACGTATTCTTATCTTAAAATAAGATAACAAATTTCTCATTGCTTTTATTAGAAAGCTATATATTGCAAGTCTTAGGTTCGTACTTGGCAACAACAAAGGAAACAGCACTTTAAGTTGTTTAATTCACTCTTATGTCAGCAGCCCATTATTCAAGTGAAGGAGCCATGGCAGTGGTGTGGGGGAGATGAGTTCCTCAACTTTGAGTTTGAAAATTAGTGACTAATGGAGCATATCCAATAGGTATTTTTCATACAACTTAGCATCATCATGACATAATGATGCTGCTTTGATGGGAGATTAACCTGGACACACAATTTTTCACTTAAAAGTATCAGGATTCTACAACAATAAGCGGCACCGTGATAACAAGAGTAAAAGATTAAGGTGGAAATTAAAGAAAAAGAAAAATTGGAAGAGCAGCCTCGGTATACATAATACCAAGTTTATCACGGGACCACTGATGACAGAGAAATCAGGGCAATGAAGAGAGTGACTGGGTGAACGTGAGCAAGG
>NC_022020.1:12491148-12492445 GCF_000317375.1 Microtus ochrogaster | reverse complement strand
AAGTACATCTATTCGAACGTCATCCATAGTTTCAAAGCAGATTATCTTCTTAAAAGACAGTAGTTTTAAAATTTAGACATTTAATTTAATTATCTTTTCCCAGAAGCATATAGGAAATCAGAAACCTAGTGTGAATATCGTTATCCTCCCAGAAAAGAAAACTTGCAATAGTGAAGGTTTTTTTTTTGCTTTGCCACAAACTCAATAATTTCAGTTTAATCACTAACTGTGTTTTTGTTTTACAGAACCCGTATGATTTGGAAAAAGAATAAAATTGCTTTTAAAGTACAAAAATAATTATGAACCACTTGAAACGTAATGTCTGTGTTTTATTTCTCATCAGAATTCATTAGTGTGTAACATCAATAATTTAGCCCATCATTTGCCAACACTGACGTGGCTCAGTAGTTCAATCATGTAACCCTGTAAACTCACTTTCCATTAAAATGAATGTTGCTGACAAAGGACAACTAAAGAGATACTTCATTTATTAACTAAAGAGCTACTTCATTTATCAACATTTTTAAATTAGGAGTTTGGGGCCACAGAAGCTTATCTGGATGATTGATTTGACGGATCTTTATATTAGACCTAAAGTCTTGTTCCAAATCAGACTATACTATGCACAAAGATAATCGCATTTCATTTGTGCAACACACCATTCAAGGGCCTCTTTTGGAAGGCAGCTGTCCCTACCTGCAGGGAGTCAGATCACCCACCCCAGCAATAACACGGGTGCGACTGCAGCATTCGAGTGTGCACCGCTCTTCACTATCCTGATTCAATTCCTTTGGCAAATTTCTTACAAAAAACCTACACTAAGACATTCAACACATTAATATCCTAATGTTGAAAAAGTGAAATTGAAGCATTAAGGAAATGGGCCAAATTAGTTAATGATGAGTGTAAAAATCCCAGACTTTTTAAACTGTACTTTAGTGCATCCATCCCTCAACATCCACGAAAGATTAGTTCTAAGGCATCCCATCGCACCATACCAACACTCAGAGATGCCTACGTCCCTTGTTTATAGGCACAGTATTGGCACTTAGACTAGCACACACTCCTGTAGGCTTTAAGTTGTATCCCGGCTTCTTGTGATGTCTGGTAAAATATGAGTGCTGTCTATATGCATAGCCATTACACTGTTATTTAGAGAATAGTAATCAGCAAAAAGTCTTTACATGAACAACAGAGATGCATTTTCCTCAAACGCTTTTGATTTACAGTTGGTTAAATGCACAAACGCAGAACCCACAGAGGAGAGGAGGATTGCATATTCAAATTCCCCGTCATT
>NC_022020.1:12483932-12489081 GCF_000317375.1 Microtus ochrogaster | reverse complement strand
TCACTGGTGTTTGTTGTCATTTGCTTTCTTTTTGAAGACTTTTTTAGCATTTAATGTTTTTATTTATTATTTTTTGCATATAATATATTTTGATCATATTTTCCCTACCCCAATTCTTCTCCAGTCTTCCTAACCTCCCTACCTGCCATCTGCTTTCTTGATGATAACTGTTGTGTCTGGGTGGAATCTTAATGTAGTTTTAACTTACATTTACTTGGGGCCTAGGTATCTAAAGGGCTCTAAGGCAGCATATCACAGAGATGTTTGCACACCATGCTTACTGCTGTACTGTTCACAATAACTAAGTTCTGAAACCTGTCTAGATGGTTTCAATGAATGAATTCAACAAATGAATGAGTAAAGAAGACATATGGCAAATACATGCTGTGATGGAGGAAGGTCATTGGTTAAGTAATAAAGAAACTGCTTGGCCCTCATAGGTTAAAACATAGGTGGGTGGAGTAAACAGAACAGAATGCTGGGAGGAAGAGGAAGTGAGCTCAGAGGCCATGCTCCCCTCTCCCGGGCAGACGAGATGAAGCAAGCCGCCAAGTCAGACATGCTGAATCTTTCCTGGTAAGACTGGTGCTACTTAAATTACTAAAAATGGGTTAGGCAAAATATGAGAATTAGCCCGTAAGAGGCTAGAGCTAGTGGCCAAGCAGTTTCTTTATTTTTTAACCAATAACCTTCCTCCATCACATGCTGGACTGTTACTCAGCTGTAAATAAAAATGAAATTTGGCACTCATACAAAATTGAATAGCAGACACATTATTATGATAAGTGAAATAAGCCAGACCAAGACAAACATCACAATTTCTTTCATATGCAAGAGCTATATTTAATTTTACATGTGTGTATGTATATTTATATCCATATATAATATAAAATAAAAATATAATTAGATTCTGAGGGAGTAGGTGAAATCGAAAAGAAGAGGACAGTAAGGTAGGGTGATCAACTATGTGAGCAATTAATGCACGAGGGAGAACTATCTGGGAGGAGTAAGAAGAAGTGGGAGACTGGTTGGAGAGGACAGTCCAGAGAAAGGACTATAAGAACAAAGTATAATTGATGCGAAGGCCCCAGCCCACTGGGAGCAGTGCCGCCCTGGGCAGGTGTGGCTGAGTGGTATAAGAAAGCAATCTGAGTGAGTCATGGGGAGCAAGCCCACAAGTACTGTTCTTCCGTGGTCTCTGCTTCAGTTCCTGCCCCCAAGTTCCTGCCTTGCATTCCTGAGCCAAAATAAACCCTTTCGTTCCCAAGTCATTTTTGGCCACAATGTTATAGAAGCCCAGACCCCCTTATTTAGATCAGTGGTTTTTAATTTTGTCATTGGGGGAATAAGAAGCAAGCTGCTTTTTCTGTAGCAACCCTGAAATTTATGGTTTGTGTTTTGTTTTTTTTTATCTTAACTCACTGTGGAAAGAGATGCTCCACATTTGTGGCATCTGTTATACTAGGTGACTATTCAACTGCACAGTATCTTTTGATGTATGACACCGGCTTAAACCGGTACAGCATAAACACTTTATGCTACATTTCATAGTTGAGTGTGAAGCTCAAACTTCCAAATAACACACCAAAATTCATTTTGAATTTCCAATGTCAGAGATAAACATCTCCTACATAAGAAATCCTTGCATAGGCAACATCAGAGACTTGAAAATTCTTCTACACACCTGGCATTATTAAATAACAACACATGAATATTTTCAGTCATTCTCATTTAAAAACAGTTGTAAATGGAGAAAACAACTAAAATTCATTATGTACCTCTATAAAACTATCAAAGAATAAAAGCAAAATCAAACTTAAATTAAAAAGTTGACATTTAAAAACCAAATACTCTGAGAATATACTTAACTCATTTTGCAGACATCAGTGATGAGACATAGGTAAAATAGGCAATAAATAAAGGTAAATACAGATCATTTGAATATGTACCAAAAATAGAATGATGGCCGGATGTTAATAAACGAATTTGACAATATAAACAGTTTATTAGAAAGAAAGAGTAGGAAATGCCTATTACTGAAACTTCAGATAATTCAAGTGTGCCAATAAATGTTGACCAAAGACATGATAGAACACCAAGAAACTGTGAATAGATGCCAAAGAACAAATTCAAATGGAACAAATTAAAAGGGCTGCGAAATAAGTATTCCAGTGACAGGGAGATTATTTCTAAGTATCCTGAAAATACTGAGATATGGCAAAGATTTGAAAAGAGGTAGAGGAAGTTAAAACTAGAAATTTTATGAATTTTAAAAAGCAGATATTATAGATATAAATCTTTTTCAGTTTCTGATCTTAGAGAAAAAAACATTACTTCTGATTTTTAAAAAGGAGGTAATGTCAATGTGGTACAATAAATTAAAGCCACAGAAAAGAGAGGTGTACAGAGATTATCCAGAACAGGATAAAGTGCTAAGACCTAAGGAATGCACAGATTGGAACATTAACTAGACACTACCAAGTATGCAGTTGTCTGTAGGTCCATGTAAAGTCCAAAGAGCCCAGTCTTGAGGTAACTGGTAGCATTAGAGGGAAACAGAACAAGGAAGAAAAAGAAAGAAGGTGGGGAGGAAGGAAAAAGGGGAGGGAAAAGGGAAAGATAACAGTACCAAGCAGAAATATCTGAAACCTATACAAAGATGAGGGCTGTGCATAAGTGAATGCATAATTCCTTGGAGGAGCATTTAAAACAACTAAATGTAGCGTGTCTTTGTGCTGCTTTGAGTAAGAACGGCCTCCATAGGCTCATAGGTTTGAATGCTTAGTCACCAGGGTGTAGAATGTTTGAGAAGGATTAAGAGGTGTGGCCTTGTTGGAGGAAGTGTGTCACTGTGGGTGGGCTCTGAGGTTTTAAAAGCCCCCCTCTTGCTAACTCTGAGCTACTTCCTTAGAGCCATGTATGCTGCCATGCTCCCTGCCATGATGATAATGAGAACTGTAAGCAAGCGCCCAGTTAAACATGTTTCTAAGAGTTGCCTTGGTCACAGCGTCTCTTCACAACAATAGGATGCTGACTATCGCAGTCCTTTACAGAGATTTGTTTTTAAGCACATTAGTTGTCTGTCTTGAGGAATTGAGGAACCATTATACTCTGGCAGCAAGTTGTGAAGTAGCACTCTCGGTCCCTGGCCACACAGGAAAGCATTTTATTTGCTGTCACAGTTCCAAAACACTAGCTAAACCTTGCTTGCCTGGGTAACACCATGGAAGGCTCCTTTCAAACTTCAATTCTGTTAAGTATTTCTAAAGAGAGATGATAAGAATCCCTATAAAGAAAGATGCGCTTACTAAAACATGTAAATCAACTACTTCTACAATGCTAACCATGGCATTTTTTGCTTATTTTTGGTGAGCAAGACAATATTCATTCAACTTTGATATTGCATTCTAAAGATTTAACTGTATTGGGTGCATTTTCAAGTTCTCCTACATTCACAAACAACACAAATACCACTAAGCCCAAGCTGTGTCTAAAGACTGCAGCTCTTTTTGTATACATTCTGTGGAAATTCATAGATACATTTTTATGGTATTTAGCAATTTTTGTCTTTGCTACCATCAACTTGGAATGGCTGCAAATAATGTTTTGGATTGTGTGGAAAAAGATGTTTTGTTTTGTTTTCTAACACATGAGACCCATGAATACTCCACGTTGAGGAGCCCTTCTGTTTTCTTCATGCATCTTTTCTAATGACATCTGATTTCTAGCAAGTTATAAGAGCCAGACTAAAAAAAATCAAATTATTTTAGTAGATTTAGCCAGGGAGGGTATTAAACAGTTACAGCTGTATTCCATAGACCTGGGAGGTATAAAAAAAAAACACTCAAGTTGAGTCTAGAGTTAGGAATGGTAATGACTAAGTTAAACAATATCTTAACTTAGAGATTATCTTAAAATGAAATTGATGGCAGATTTAATGTTGCATTAAAAAATGTAAATTTGAAGGCATAACAAATAAAGATTTCCAAGATGAATGACAGAGAAAGGGGCACTTTAAGGAAAGGAACTAGTTAGCAAATGATGTCTTCAATCTACCTCATATATGAGTTTTGAATTCCTCAAAGAGAATGAAGAAAACATGGGTTTTTTTTTTGTTGTTGTTTTAAATCATGGCTGTCTTTCCTATCTTTAAAATATTGTAATTTAAAAAGAAGAAACTTAAAAATCTAAGGAAACCCCAAATAAAGAACCTGAGACACTTTCAATAAGCTTATTTTAAAATTTATAAGACAAAGGATAGAATACAAATAAATAAGTACATAAATAAATAAACAAAATTTTGGAAATAATATAGTTTAAGTCTTTCAAATACATGATTTTAAGATTTATTATAAAGCTGTAATGATTTTTAAATGTAAAATTTGATCAGGCCAATAGATCAATGGAGCAAAATCTGAGATGTAAGAATGGAGCTATATATTTATTGAAAAGAGACTTTTAGACTTTTACCAGGTTAAGAGAAAAATAGGTCGGTGTTGCGAGGAGATTGCTTAGTCAACAAAATACAAGTATTAGGAACAAGCCTAGATCCCCAGCAGCCATGTGTAAAAAGCCACGTGTGACAGCACACATCTGTAACTTGATGGAGGAAGGTCATTGGTTAAAAAATAAAGAAACTGCATTGGCCCATTTTATTGGTTAGAACATAGGTGGGTGGAGGAAACAGAACAAAATTCTGGGAGGAAGAGGAAGTGAGCTCAGAGACGCCATGCTCCCCTCTCCCAGGCAGACGCGATAGCTCCCACCCAGGATGGACGTAGGCTAGAATCTTCGCGGTAAGTACACCTTGGGGTGCTACACACATTATTAGAAATGAACTAGTCCAGGTGCGAGAGTTAGCCGAGAAGAGGCTAGATATAATGGGCCAAGCAGTGTTTAAAAGAATACAGTATCCATGTAATTATTTCAGGGCATAAGCTAGCAGGCGGCCGGGGTGCTGGGGACGCAGCCCCACTGCTCCTATTTACAACAGTAACTCCAGGGGTACAGAGGCAGAAACAACTGCATTCTAGAGTTCATTGGCCAGCCAGCTTAACTCACAATGAAATTCAGGCTCAGTGAATCCCTGTATCAAAAACTGTGAAACCCTGTATCAAGAACTGTCATGTGATTAAGAGAGAGACACACA
>NC_022020.1:12474952-12483832 GCF_000317375.1 Microtus ochrogaster | reverse complement strand
GGCCCATTTTATTGGTTAGAACATAGGTGGGTGGAGGAAACAGAACAGAATTCTGGGAGGAAGAGGAAGTGAGCTCAGAGACGCCATGCTCCCCTCTCCCGGGCAGACGCGATAGCTCCGACCCAGGATGGACGTAGGCTAGAATCTTCCCGGTAAGTGCACCTTGGGGTGCTACACACATTATTAGAAACGTACTAGTCCAGGTGCGAGAGTTAGGCGAGAAGAGGCTAGATATAATGGGCCAAGCAGTGTTTAAAAGAATACAGTGTCCATGTAATTATTTCAGGCATAAGCTAGCAGGAGGCCGGGGTGCTGGGGATGCAGTCCCTCTGCTCCTATTTACAACAGTAACTCCAGGGGTACAGAGACAGAAATTCAGAATGAAACTCACAATGAAATTCAGGCTCAGTGAATCCCTGTATCAAAAACTGTGAAACCCTGTATCAAGAACTGTCATGTGATTAAGAGAGAGACACACACAATGTTGAAATTCAACCTCCACACACAAGTGAACATCTTCATGTACATAAGAACACACTCACATGAATAAATGTGCTATGCACACACACATACATACTCTCTCAAAAAGGAAAGAAAAAACATGTGATACTCACAATTTATGAACCAGTCCTGTTACCAAGAGACAAAACAGTAACCAATAAACATTTTCAAACATATTCAGCAATAACTAGTCTATTTCATTTGTGTTGATTAATCACTTGGCATAATCTAAACAAATTCAAGGTTATTGTGAGTAATAAAACAATTACTGTTTATGCTGTTTTTTTATCCAATATTGAAAGCAAATTTCAATTTCAGACATTGTCATAAGGTAGTGGATATGGTTCCAAAGCAGAAAGTGATAAGAAGCACATAACCTCCAGAGGACGGTATGTGAGTATTATTACAGGGTCAGTAACAAGAACGTGTAGGCACATACTACAACTGAAAATTCCCTACTGGATTAGTGATCCCCCAATGGAGGTCTATGGATGAGCTCTCATCACGGACAACAGACTGCTTTTGCATGCAATAACTGTCATTATGCTCTTCCCTTCTCCCTTCCCAAACTCATCTCTAGACATGCTCCTCTCACACAACCGTTAGGCTGCAGAACCACTGGGAGGTCTGACCAGGTGCCATGACATCAAAAATCCAGTTTCCCAGGCTCCTTTCTATGCTGGACAGTACAAGCCAGGAACTGTGCAGAGCCACCTTTCACATAAAGTTTTCTACAATTTTAAAAGCTCTAAATTTCCTCCAGAAAAACGGGCTCCACCCTGTACAGACTAGAACAGCTAGTGGTATAAATTCATTGTTTGAGTCCTCAGCAGCCTCATAGCACACAATGCAAAAAGTATTACAAACAAAATTATTGAGAATTTCAATATGTTAATGTAGTCATGTATTATTTAATAAAGAGTGAAGGCCGAGGGGTTATTGTGAAAAAGGAAGTAATGGCAGGAGAAAACATTTATGTCACCAAGGTCTAAACTGTGGCAACAAACCTTTGATTAATAATATACTTTGATGGTTAGTGAAATCTTTAATTGTGTAGAACATATAACCACTAACACGGGGAAAAATTCATTTCTGCAGTCCAGAACACCTTCAACTTATAATTTACAATAAAGGAAAAACAATTTCCAAAAATTATGGCACTTGTCTGTGCTTCCTGGAGATGGTGCTCTTTAACCTGTGAGAATTCATCCCTAAATAAGTGCACAAGTTTTTTTATCAAAGGCAAGTGATCTTTATCGCAACAGTTCTAGTGAGATGAAAACCAATCGTGCATTCTATCTTGATGGGACTCATACTCCATCTCTAGTGTTCATGGCGTCCACCTCATCTGCTAGGGGCCATGCAGCTCATACTCCATCCCTAGGGTCCAAGTAGCTCATATCCACCTTGGATTCAGCTCCGGTGGCTCCATTTCCTTGCTGAGAGATGCCAATAGTCATTTTCCTTAAAACACACCTCTGGAAGCCCTAGGTAATGCTGACCCACTTTACCATTCAAGTTTATTGCCTTGAACCTCTAGGGGTGCTTATTCATTCCTTGTTCCCTAAGTAGCTTCGTGGGGGATTTTTTTTTTTGTCTGTTTTGTTTTTTGTTTTTGTTTTTTTCTCTTCCTGTAGGTCAGAATTTATTGTAAGATATTCTTGGGCTCTTACCTAGTCACGGTGCTGCCCTCCTCAAAATCCTCCTTCTGTAGCCATATCAGTGTCTACACTCTATGTTGCTAAACTTGCTATTTACATGTTGCTTGAGATCAAACCGTATTAAGCTCTACTATTTAGGGAGAGGGATTTTCCTGGGGAAAAAAAACTGTTATTTTTCTACTTTTCAACAAAATAGTTTCCACTGAAATAGAAGAAATATCCTAGACACTGAAACTAGTGTAACTGAATAAGGACTAAATGCTAACAAGATCCAGGGAACTCAGTTGTTTGTTTTGTTGGTTGGTTGGTGAATGTGTGGTTCGTCAGTAGGTATGTCAGGGGATTGCCTGGTTGGTTAGTTTTCTTTGTTTTGCTTTGTGTTTTCTTTTTGCAATGTACCCTTCCAATGTAGCCCAGGCTAGCCTGGAAAATACAGCCCTCCTATCTCAGACTCCTGAGTTCCAGGCTTGTGGATGTCTACCATCATTCCCAGCTAAGATTTTATTTTTTCTTTGTTTCTTTTCTTCACATCAAGTAGTCTTTTCTGATTGTATCTAATGGGGATTTATTGGATGATGCCCTATAAGAGATGAAGGGGATAATAAATTTTAGAAATGTGGAATTTTAAAACAATATAATTTCTTTTTAAATTTTCACATTATATGAAATCATTTCATATACTATTGTACTATATTCCTCTAGAAATGGCACATATTATCCAGTATTTAAAATTTTTTACCACAAAACATTTGATTTTTTTCTCAAATGAACACACAGTATTCCTCTTGCTTCTGAGAGGCAAAATAAAAGTGGGATTAAACTGCTAATTAAATTAGCAATAAATATGAGGGGGAAATTAGCATCTTATTTTATTTATGGGATTAATTTGGAGGAAAGTTGACCTTTGTGCTCAGTTCTAGGTAAAAAGCCTTTGCTTCCTGAAAGAACAGACAATTACTCCCTCAGATTGTCTCCTGTTGACAAACACTTGCAAAACCTAGCAAGATCAGTAGCACCACGATTCTCTTCCTTGAGTGACAGGAGAGGATCCCTCACTTCCAATGGGATAAAATGGGGTAGTCAAAGCACTTTTTGCCTTGGGTTATATTTATTTAGGATAAAGGCCTTCTCTTCTAAACTACCAATGCATTGTATACATGAAATTAAGGTGTCACTTCCCCTTAGTCATTTACCGTGGTGTGAAAGATAGGATTATTTTCATTCTTAGCTTAAGTAATGTTACACCGCATTCCACAGAAATACAGCCTTGATATAAAGGTTCTCCATCCTCCTTCAGGCTGCCCGAACCCAGCAAGTGGAAGGCCCACAACTGCTTTCCTCTTCCCATCTTAACTTACTTTGTTTTGAAATCTTGTAGTATTTGAAAAGTGCTTAAAAATCTATCAATATCATGTTTCTTATGAATACTCCAGGGCCAAGAATCTAATAACATTGTATTTTTAAAATAGACAAAAGTAACAGTTTTCTTTCTTTGGAACCATTCAGCCATGCAATCTCCACTTCTTTCATCCCTTCAGAAGGTCTGATCTGCATGCACGGCCAGGTCACCTCCCCCCTTCATCTCTGCAAGGGTGCACAGAGAAGCGCTGATGGCTGCCTTGCCTCCTTAACAAACTTCCACTGACATGCACTGAGAGATAATTTGATTCAAATAATAGAGTAAAAGCCTCTGACACTGAAATATTGCTTTTATAACTATGAGATCAATTCACCGTTTGCTTTTTAAAAATCAACTGGAATACACACAGAAAACGCAGGCGACTTACCATTTTCTCGTGTCGCAGCAGTGAGCCTGACCAGCTCCCCACCTTTTTTTCCCTAATACTCCCCTGTGCTCTGACTTAGAGAGGGAGAAACTTTCCATGAAAAATGTGTGCTACTTCTCTGCTTTTGGCCTTGTATGTGCTTCTCCTCTGCCTTAATTACAATATAAATCAACAGCTGAAAAGATTTACAGTGATCACACCTCACTTAGAGAGCTGGGGAGATTGATCTGGAAGTGGGATGTCTGTCAAACTGCATCTGCTTCCCATCCTAGTGTTCCAGAGTGATGCTCCGGGCATGTTTGCTGGTCATCACCGAGATGTCACTGTGAGAGCAACAAGTTGTGGATTGCGGACTAGGCATGGCCACACATGCTCCTAAAACTCCAGGACAAAAGATGATTGGAATAGCTAGAAATGCCAAAACTGAGCACTGTGTTAGGAGAAAACAGGGGACTAGGAGCTAAACTCATCCCTGAATCGTTTAGCTTGTGTGGTATGTGGAAAATTGGAGCAGAAAGCTGTTTTGATGAAGGAAATCTTAGTACAGCATTTTAAAAAAATATTGATGATAGACGTTTTTAAGGTAAGTCCATTCATCAGTGTGATCACACAATCGTGACAATGTATTCAGAATCATGACTGTAGAATCCAGAAATGTCAAGCAGTAGATAATATGTTCAGATCTCTACCCCCACCTCAGAGCTTGGGTCATGCTGAGTTTTTCTCTGACTCAGAAGTTTGGCCTAACTTCTGTACGTCTCTGGACGCTGGTACTACTCCCGTCCAGGAAGACAAGAATCACCCTGAACATAAATAGAAAGGAAATGAGGTTATGAGGTTGTGCATCTCAGACTCCTTTAAGAAAGCTTTTTGGGGATTGCTTGCTTGTTTGCTCACTGCAGCTGAAACGTTATCCCTGCTTTCTTCTTAAGTCTATGTAATAAAACCTCTAAAGAGTTACTAAAATTGGTCCGAAGTAGTGGCACATGCTTGTAATCCCAGCACTGAGGAGACTGGGGTGGGGGCGGGGGCTGAATTTAGAGCCCAGCATCCTGAGCTGTATAACAATTCCTTGAAGAAAGTGAAACTGAGAAAAGAAGAGATGGAGAGGAAGAGGAGACGAGGAGGGAAAGAGAGAGGCTGAGAGGGGGGTTGCTCTTTCTTCAAAACAATGTCTCTGAAAAATCTTGCTTTACCATTGCTCTCAGTGAAAATGCAGGGAATACGTGGCTGTGAGATCCACAGCCCAGTTAGTACACCACAACCTAGCCTGGACACGGGAGACTCAGGAGACATTGCAGAAGACGAGGAAGAAAGATGGTAAGAGGCAGAGGACCAGGATGCCTGCTGCAAGATAGCATCTTCAATATAGGACCAAGAAAGTGA
Organism: Microtus ochrogaster; assembly: GCF_000317375.1. NCBI lineage: Eukaryota > Metazoa > Chordata > Mammalia > Rodentia > Cricetidae > Microtus > Microtus ochrogaster. The sequence continues at coordinate 12,478,497 of NC_022020.1, read as the reverse complement.
ACCGACAAACTGACAACAATGTGGTCACCTACACAAGATCATCTTAATGACCATTTGAAATACCAGTGAGAATGGGGGAAATTTCACAAGGCCCTATCCTTAGATGAAAATCTATAGGCAATCAGTGTCTGCTGAGAGAAGAAAAGTCAGTTTTCCCCAGGGAAGAGCCCCCAATAGGCTCTCCAATTCCAAGTGGTCAGCCTTAAACTTTTTTACATAAGAGCAACATTAAACAGCTCAGAAGGTTTTATACATACATAAAATAACTATAGAAGCCATGGATCTGAGAGTGTTGGGGGAAGGAATGGGAGGAGGAGAAGAAAGGGTGGAAATGATGTAAAAACACTGTCCTCAGGTATGAAATTTTCAAATATGTAAAAATTAAAAATATATTGTTTACCTAATTAATCGTTGCCCACATTAATCATTTTCCCATACTGTTCCTGTGAACAGGCATGCTCAGCTTATAGGAGAACTCAGAAATGAGCACAGTCATGCTTTAAAAATGAAGTATAATCTCAAATCTAGAAATCAGCTCTCAATTGCAATTATCATTGCTGTGTTTTAAATGATGACCACCGAACTCTATTCTGGCAAACGGCTCATAGAGCATTAATTGCATGTCACATTACTGATCTGTGGAGTTAAGTTCTGTCTTGCCCTTGGGACTGAGGGCTAAAGCAACTTTGTAAATGTCTTTCAGAATTGAAAAAAAAAAAAGGAAAAGAAAATGTTGAACTGAAGGAGTTCCCCTTCGGCCTCCAAAGCGAGTACTCCACTGTCCTTCCAAATGTCATGTCATTCCCTCTACATACACAAGGCACGGTATTCAGTCCCTAACTCAGGAAAAGCACACAGAGAGAAAAATGTCATCCCCTGCCCTTTGAATACTTATGGAGTATCTACTATGCTCCAATCACTGCCAAAGAGAACATTTTTTCTCTCTCAAACTTACTAAGGATCTTCATGACAATACTCTAGAAAGCAAATCCAAAAACCTTATAATTATGATTTAAGTTTGATTCTGCTTTCAATTTTTCTGATCAGTTTTTTTTTGTGGAAGAAACTTCCACATTTTAAAAGTCAGGTAAACATCCTTTATTCTCATCTCTATCTTTATTCCTCAGTGTAATGTACAGTATGACTCAAAGGTGTTCTCTACTTCTAATTAACATTGGAGATTATACAAAATGGGAACAGTTTAGGCAAGGCAGCTTTCCCAGCACCAGTTTGGGCAGACATTGCACATGATGCCTTATTCTCCACAATAATAATAACTCTGCCATGGATTATGTGAATGTCTTCTGGGCTGTATTCAGGCTTCTATCTAATTTAAATGTTTTATTTTATAAGAATTTCATACATGCAGGCTGTAGTTACATGATTTCCACCACAAAGTTCTCTCTTCTAATCCCTCCTGTGTCCTCATCACTTTCTCCCAAACTCATGACTGCTCTGTGTGTGTGTGTGTGTGTGTGTGTGTGTGTGTGTGAGAGAGAGAGAGAGAGAGAGAGAGAGAGAGAGAGAGAGAGAGAGAGAGAGAGTATGTAAACACAGCTTGCTGAGTCCATACATTTTATGACTAACCATTTGATATTGGATAACCTACCAGGGGTCTCACCCTGGAAAAAAGAACTAATTCCTTTTTCTCAACAGCCATTAGTTTCTGTCTTCATCTGTGGAGCCTTGTGAAAATTTCCACTTTCGTGTTGCACTGACAACTGGTGTTATCATTATGCAAGTATTATTTAAGGTATCATATTGTTTAGATTTTTGGGGTGTGCAGTTTTCCTGCCCTATATAGAAGACACTGTGTTATAGCAAACATCTTGATCCTCTAGCTCTTATGGTCTTCACATTTCTTCTTCCAGTATTTTCCCTGAACCTAAGGTGTAAGAGTTGTATTGTAGATTTGTCAACTGGGGTTTGGCACTTCACAGTCAGATGCTCTATGCATTTTGACTAGTTGTGGATTTCCATAATAGTCTACATAATATGAAAAGAGAAACTTCTTTGATGAGGGGTGAAAGTTACATTTGCCTAGGGATATAAAGATAAGTATTTAGAATGTAGTTAGAAATTGTAATGGTTTAAGGAAACGGCAGCAGTAAGTATTCTTCTAGGGCCCCTGACCTCACAAGTCACTCATAGTTGGCTAGTTCTACATTACTAAGGATGAATGCCCTCCTATTAAGTGGACCTTAAGTCCACGTAGACAGCTACTAGTAGTTACCCCCAAAGTAATTATGTCAATATTGTACCCTTGGGGATGTCTTGCCATGCCCATTATTGCTGTGGTCCATGGGATTTTAAGATTCATAGGTAGGATTGTCTGCTGGACAGCTCTAGAGACCTTTCCCTCTCTGTGGGCCAGTCCTCAGAGAGGAAGCTTCTAGATAATTTGAGCTCAAGTCCTCCAAGTCTTGTGTGTGTGTGGTATCTTCAGCTCTAGGATTTACCTTCAAGTTCTGGGAGGCAACCAAAGGCAATGGCAATGGGTTATATCATTTTGGAGTCCCTTGGACAACTCTTAGACAGACGTGGCAGTGGGAGTTTTATTTGATAATATACGACTCTTATGGGCAGCATTGTCATTCCAAGTGGTGTTACTTGATGAAAACTAAAATATGTGTGTATGTGTACATGTGCATATGTATGTATAAATGAATGTATACATGTATCTAATATATTTTATTTAAATAACTTATAAAAAGATTTACCAACTTAAGAATAAGCTGCTAATTTAGAAAGAAAATATTGTTCTCTGGCATTCGTCCACAAGATATTACTTGATATAATACCTGTATTATGAAATTTGGAAGAATCAAAGAAAGAAAAGTTGTCAAAAATTAATAAATGATTATTGAAACTATGAAAAAATATGAAACTATAAATGAAATTGAAACTATGACCTACCCTAACTTCATACAAACATATAAATATGAGCCTTAATTTTTTCCAACTTTATTAATTCAAAAGTGAGCTTCTTTTTCTAAAAAAACTCATATGGGGATTGGCTGGATGTGAGATTAATGATTTAGCTGATTTTCATCATGAAAATGTTTCTACTTCCTAAGGAAATATTAAAAATCATAATAAGGAGCTGTCGGGGTGACTCAGTCAGTGAAGACACTTGCTGCCAAGTTTGACAACCTGAGTCCAATCCCCAGAACCCACATAACAGCAAGAAAAAAACAATTTCCACAAGATGAACTCTGGTCTCCGGGCATGCACACCTCACATACACACACACACACACACACACACACACACAAACATGCAGATACATACACACGCAAGCATATATACACACAAGCACACACATATACACACACATAATAAATTAATTAACCAAAACAAACAAATCTGAATAAAAAAAAGAGCTACAACTTTAAGGAGAAGCTCTCTTTCTGAGTACCTTAGAAACTCTAACATTTATTCAGATGCAGCTGGAACGCCAATTTAGGATGCACAGACTGAAAACACATTGTATTACTCGTACAACATTATTTATAAGTAGCTATTTATCAAAGCAATACTTCGTC
>NC_022020.1:12463211-12472352 GCF_000317375.1 Microtus ochrogaster | reverse complement strand
ACCTGGTGAGGTGACCTGGTGAGGTGACCTGGTGAGAACCTCTGGAAATTTCTAATTCCTGGTCCACTCCCAGCTGAATTTTATAGACATATCTAGCCATCTATCCAGTCCCCAGTGTCTACAAAAAAAGACAACATGTTTCAGTTAAGCTGGCTGTTTGCAGTGCCTCCTTTAACTAGAAATCAAATCCTTCTTCTTCTCATTAGCATAGCAGCTTTGGCTTCCTGAGTCACCCACAGACTGATGCTGTGTATTTTATAGAAGGTCCACTTGTCCTGATCGCAAGTTAGGAATTAAAGCTCTCAGACAAACGCTTTATCTCGAATATCATGTTTTTATTGTGGCAATTGATGCTATGCCTCAGAATATATATTAATGTTTTACTCTACTTATAAGGATGGTGCTTGACGATAAGATGATCCTTAAAAACTACCACTGGCAGATTTTATTTTAATCAAACAACAGAATTTTGAGAGTAAAAATATGCTCTTTACCAGGGTGCTTTATTTTTTCAAATAGATACACGTGTGTAAAAGAGCAATGAAAAAAAAAAGGCTTCAAAATTTTCTCATTACCAACTTATGTGCTCATTTACAACCTTATTTATGTAGCTCTCGGCCCAGAGATGCCATGGAACCTCATGCTATGGCATGTGTGTCCACACAAACATAGGGTTCACTAAGGCATCTCCCATTCTCTGGAGAGAACTCAACATATTCCTCGTGTGTACTCTGTAGGAGTTCATTTTACTATTTTTTTTCCTGAGAGCAATTCCAAGACTTTATGAGAACGATGATTGTTTAATTCATTCAAGTGTGTGTGTGTGTGTGTGTGTGTGTGTGTGTGTGTGTGTGTTATAAGCTGAAAGGTTTCCATCTTTAGCATGCATGCGTATTAGGAACTGGGTGACGCCTGGGGGGTGGGTAAAAGGAGGTAAGAGCTTTTAACTACTTTTTTTAAAATTTGAACTTGCAAAGACCTAAGTCACAGCTTTCTGCTGAACTGGGGAAATACAAAACTCACAGAGCAGAAAGATGCCTGGTTACCCATGTTTCAACTTTATTCTTTTTTTTCACAAGTAAATATTTTATTTACCCCTATTAAAAATCTAAATATCCAACAGTTTTGGACTGATGGTGTATCCATCAGCTCCTTGAATTTCCCTCATTATCAGTTGCTTTCCAGAACTATGACTTTCAGAATGAAGCTCTGAGTTTTCCCAGTTGCAAACTGAGTTTTAGGATGTGAACTTTTCAAACAAAGGCATCATGAAATGGATGTGCAAACTGGCAAGTGCTACTTTTCCAAGTTCTACCTACAATCAGTGCATTAGTCTCTTCTTTTGGGTCACTTTTCTGTACCTCATGGATCAATGTTTCTCATCATCATTTAGGTCTGGTAGTCTTATCAGTACTGAGCATAGGAGTCTTCTATATTTGGACCTATTGATACTGAGCATAGGGGTCCTCCGTATTTGTGCGGTGTTTTTTACACCATCACAGAATAAATGAAGTAAATAAGTATCAGTGGTCCTGACATCAACATGAGATCATCTTGGAATGCCACTCTCTGACTCAGAGCACCCTTTTATCTCAGGTTGGATCCATACTGCAGAAGTTACCTACACTCTACCTTGCACCTCCTCAAGATTCATCTCGAACTTTCTAAATGCAATTTTGTTTTTGTTTTGATCAGTAGAGCTCATTTTCAACACAGGACCCCAGAGGCCCTCAGATGCCATTTTCATGAGTCTTTGTGACTAGTGTTTATCTAGTCTTGCCATGAAAAAGTTATTGTGACAGTCTTCCATACCAACTATTTTCTACCACCTTCTTCTTGACTCATTTTTTGTCATGTTTTGTATGGGCTTGTTCATGCCAACTGTCATGGTGCTCAAAGAAACACAAAGGATTAATGCTGTGCACAACTACAACAGAACAGATAGCTGCAAACTCATGAAAACTGAGCAACCTCACTACTCAATGAAAAAAGGGTCAAGACAGAAGTTAAGAAAGTAATTAAAAATTTTCAGAATTGAATAAAAATGAAAACATAACATACCCATGGTACAGGATAATTGTCTGTTTTCTATCAATCATGTTTTAAATAAACACTGATTGGCCAGGCAGGAAGTATAGGTGGGACAACCAGAAAGGAAGTAGAGGCAGAGCGATGAGAACACGAGAATACTAGGAAGGAGGAAGCCCATTCCCCCCTCTCCTGCCCTGACTTCAAAGAAGCAATATGTGTCATGCCCCACTGTGAAAGGTACTAAGCCACGTGGCTAACATAGATCAGAATAATGGGTTAATATAAGCTACAAGAGCCAATAAGTAACCTGAGCTAATGGGCCAATCAGTTTATGACTTATGTAGACCTGTGTGTGATTTTCTTTGGGGCTTGCCAGTTGTGGGGTACTGGGCAGGACAGAAACCCCAACAAGCCAGTCCTCATGTTACAAATGGTGCCCACATGGACAACTGCATCCACATAAAGCCTGAGACAGCTTGGGAAGTAATTCTAGAACAAAATGACAGCATTGTAAATGGTTTCTTGGTAGCAGCACTCTCTCAGGTGGGTTCTGCTCGCTAGAGGCAAGCACTCTCATTTAAGAGAGGCTTCCTGACTCAGCTTTAGCTGCAAAACCCTGCAGCTCTTTAAGAGGTCCTGCCACAAAACACTTAAACCCCAGCAAGCCCTCATGTTACATACCCAAACCTAGGTTTCATTTTTAAATTACATTGAAGTTTTAAAAGAATCTAAATATCTTTGTGTTCTGAAAAAAATCTACACAAAAATGTCTTTCGATTAATGATCTTCAATATTCTCACATAAGAAGGTTCTTGAAAAAAAGCATATATTTTATCAAACTTTTACTCAGTCCTTGGATGATTTCTATTCATAAACATTTAAAATTTTATAACCCTGTAAGCTAAAATGAAAACCTATAATATATCAGTTGTTCCGAGGGAAAATACATACTAGATGGCTTTGTCATTAAAAAGACATAAACCCAAAGAATCTTCATAGTATGGCATCTGAAAGTTTTCTTTTATGAAAAAAAAAAGATTAAAGCATCAATATATTGTTTATATTAGAGCTTCTAACCAGAGACTAAGGAATGTAGATATGAGAGCTTGGTGCCTGTTTTTCAACTCATTCCGCTAGACTAAAGGAAGCCAAGTTGGTAGATCTGATGGAGTCTGCAGGTATGGGACTGAATGATATGAACCATCTGTCTGTGAACTTTCTGGCTGGGCATTTTCTGAATACAGTTAAACATGGATATTACAGTGTGTGTTATTTTTTTAGAGTGGATTAGATGGAGCACTCTGTCTATAAATTAAGGATTCAATTAAAATGAATGTGTGTGAACATGCTCCCACCAATTAAAGGATTTAATAAACTTGTTCTTAAGTCTCAAGACATTATAACTAAAGGTAGTTTTGTCCTCATGCAACCTCTTGACCCCATTTAGTATGGTAACCTTCCTGACCCACCTCCTCCCCTATGGAAGTTCTGTTTACTACATATATAATAGAAGCGTCTATGTAACACATCATACAACACGTAGGAAAAGCCTCAGCCACAGACACCAGTTTTCTTATCACCCTGAGAGGTAGAAATCAGAATCATTCTCGTGGAAGAGCTGTGAGCTATGTTAGAGGAGAGTAGAAAGAAAATATGAGCGCTAGTGCAGGCTAGAGAAGAAAATTGTCTTATCGGTCTCAAAGCTCCTACCAATAAAATAATGGAATAGAGAATACGCTTTATACAGCGCTAGTGAAAGATTAAATTCTAAACAGCAGCAAACTTCTCTCCTAGGAACAGGTAAATCTTACCGCAAATGCTTGTTGAAATAGGTGATGAGATCATAACTATCTGGGGACTCGGGAGGTTCCCACACAAACACAAGGACCTGACTTTAACTCTGACACTAATGTAAATGTGGTGACGAGGGTGCCTGGAGCTTGGTGATCAGCCATTCTTACCAAATCAGTGACTCAGACTCAGTGAGAGACTCTGACTCAAAGATCCAAGTGGAGAGCAGCTGAGGAAGATACCCGATGTCAAACCCCGACGTTCACATGAGTGAACACACATGCACACATAGGCACACATGCACAGGCACACAAATATGTACATGCACACATGCAAAACTGATTTGTTTTAGATTAAAACTCATAAGGAATAGAAAATAATTGCAATCAGAGGAGTTCTTTGAAAAATGGCTGTCCAACTAACATAGTGAAAGAAAAGATAGACATTAAGGATGGGTTTTTTTCTCTCTAATTCTCAGGCATCATAGGAATAAATACCCCGTCAACATGAAGCTGACTAAAACTACCTTGATTTGTTCATTGTCTTCAGAAACCACTAATAATCTATACTGAGCTAAAGAAGAACCAGGAAATCTGAGTTTTTAAACTAATTTCTGAGAGTCTCCTCTCTCTCCCCTCTTCCTTTTTTCATCTTTCTATCCTCTCTCCTCTCCATCTCTCTCCCTCTTCTCTGTCTTCAACTGTATATCCACAGCTGATATGGTTTCTCTTGTTAATTTCTGCACAAGTCTGCACTAGACAAAAGAATTAGATTATGTTCCCTGGTTGTAGAATAATGGTGGCAGAATACATTGTATAAAATTTCTTGGCATTTTGATAGACAATACTTTGTAAATAAAGTAAATTACCTACTACATACAAACCACTGATTCTACATTATGCAGATAAATAATGTTCACTGTTTCATGTTCTTTATATCAACTGAACTTAAAATAACTAAGGTAGGTATTGTAAAATTGAATTTATAGAACTACATAATTCAGTTAATAGTTAGTACAGAGTATTTATATATGATTTACAAAGATTAATATCCCATAATAGAAAGTATAAATTGAACTGGGTGAAAGGATAGGCAGAAGACAAATACAGTCAGAAATCAAATGGACCAAACATTGAAGTCAGTATAAAACAGATTCATGTGTTTGCATGCAATAATCACAAATTTGGAAATTTCTATGGGTCATCAGAAGTTAACCACTATCACTGTATATCATTCATTCCATGTGAGTAATCCTGGATCTTATATACAGAAACATGCTATTTCATCTAACACTGAGCTATAATTACCTTCCTCAGCTCTGTATTGCAGGATGACATACTCTAGCACTATAGCAAAAGAAGAAAGCCTAAACATGAATTGCATGAAACAAATGAGGATGTGTTCTAGATGAAAATGTTCCCAACACCAACCTGCAAACCCCTTGAAATTCTGTAGAAGAACTGACTAGTTATAGTCTCCGTAGACTCTTTATGGCCACCTGTCTGTGACTGACTAACTCAGCACACCCCCCATTAAGACAGTTGCTTTCTCTATTAGTTTACTATAGGTGAGTATTAGGAGCTAATATCATGCAATGAGTCCAGAATTATACCACCAGTAATTAGTAACAAGAAGATGCTAAAATTTCCCCAATTTCATTACTCTAAGTGTAACTTTTAATGAACTTGATTATATTAATAATGCCCAGTTAATCAATTATTATTCTTCTGTGAAGTTTTTATTAGCATATAGTAGTGACATACAATGATGGGCTTGTTAAGACATTTTGTGCATGTGTACACATCTTTTGTGCTCTTCCCTTCCAGTCCTGCTCTTCCCCTTCCTCTTCCTAATTCATCTCCCTCTACTTTAACTCTTGTTTGGTGACCTAAAGAGTTTAATTAGAGTTTCTTATAGGAAAATACTTACGGGGCCCATATCATTAAGGGAAACTCTCCCCAGCTCCTAGAAGCCATGGACCTCATATAGACCCTAAGGGTGGGGCTCATGAGCCTCGCCTCCGTACGTGACGGAATGTTGGATGACCGAATCCTCTGAAGGCTTTGTGCACATAGTCTCAGAGGCTGGGAGCTGAAGACAGATGTCCATGCCTAGAAGACGGCATTGCCCATCACGCCAACCTTTCCTCTAGCTCCTATGGCCATCTGCTCCATCCTTTGCTTTGTTCCCTGAACCTTGGAGATATGGTATAAATACCCCATTTAGGGATAAGCATTCAAGTGTCACATATTTAAAGATAGAAGAAAAGAAGTGAAATAATGTACAATATGTTCATGTGTTCATTTACCTCCCACAGTAGTGAGTTCATGTCAGTCATATGCAAAATACTTGTGAGGAACAGCCTGAAAGAGTAGGGAGCAGGCAAGAGGAACTGGGAAATAGCTTAAGCTCTTAGACATCTTTGTTTCTGATTCTTCATCAAAATCCTGAAACAGAGAGATGGGGGAACATCTCAGTGTGAGAGAGAGGAGGTCACGAAGCAGTGTCTTTGTGATTGGTCACAATTATGTATGTCAATCTATTGCGATAATTTCATTTTGGCATTTTAAATCAAACCACCCACTGAAATACTATTTTAGCTTCTGAATTTATTGAATTATTTGAGACAACTCATAGAAGGAGAAAGGCATATTTTTAAGAAGTCAGCTCCATGTCCGAAAAGAGTGCTTCATTTTAACAAGGCATTCAGAAGTCCACTGCTGAATTCCAGAACAAGTCTACTGCGTTGTATTCACACAACTGTCTATGAATGGACCAATTTAGTTCTGACAGACCAAGCATAAATTCAAGTTTGAAAGTCTCACTTGACTGCATTCTACAGGTGTCCGTATTGTTCTGACTGTGATAAAAGGCGCTCTCCAGGCCGTTGCAGGCATGCATACACTTGGAAGTGTTCATGATTTCCTTTTGTTTTTGGTCAGTTTTTGTATGTAGATTATCTTTATAATCCTCCTTTCACATTGATCATGCCACTATAGCCTGCACAGTCGTGTTGATCATGGACAGGGTGTTTCCTATGTACGTTTATGCGAGAACTGTACATCTTACACAGATAATAGAGAATGGCACTAGACTTGGTGGCTAAATGATATTTTGGAGCTCAAGAAGCTGGGAGGAAACAGAAAGAGGGAAACGCAGGAGAGATCGTGTCATCAGCTGATGCAGATGCTCGTTCTCTCATTGAGATCACAGCTTCAGAATGGAAATTTGGGGGCCCTCAGAAGGAAAGAATGCCCAAGCCAACTGGGTCCCCCAACAGCCCCTGGTGATTATTGGAGTGACAGGTCATGACCTTACGTCTGTCCTAGTTCTGTCAATGTTTCTGGAGTGCCCATTGGCTTCAAATACTAAGAATGACTGTGTGATATGATCAAAGCCCAAAACAATTGCAATCACAAAAGTGGTTTATAATAAAACCTCTAAGCATTAGTAAAGGCTGTCTTGGCCAGGGAAAGGAAAAAAAAAAAAAACGGAGTTCCAGTTTAGGTCCTTCTACAGCACAAACCAGGGAACTTCCTCCAGAAGGCTCATGTCTTAACATTAGAAGTCCCATAAACAATGTACCATCTGCATAAGCCAGAAGAGGTAAACACTAGGAAATATTTTAGAGAACGGAACAGTTTGGGGTAATTAGTAAGTAGTATTCAGGGGAAAGTTCCAATTACTTCAATTGAAGAATGAATCGATACAGAATGAGAACTTCTTAGGAGTTTAAAGTTCCTGGGTGATTAATAAAAATGGCAAAAGCAAGTAATCTATTGCAGTCACCTGGGTACATGTAGCACTAACTCTTTCTGGCCACTAGGGGACACTTAGTTCTTTGTAGGTTTACATAGATCTCCTTGTAGTACTATACACTTAAACTAAAGCAACAGGATGCTAAGAGCACCAGGGACTATGTCATCTCTTGTCTTTGCTGCGAATTCCCCCATCAGTTTTATTATAGTGCTTTAAATTGGTTATATTGATAATTTTCCACTTCAAGGTCTGTTTGGAACCTTTTGTACACACCTTGGCCAGTGCCTGGGTCAGACCTTCACACTCAATAAGACTTTAGTCCTTGGGGGCTGAGGATGTGACCCAGTGGCTAATATGCTAGCCATGCATGCCTGAGGATTGGAGTTCAGACCCCAGCACCCACATAAATGTCAAGCAAGTGGGGGAGCCCATCTGAAATCCCAGCACTTAGGTGGCAAAGACCTTGTGTTCTCTGGAGCAAGATGAATATAACTAAATAAGGTAAACCATTATTCCCAGGTTAAGTGAGAGACAGACTTCCTCAATACATAAAATAGACAGCAATTGAAAAAGACACCCAAAGTCAATTGTTGGTTCCATACATACATGCACACAAACTCATACCACATACATATTTATTTTTTTTAAAGTGAATTTAGTCTGTTTTATTTGTTTGTTGTTTGTTTGAATAACAACTTTTGCTGAGAATGCCCTTGGCCCAGCTTTAAGTGTTGAACTCTGATCTCAGCCAAGATTTGAGCCCTAGAGATAACAAACAAATGAAATATGTTCTATGTGTATAGATGCGAGGTACTATGTTTTAATGTATAAACTATCATTTTTCACCCTGCAAATTTATTCTAAGAAAATGTTAATTTTTTATATTAGAAGTGGGGGAGGGGAATAAAACAGATTTAGTTACTAACATGTGAATGGGGGCGAAGGTGAAATTTGAAACCTTGTCTAAAATTCCTTCAATTTCCCTTACACCATGATGTTGAAGAAGGAAAGCAAGTGGCTTCTTGTTCTCATCCTCACGCCCAGCACCCTGGCTCCCAACACCAGCCTGTCTTCCTCAGATGAGAGCTCCCCTGAGGCAGCTTGAGCCCCCTCCACCTTATAGCTTCACTTTACCTCTGAGTGAAGTACTCAGAGTCCACTATGGTCTGCATCTGGAATGAATCCCAATGGTACCCAGTCTGTGAGATTCTAGGCGTTGACAGAACACTGAGAAGAAGAGGCCAGTGGGAGGTAGTCAAATCCCCAGACATGTGTCCTCACAGGACAGTGGTACCCTGGTCACTTCTCTTTCTCCTCCCTCCTTGAGACTGCTCTCAGATGACTTTAGCTTGGGTCAAAATGACACAAAGCTAGCCCTAACCTAGATGTTGTGCTGTGTTTTTCCATTATATGCTTGAATTTTTATGTAGGTCTTGTAGAACATATCACACACACACACACACACACACACACACACACCTTTAAGACCATACCCATAGCCGGGCAGTGGTGGCACACGCCTTTAATCCCAGCACTCGGGAGGCAGAGGCAGGCGGATCT
>NC_022020.1:12462161-12463111 GCF_000317375.1 Microtus ochrogaster | reverse complement strand
AAAAAAAAAAAAAAAAAAAAAAAAAAAAAAAAAAAAAAAAGACCATACCCATGGACTCATGGCTGCCACACAACTTCCCCTAGGCAGGGCCTTAAAGAAATTCTGAAGCAAAGTATACACTCTACCTTCAGTCATTATTAGTGTCTCCCTAAGTGTCACTCACCCTAGGTACCCCCCTCAGTGAGAGCTACAGGAGAGCAATGCTGTATTATACTAACACCTGAATTCCCAATACTGGCACATATGACCTAAACGTTGGAAAAAAAAAAGTTCTCCAGATGTCACGTGAGTACCCCTTTTTCTTCAGCTGGATAGTGCAGTACCTTCTCAAAATTACCAGCAAGGCCTCCATCTGCAATTGCTTATTGACAATTCGGTCCTATTGTGTCCAGTTGTGTCTGGCAGTTGTTTCTTCCTCTGCCCCAAGACTGACCCAAAGAGCCTTTCCATGGAGGCTTATGTCACAGAAACAACCGTTCAGAGTCACAGCCTCCCTCAGAGGCCCTTCAGCAACACTGCCCATTTCCTGCCACCACTTCTGCCTTCTCTGTTCCCTCCAATCCCAAGGCTCTGTTCATTTTTGACAGAAAGCATTTGGTCTATTTATTTTGCTTTCTTTTCTCCAGGTGTTCCAGGTAATAAGATATTCTGTTCCACCCAAGAGACTTATGAAGTTATTTTGAAATATTAGTCTCGGATCAGTGAGATGGCTCAGTGGGTAAAGGAGCTTGTTACGAAGCCCGAGAGCCTGTGTTTTATCCGTGGGACACACAAAGGAGGAAGAAGAGAAAGAACTCTAGAGAAATATTCTTTGACCTCCACATGCATGTTGTGGTATACTTGCACATGTGCCCACACTAAATGAATGTAATGTTTAAAAGTTTGGGAAGAAATTATAGGTTTTCATATTTCTTAAGAATAATAAATAGATTGTGTTGGGCGGTGGTGGC
>NC_022020.1:12456298-12461727 GCF_000317375.1 Microtus ochrogaster | reverse complement strand
GCACAGAAATCACTCAGAAGTGCCATGAGACAGCCCTGATAGAAGACCAGGATTCAGGAACAGTAAACAGGGAAATTGAAGGGTTTGGGGGATAGAAGGAAAGTGTAAGGTGATGTAATTCACTATAATCTCAAAAACAAAGAATTTTAAATGAAATAAATTGATAAACTTATTTTCTGGAAAGAATGTTCACAAACATCTTACTAGAGCAAAATTTCCCTGGAGTAAATCTGCCCGCTCTCACCTGCACTCATGTGATCTCTCTCTCTCTTTCTCTCTCTCTTCCTCTTTTTCTCTCCCTCCATCCCTCTCTCTCCTCCCAGTTTTAATGATATATAATTGACATGAAATAAAGAACATATTTACATATATTTGAATTATCAACTAGATGTCTTGACATCCACAGAACCATTATTTAATGAGCATATTCACCCAAAACTTTGTCCATTCTCTTCAAAACCAGAAGGACCATCTCTATCCTTTGTTCCCTACCCTGTCCCCAAGAAATGACTCAGCTATTGTGTGTATTCCATGAACGTTTAGAAAAGCAAAGTCGTAGAGTATTTATCCCATTTATACGAGTTCTTCCAGTCAAATATTTTTACTTCTGTCCTATTTTAGCACACATTACTAATTCAATTCAACTTTCCTGTGAAATCCACTGTACATACTTCCCGAACTCTGCTCATTTAGCCTTGGTTCATGAGCGTCTGTGTTGCTCCTAACATAATGAATAAGACTGCTATGGCCGTTCATGAGCAATTCTTTGAAGCATTTTCATTCTCTCAAGTGGATTGTCTTGATCGTACAGTAGTTATATACTTGACTTTTTAAAACATCACCAAATTATGTTCCGTATTTGTTTTCCCACTGACAGTCCCGCCATTGTTGCATGAGAACTCCAGATTCTCTAGATCTCTTTCTTCACTAAGTGTAGCCATCTTTGTTTACGTCCTCCTGGTAGAGAAGAAGACTGAGCCTGGTGCTAGCCAGAGCGGAAACGTGTCTCCCAGGAAGTTACCTACCCCAGTTCTGACAAGTTGTCAGATCACCTCATGGGAGAGACTGGAGTTGGGAGGTTGATGATGTGTCTGGCCACATTTTGACCAAGACTGCTTAAAAACGTGCTCTTTGTTTGAACCTGCGCCTTCCACGGGAGACACTGGACATCTCTGTTCCTCTTCCCAGTATTGTCAGGCTGAATAAATCTCTGTTTTATTCCTGAAATTGCTGCTCATTCATTTGATTGGGCTGTTGAGGGCAGGCAGCAGAGCTCGGATTCTTAGAACAGTCGAAGCTCAGGCTTTGACTCCAGCAATTCTCGCAACAGTTCCTGTAAGAACGTGGCATCCTGATTCTGGTGTCATGGGATGAGTTGGAGAATTCTCTTTTCACTTTAGAGGGAAAGATTCACATACAAAAAGGGGAGGCAAAAGAAGATACTGTGGTTTTATAAAATAAATTCAACTTTCCATTTAAAAAGTGATATTTTATTTCTTAAGTTTCTCTCCTACGTCTCCCATATGATATTCTGACCAGAACTGTGACTATTCCTGAAAGGTGTGTGATACTAATCTCCCTCCCAAACTGGATGGACCTCTGACCAGGGCACACTCCGGTATTTAATCATCCCTCACAGAACACAAAGGCTTTCTTAAACACCCGACTCTCATATCTGTTGATATAGCCACATAAGTCGTAATAACACTGCCAAAGTTCACTTAAAAATCCACGAGATATTTTCTCCACCATCAGCTTCTGGAAGAACACGTTATCTTGTTCTAACCTAAACTGAAGAAAACCTGAATGTAATGTTACTCCTACCCTTAGCAGGGAGGATTCCCCTTCATAAACAAAATTCACGGGCAGGTAAAATGAAGATTCATCCTTTTTTTTACAATAGTTTTTTAATTTTATTTTTTTTTTATTTTTATTGAGCTCTACATTTTTCTCTGCTTCCCTCCCTGCCTCTCCCCTCCTCTTCGACCCTCCCCCAATCCCCATGCTCCCAATTTACTCAGGAAATCTTGTCTTTTTCTACTTCCCATGTAGATTAAATCTTTGTCCTCTTAAGGTCCTCATTGTTGTCTAAATTCTCAGGAATTGTGATTTGTGGGCTGGTTTTCTTTGCTTTATGTATAAAACCACTTATGAGTGAGTACCTGTGATAATTGTCTTTCTGTGCCTGGGTTACCTCACTCAAAATAATGTCTTCTAGCTCCATCCGTTTTCCAGCAAAATTCAAGACGTCGTCATCTTTTGCTAGTAACTGTAGCACAGCACAGAAACTTCTACAAACCAAGGAAATAATCGGGTTGGGGGGAGATGCTCAAAATCGCCTATGTCTGTGGTATAAGAAACCAGGTTTATGACTAAAGATCATCAGACCCAGAAACCCTGAAAACAGCGAATAGTTGAACAACTGTTTGTGAAAACTCTTGCCTCCTGTTTATATGTGTATCTGGTGAAGTGGCACAACTGTAAGATTTGTCACTAGTATTTTGTACTAAATGCGTAAAAACTAAGGGTGGTCTGGTATTTAAAAGAGGTTCTCCTAAGTAGCACCCCAAAAAGAGTCTTGAACTGAACTCTGGATTATAGAGTTTTATTCCAGTGTAAGACCAACCTAAGGGATGCTGGGGTTAGCCTTATCTAAAGTATGCTGAATATTGGTGGGTAATAAGCTTCAAAGAAGTCTATCAGAGTGATTGTTAAATAGTAAAGGGTATATAAGTTTTACCATGTAAATTCCTAAACAATAAAGAAATTAGCTATTCAGAGAATTCAAAATCAAACTGCTCAAAATGCATTTTTAAACAATCAAAGGAGTATAGATATAAAGTTCTTACCATTAGAGAAGCATAGACAAATCTAAGAAATCAGGTAAATGGACCAGTTGTGTATAAAAGGTGCGTAACATTCCTAATCATCAGAGAAATACAAAATAAAACATTATGAGTGATACATTCATTATACCATTTACCGTGACTCTCGCCAAACAGGGAAGAGACACCCAGGGTTGGTGAGGGTGTAATTGGTGGAACCTTCTTGGAAGACAATATTACTTGACCTCAGACTTACCCTGAAACCTTCTTTCTTTTCCGTTTTCTTGTTTGGTTTGGTGTTTCTGAGATGAAATCTCATTATGTAGCCCAGGATGGCCTTGAACCCGAGATCTTTCTGCCTGTTTCTCAGTGCTAAGATCACAGGTACACACACCATCAATGCTTAGCTTACCCAGCACCAGTTTTCAGACAACTCAACAGGAAGGATTTGATAGCTTTTTCTCTTAATGGCAACCAGATATTACAGATTTATAGAACCTCTTAAGAGAAGAACTGACCTTATGAACTGTTGAGTTCTCATCTTCAAAATACAGACCAAACACTCTTTCAGCATACGGTCTTCAACCAATGCTGGTAGAAGAATTCTAAACCAGAAAAGAGCTTGACCAATGGCTGAACCGGTCTGTAAAACGGAATCGTCCGCTCCAAGCAGATTCACTCTAAGAATTCACAGCAGCCAGGCAGTGGCCTCTAATCTCTCAGCTCATGCCTTTCCCCCTTTCGTTCATGTTAGTCTAGTGATAAATGATGTAGAATTTCTCAGAGAGAGAGAGAGAAAATTATGCCCAATATAAAAAGTGGTTGAAAAAGCTGATTACGGAGTCATTAGCCCCTGTGGGCTCATTTTATTGCTATAAAGCCATCATTCAAGTAGACACATATTTAGCTTCTGTGGCCTTCATTTATGGTAAGCAAAGTAACCTCAGACCAAAAAAGGGGGGGCAAGTTCAAACTTTCTATTTTTAGTGATGTGACAGGCAATTGAGTAGACTAGAAAAGCCTGAGAAGCAGAGAACTGCCACCAGCTTGTGTTCTTCGTATGTACTGTGTGCTGAAGACATGTCTCGGGACAGGATTACAGAGAACTGCCACCAGCTGTGTTCTTCGTATGTACTGTGTGCTGAGGACATATCTGAGGACAGGATTACAGAGAACTGCTGCCAGCTGTGTTCTTCATATGTACTGTGTGCCGAAGACATACCTGGGGACATCATTTACCCTGGTTCCCAGTCCATGAGACACACTTAAGACCCAAAGTAAAGAGCAAAGCCCATGAGAACCTTACTCATATATAAACACATCAGAAACAGGTGAAGGGGCAGGCTGTATACTAAAGACCAGAAACCAGTACAAAACAAAGTCTTTTTTTTTTTTAATTCAAATTCAGGGCTGCCTAGGGAAAACAGTTTTCTTCCCTATTGAATTCAGATGTTTTATGGAAAAATACCTTTCAGTTTAATGAGGAACCTATATGCACTCATTCTCTAACTACTGGGCAATTACGATTTGGTTTTTTTTGTGCTAGCTTCTAAAAGTTTAGGGAGGGTTATTTCCAAGTGCCCAAACGGTTAGGTTGTAAGCTTCCGCTAGCTGGTGGGTGAAAACAGACACTGCGACAGTGTTGACAGAAGGGATAGCTGTCTTCCCCTAGTCACACACTCCCCCAAAAACATGCTCGTGGGTCACCTGTGAAGCCTCCTAAATTCCAGCTTCCAGCTCCCTGCATCTGAGGCTTGACACGGACCAGAGTCTCTCCAGCATCCCTTAATTTGAGTGGGGCTCACCCTGTCTACTTTGTTTCAATCTCTTGCCTTTCAGATAAACAAAGTTTGGTGTGTGCGTGTGTGTGTGTGTGTGTGTGTGTGTGTGTGTGTGCGTGTGTGCGTGTGTGCGTGTGTTGTGTGTGTGTTGTGTGTCTGTGTGTGTGTGCGCGTGCGTGCGCACGCGCGTGCGCGTGTGCGGGTGTTGTGTGTGTGTGTGTGTGTGTGTGTTTCAGAATTCTCTTTTTATTTAATTATTTAGTTGGTTGTTAGCATGGAGGAAAAAATGAATGCCCTCATGCCAGCTCATCCACTCAGGTCACTGTAACCTGTTCTTGCTATCACTCTACTGTAACCCCTCTTCTCATACATGTGATATGTCATACATATTTCACATGACGAAAAACGTCTCTATATTTAAACTTAAATTCTTCATATGAGAGGAAACACAGTATTTCCTTTCTGAATCTGAATTGTTAAGTTGACAAAATGACCACTAGTTCTAGATCACATTACTACAAATGGCCTAATTTCACTTTCTTTATGGCTGAACACAACATAAATTGTATATTGACCACATTTTTATGTTTGTTGATGGGCACTCAAGGTTAGCTCCATCTACCTTAGCTATTGTGAAGAGTGCAGCAATAAAGACAGACTTGCAAAGGTCTCCGTCGTGACTTAGATTCCTTAGGGCGTACAGTGAGTGCTACACCTATACCAAGTGATGACTTCATTTTCGGGTCTTTTGAGGAACCTCCATCCTGATTCCCATAGTGTCTGCACTTGTCTGTATTCTCACCTCAGTGGACGAGGCTTGCTT
>NC_022020.1:12440098-12456173 GCF_000317375.1 Microtus ochrogaster | reverse complement strand
TTTTGCATTCTCACCTCAGTGGACGAGGCTTGCTTCCCACCACCGCCCCATCCTCATCACTCTTGTTTACGTCATGATGTGAGGTGGGACATTAATGCAGGTTTAGCTTAATTTCCTTGATCGCTAAGAATGTTGAACATTTATTCTTCAAATATTCATCTTCTGTCATGTGTATGTGTGTATTTGTGTGTGTGTGCACAGATGCATGTGCTTGCAGAAGCCAGAGGCATCAGATTACCCTGGAGTTATAAGCAGTTGTGAGCCATTCATCATGACTGAGAAACAAACCTGGGTCCTCTGAAAGAGCAGCAAGAGCTTTTAGCCACTGAGCCTCCTCTCTAGCCCTCTATTTCTTCTCTTAAGAACTCCATTTAATTCACTAGTGTATTCCTTTATTGATGCATGATTTTGGTCTTTGGTGTTTAATTTTTGTAGTTCTTTATAGATTCTAGCTATTGGTCCTCAGGCAGCCAGACAGTAGGCAAAGATCTTTCCCTCATTCTGCAGGCTTTCCCCCTCACTCTGCTGATTGTATCTTTGGCCATGCAAAATATTTTCATGTCATGCAATCTCATCTGTCAGTCTTTGGAGCCTTTTCTGTTAGAATCCTTCCCAGAAAGTCTGCCTATGGAGGAAGCCTGAAGTCTTCCCATGCTCTCCTCCAGCTATTTCAGGATTCCCATCCTACAATAAGGTCTTTGATCCATTTCTAGTCAGGTTTAGTACAGGATTAGAGATCATGTTGTAGTTTCATAGTGTGCATGCGGTTAACATCTTCCCAGAATGTTTTCTTAAAGTCTGTCTTTTCTCCAATGTAACTTTCTGGTCCCTTTGCGAAAGAATAATTGTTTTACTCTTGGCTTCTGTGCTCTGTTACATTTGCTACATTTCTGGTTTGTGACAGCATTTTGCTGCTTTTGTCACTATAGTTCTGTAGCATAATTTGAGGTCCTGAACTATGGCACCTCTAACACTGCTTTTTCTATTTATATTGCTTTGTCTATTTGGGGTCCTTTGTGCTTCTATGTGAATTTCAAGCTGTTTTTCCTGTTTTCGAGTTCTGTGAAGAATACCACTGGGTTTTATTTTTAAGATATTGCATTGAATCTGTAGCTCTCTTTCAATAATACAGCCATTTTCACAAGATTAATTCTACTAACCCATGAGACTGGGACAAAAAAGTGTCTTCATCTTTTACTACCTAGGTAGCTCCTTATCATATATCTGTCAGTAAAAGCATCAGAACTTAGAACTTGTTTGCAACTGCGCTCTCTGTCCCACCTTGTCACTGTTGTCATATTTAGTGCATAAACTTCTTTGCTAACCCTGATACATGAATTAGAAGCATATCATGTCCTAGTTCCTCTCCTTGACCTTCTTCCAGATTAAATAGCATCCTGTTTCAGCCCTTCCTGCAATTCCCATCACTCAGTAACAATATTTTTCCTGTATGTTTGCAGTTGGTGCATTTTTCCAGATAAGTCTGGTGCATGTCAGCAGGGTAGTGGTGTTTTTCCCATAATCTCTACCCATGAAGACCTATGCCCCTCAGCGGTTATTATTCAACTGAGCTCAGAATACATCTTTCTGAAGCTGTTTCTTCTACCTGTTTTTCCTGCATCAAGATGACATCGAAGCCATGAAGGATTCTCATAGTGATATTTTATTTGTGTTTTAATAAATAAAGCTTGCCTAAAAATGAGAATGCAGAGCTAAGCCACTAGAGACCCGGAAGTGGTGGCACACACCTTTAATCCCAGGACTCAGGGCCACTCTGGGCTACACAAGATTGGATCTGCTTAAAAAGAGAAGCAGAACTCCCATAATAATAGAAATAGGAGCTCCCATCACTCAGGAGTCATATGCTTTTAATCCCAGCACTAGAGGTGGAGACAGGAGTGATAAGACTGAGCAGGAGGAGACAAAGAGCTCATTGCAGCCTGAGGTTTGTTGGGGAGCATTGCAGTCTGCAGTCACACTGATGACAGGATCGCCCCTTTGTTTGTCTGAGCCTTGGTAGAGGTAGGAACTCTCCATGGCTTGGCTGCTTTGCTTTTCTGATCTTCAGCTTGAACCCCAATATCTGTCACTGGGTTTTTATTAGTTATGCTACAGATGATCAACTTACTGTGGTGTAGAAACAGGAATACTTCTACATATCCAGAAATCATTAACAAGATAGAATGCATCTGGTATCATCTCTAAATAATGTACATTTTTCTTCTTGAGGTAAAAGCTAGAGAAGATTGTTTATTGTTGAAATCCACGTTAAAGTTTAACCTGGTGATAATAATTACATCCATTAGACAAGCCAGTTAGCTTTTTCAGGAAAGAAGTTAAGTAGAAAAGGCTTTAGTTTGGACCATTGCTGTCCTCATCTCCTGATCCCAGGACGCTGTTTCTGGGGCTTTGTTTCCAGGAAGGCACTATTGGGAGTTAAAACCAATGAAAACCTCAACATGCCTTCAAAGACTGCCGGGTCTGTTCTGAAGTGACCAGTCGTTGTTTCTGCTCTAAGTGAGACCTTACCACAGAGCAACAGAGCCAGCCAATCACGGACAAAGCTCCTGGCACTGTAAGTCAAGTCAGCCTTCTCCCTTTGTCGTTCGATTATTTCAGGGTGTAGCACTAGGAAGCAAGCTAACACCAAAATCTGTTCCATTTGCCCAGCAAGAGCTCAGAGTAAGCTCATCTATAGTTTTGTTTTAATCCTTGCATGTTCCTATACACTTTTGAAAAAGTTGATTTCTAGTTAAATAGACTAAAATAAAATAAACAGCACTAAGAAAACAAGACATTGAACAAGAGTGAAATGGTTTGAATAAAAATTGCTAATTCTTAGCACAGTTCAAACCATCCCGGTAACTCAGTTGTGCAGTACACATGGAACTCTGTCAACCCAGGAAGAGCCATTGCATCTCAAGTTTACATACAACACCTACAACTTCCTTATGAAAATAATAATTAATGTCTTGCTCTATTCTATAGTTTACTACACTTTATATTTGCTTTCCAGGAAACCACATATGTCTTACAGACAAAGATGCTTTTTGTTTCTGCATTCTACTCAGCTAATAGAGTCTTAAGTATTTACCCAGTTTTTGGAGATGTTAAAGTAAATATTTAATTAGCAAGCTATTCTATACCTGACTTTTTATTTTGTGAAAAGTGAATTTGTTGTACTGTTGCTGAGGATGCAAGGGAATTTCAAATACAGCAAAAGATCTTCCAGACTGCTGTATTGAATTCTGAAAGAAAGAAAACAGACAAAAAGCCTCTGGGTTATGTGTGTGCACCCCAAGACTGCACAGTAGAGGGAGGTAGAGAGGAGCTTGAGCAGAGCTATGCTTCCTCTTTTGTCACCAGGTCTCTCTTTTTGGGGCCCAGTGCTTTAGCAGCATGAGGAACTGCACTTGCACTAAACAACGGGGTGAAGGTACTTGTCACTAAGCTAGCCAAGAAGATGGATGTCCGTCATCGTTACAACTCTTTGTCATTTTCAAATGGCAAACCCAGGGAGGAACTGGGAGAATTATTTCCCTTTGTCTGCTTTAGGAAACAAAGTTGTCTCTCTCTTGCTCATCTCCCTTTCCTCTGACCCTTCAGTAAAAAAGGCACTGCACCAACTTTGGGCTGTGGGACAGATGCTTTCGTGAGTCCGGGTAACTGGGACATGATGCTCAAATAGTTGTTAAACCGTTGTCTGGCCATTTCTGAGAGGGGCTATGGGCGTGATCTACGTTTGTATGAACATACTTTAAGTAAAGCCAATGCCTTCCACAGTGTTGGTGGAAAGTCTGGATAAATGATTTATCTAGAACAAGAGGGGAATCTCTAGAAGGTGGACCCAGACTAGAGTGGAGAGGTGGGGTTGATTCTTACCAAGGCTTCAGTCAGTGAACCCACTTCAAAGATTGTGAACTTAACAGCTGCTACAATCACATGAGCCAATAATCCAACAGCATAAATCTCTCCATAAAGGTTAAATATGTAGCTAGATAGATGATAGAGCAGATAGATAGATAGATAGATAGATAGATAGATAGATAGATAGATAGATAGATAGATAGATAGATAGATAGGTGATAGATAGATGATAGATAGATAGATAGATAGATAGATAGATAGATAGATAGATAGATAGATAGATAAAATGTAATGTAGATAGAGAAAATGTGTATGTTTACTCATACATATGATGAGGTTGGTTTCTCTAGAGAGCTCTGAACAACACTGACATTAAGAGGCCTTTGCTGGGTATGGTGACACACGTTTATATCCTAGAAGTACAAGAAGATCAAAAGTTTAAGGTCATTTTCAGCTACATATGGACTTTGAGGCCAACCTGGACTACATAAGGTACCACTCCCAACCACCACCACCCCAGAAGATAAAAAAAAAACTTAAAAAATGTGTTACCTATCCCCAGTCCCCCAAAGTCTAAACGACTTCCTAACAAAATGAATGATGGGAGCAGTTGGAAGAGCCAACAGAAAATGTCTCCAAAATTTTCTATTTTGTACTAGCTAAATTTTCACCTTACCCATTTGCTTAACTATGGACTGTTCTATCTGGGACATGAGAGCATTCAAAATAGCAGATAGAAAGAGAAAGTTAAGATGTCACAGGAAACAGTGACTATGGAGCTCTTAATACCTAATAATTTAAAGACACACACACACACACACACACACACACGCACACACACACACAGCCTGGTTGGGAATGAAACTCAGTGGTGGGAGCTTTCCTAGCATGCAAGATTCACTGGGTGTCATCCAAACACAGAAACAAACAAGTCCAAAAGGGTCCAATTGGAAAGGTAAGCTGCAACTAGCCCACATGAGGACACAGTAATCAAGATACTAAGTCAGGAGCCACAGAAGCCACAGAACTTTACATTAGAAAGCTGAACTTCCAATGCTCACCTTAAACATTCTGTTTGACAATTGTTTCAACTTGTTTCCTGTCTCTCAACATCAAGAGCTAGAAGCAATATCTGTGTTCATGCTTATAGGATTCAAATGCAGTCTGTTGTTTTTAGTTTTGGGTTTGGTATATGGTCCAAGAGTCATTTATTTTCAGCTGAAGATCATTAGTAACTAAACAATAACAACACGAAAATGTATAGATTTCTAATGCTGACATTCATACCTCTCCAGACAAAACGGTTACCTTTACCAAGCTCGAAGCATCCCTGTTGTATTTTTTTTCAGATGACTCTTGGAGTGCTTGTCAGCAAGTATGTTTCCTTCCTTCACAGTTTCAAAACCCATGAAATCCTTTGCCTTCCTACTGTTCAACTTTGAATTCATTTGTAGTTCAATGCATCTCTGAAGAGAGCCCACTGAGAACTCCAATTTATACTCCCAAGCAGCCTTAAAAGACATCCTAATACATCTCCCTTCCATCTCCCTCTTTTTTTTAGTTTGTCTTCCAAACAGTGATAAGCCCAAGGTTACATATTATCTACACTTTTCAAATCAATATTACCTTCTATAGCCATTGCTTAGCAGTTTAGGGCTTTGCGGCTAGCTACCATGACAATAGATGCACAGCCTGGAACCAGTTTTAGTTAATTAGAGTCAATCAATCCAAACTTTGCTAACTTACTCATGTGAAACAATAGTATAATGAACCAAAGTTGGCTAGATGATTGGGAAATACAAATTATTGCACCCTGATAAATTAAATGTGACTATTACAAAACCTTCTCTCTAAATGAATACTCAAGGAGGGAATATATGGGCATTTAATATAATTAAAAATACAGGGAAAATAAAATTAAAGGAGCTATTACGAGGTCCTCTGTTTTTGTTCTCTTAAGGAGGAAGAACATTCAGAGCTCTCAGAAGCTATGTGATGGAAGGATCTGATAGTATCTTTATTAGTATTCATTTGAGAAAATTATCTTCCTGCCAATGTTGTATGGTCCTTGCTAGAAAAGATAGAAAGTGAGGTGTTCACAGGTGCTAGACACACCAAAGGTTGAACTTCGCACAGAAAAGAGATGAAGAGAAAGGGGAAGAGAGATGAAATAGACAGGCCTGAGCTTCTGCCCCTGTGTGTCCTAGGGGTCTACAGCCTGGCCTTATGTGACTAAAATTCCAATGATTTTGGACAATGTACAAAGCTTAACGAAAACATTTCCCAGGGCTGGAGAGATGGCTCTATGGTTAAGAGCATTGCCTTCTCTTCCAAAGGTCCTGAGTTCAATTCCCAGCAACCACATGGTGACTCACAATCATCTATAATGAGGTCTGGTGCCCTCTTCTGGCCTGCAGGTATACATGTAGACAGAGTACTGTATACATAATAAATTAATATTAAAAATCATTTCCCCAGAATTCTTACAAGTCTGCTGTGCTGCATCATCAGAATTTGTGTCATGCCTGCTCAAGGCCTGCTACAAACTAAATAAAATAAGCATCCTCTGATACATGTGCAACCCTGAGACTCATCCTCCTGATGACTAAACTCTGCTGTTGTTTTATCAACACTCAAATTTACCTTTTGGTACATCATTAAATGTAAGGTAACAAAGTTTCTGCAATATAAATTTCCATAGAGTGTTAAACAAGAAAATTATAAAATATAAACCTGCCGTAATAAATATAGTAAATATTTTTAATTGTCTTAATGAATTAGTAATCTGGCCGCAGTCTAGACCAAAGGTACTCCATACGATCTCTCCTTCCAAATGTTCACATCATGTTTGTACACAGGGTGGAAAGTGACATCTAGAAAGCAGACATAAGGATGGAGAAAATGGCCTATCCAAAGCATGGTGTTTGCCTTAATTGAACCTTATGATCACCTGAGACAAAAGAATAGGTTATCACTTGATTATGCATCCAATTAGAAAACTGTAGACTCAATGTCCCAGCTAAGATGGGAAGAATAGGAAGGAAAAAGGTACTTGACATAGCATGGAAGAAAATGGATGATGACGGGGATGAAGAAGGATGCCTTGAAAATGCAGACTGCTCCCCTAACTCATGCTAAGTTATGTCCTATTATTATTATGCATTGGGAATGAAACACCTCATATAAAGAAGATTTGGGAGAGGTTGGGTTGACAGAGCTCTGACCTGGAGTTACACTAGTTGGTTACTCTCCCATCTAGTCTGGTAATCTTCTTGGCTGATTTCTTAAACTAGAAAATGTGGTACTGGGAAAGATGATGCCAAACTAAATTGGCTTAACTCCAGAGGAAATTACAATGCTAGTTTCCAATAACTTACAATGATGACAAAAGTTGTAGCTCCTAGTGACCTAGTTACTTACCCCATCACACAGATGTGAAGATCCAAAGCAGAGAGCAGCAATGCATTGCTTTATGTTGGCACCACCTGTTTTCTCGTGATCTCCATTACAGATAACTTCAGTCAACTTCAGTCCATGGCCCCTTGCCTCCATGGCTTCTGAGACAGAATATCAGGGCAGGAAACAGTTTTCTTAGCTGGTCAGAGGAAGAAGTCAGGACTGGACTCTTCCTTCGCAAGCTCCATGTCCAAGAACATGGCCACCATGATCTGTCTTCCCCAAGTAAGCCTAACCTCTGCAAACATTCAACACCTCCCAAAAGAGTTCCACCAGATGAGAGCCAAGTCTAGCACATGAGCCAGCAGACAACATTTTAGAGTCAACTCGATGTATTTCATTGACATTGTACATGACCAGGCATTTGGCCTAGAGGAGGTCTAGGTTTTAGCCTCATACATATGGTGCAGCTAATGTTTCATCTTCATAGATGGGAAAGGAAGTTGCATTAGTCCATCTCCTTTGTTTCAAAAATATCACAGAGATGAGGCAGCTCACTTTTCTTCACAGCAGAAATGAGATGTCCAAAGATGGAA
Source organism: Microtus ochrogaster (assembly GCF_000317375.1). NCBI lineage: Eukaryota > Metazoa > Chordata > Mammalia > Rodentia > Cricetidae > Microtus > Microtus ochrogaster. Next base: position 12,448,314 of record NC_022020.1, on the reverse strand, counting down.
GCTTCTAGAAAGCATAGAATAAAACTGTGTTCCTTCAGTTTCCTATGATGTCAAACACAGGGCACTTCAGTCAAACACAGAAGTCCCTACAGGTCATTGTTGGATGGCAGATGGTTGTGTAGATCCATAGATAAGTTTTAATGGTATAAGATGATACACAAATAAGTGGAAGACTCTCACACACATAGCTTAAAGCTTCTGTTTTTTTGCATTTGGAAAAAATCTTGTAGATGTTTGTGGGTTTTGTAGTTATTTGGAAAAATGGTAATATTTTATGTCCAAGAAATAGATCAATTTTAAATTAGCATACTTTTTCCCTTTTTGTAGTACAAAAAAAAATGTGCTAACCCAGTGCTTATCCCTGAACTACATTTCCAGATGGTTTTGTTATTTTTTATCTTCAACAGAATCTCAGTAAGTGTTTCCCAACAGTATTGAACTAACTCTTGATTCAGGGAGGCCTTGAACTAGTGACCCTCAGCTTCTAGAGTAGTTGGGATTACTGGAAGTGCTGCCAGGCCCAACTAAAGCAGAATAATTCTTTATATTCAGTTGCTTAGTACAATTATATTCACTTAACTAGTAACAAAAAGAAAATAAAAGATAACACTGTCATTTCAAATTTTCAACAGTACATGTTAAAGTAGCTCTTGCTGGCTTGCCACACCTCCCATTTCAAATTGGCAGCAAGCAATAAGATAAATCCTAGTCACTGGCTCACTTTCCAGATAAAGTTTATAATATTTATGACTTAAACCACATAACACCAGTTGATGGTCCTCAAAGCACACAAAATCACAAAGTATTTCACTGGCCATGACACCACCAATTGGTGATGAGAAATCTGCTTGTGCGTTTGACATTTCTGTGTAAAACAACAGCTGCTTCACTCACTTGGAAGCTGCCTTTTCCCCCTACTGGGGATTCTTATCCCCAGAGGAGGTGGGTGGGCATTCTACTGGCAATGTTGCATACAAACAGTGATGCTTAGATACTCCACAGTTGACAGCTAAAATGAACTCATTCGGTGAAGAATATGTTTTCTAACAGAAGACAGCCAGACTTGCCCTCCCTCGGGGAATAAATGATGGCGGGGACCATGGTCACATCCTCATCCTTGTGAATCTAACACCTACAATCACAAGGAGCCAGACTCATACATGGCAGAAACCAAAGTGTAACCCTGCACATGCACCCTAACTGCCAGAAGGAAGATGCTATATAGATGCAAACTAAAGGTTTCAGACAGAAATGTACTGTGTGAAGGTGTGGCCCTCTCCTGCCATCATCATTATCAACATCAGCACTACCACCACTCTCCAGTTCTACTTTATCCTCTTCATACATTGATGAAACTTAAGAGATGTTTGTTTATGTTTCCTCTGCTCCACCTTCCAGTTTCTCTATGTACCTTAAACAATATGCCAAGGAACATACCTGTGATGGTTAATATTGATTTTCAACCTGACAGGATCTAGAATCATATAGGAGACTAGCATAAAAGCACACCTGTGACAATGTTATATTCTGAACTTACCTTCAAGAGATTATCTTGATTAGGTCTCAGTGGAAAAACCCAACTGAATTGTGGGCAGCATCATTCTGTAGGCTGAGGTCCTGGATGGAGTGAAAAGGAGAAAAATAGCTGGGCAGCAACATGCATCTCCCTCTACTTCCTAACTGTGGATGCAATGCGGTCTTCTGTTTCTGCCAAGATGACTTCCCCACTGTGGTTGACTGTACTCTGGAACTATGAACCACAATAAACTCCTTCTCAAGGTTCCTTTTGTAGGGGATTGTATCATATCAACAGAAACTGATATGCTTTGTTTTCATTATATTCTTAAAATTCCAGTAGAAGAGGCATGTGTATGGATGACATCAGAAACCAGGGTCCTTGGGAGTTTATCATTCCATAGTACTCATTTTGGATCAGGTTGTTGATTGTGATTTCACCACCACCAAAATGACATCGTCTTCCTTACCAGTTCTATGACTGTGCACATAATTTCAGAACCAGGGGACTCACTCTCCATAGTCTCAAAATGTTCTAAAGGGTAAGACACAGGCAGAAGCTAGAAGACAACACGTTGTGCACTAAAGTATTGACTTATTCTGTATAGTGTGTCTTCTGGATTTGAACTTTCCCTCCTGGGATGGAAGGATATTCACAAAAACTTTCCAAAAAGCATGTGGAAACTAAAAGACTTGAGTGGTACCCCCCCCCAGCAGAAAAAAAATGAGAGAGAAGAGACTCTTCGGTGGAACTCTGAAAATCAGGTGCCAGAGATGCCACTTTCGTGAGTCCTCACCCATACTTGGGTGAGTTTTTTCATATGACCTGACTAGGTGTCCTAGAATTTTGTGAGTATTGCCTAACCTATGACCTTGTAAATAATCCTAATAAACTCATTGGTTTACCAAAGCTGGGTAGAATAATTTCTTTCACCTGTTGTTACTGCCCTATTTGCAATGAATATATATCTGCTCAGGTCTCCCTAGGAAAAGGGCTTCCTAGAGACATTAAAGATGAAGGGATGTGATAACATGCAGAAGGATTTGCTAATGTTGCCTATTTACATGAATAGTAACGGAGTAAAAAGCACTGTGACTTTGAAGAGTTCCACTCTTCTCTCTGCCACTTAACTATATGACATCATTTAATCTCTCTGATTGATTATGAACATCTACAAAGTGAACTATAATACATATGTCTATACACACATGCATGAATATGCAAATGTGGGTGAATGCATGCCTCAGAATATTGGCTAACTTTGATTACATATGGATATTCTAGTCACAGAATCACATGAAATATTTTATTTCCATTTTCTAAGTTTTTGATTATGGATTTAAAAAAAGAATCTAGTCTCCAGTTGTAATACCATGCATTTTAGACTGAAAAAAAAAAATGTCTTCACAGTTTTTCTTCCCCCCAGAAGTCAAAAATTCCTTCATCTTTCTTAGATGTTCAACAGTCCAGATCTACTGTATTATTAATATTATTGTTCAAAAGTTTTCCTGGAAGCTTTATTTTACATTAATTCTCCTATAATTCTTCATTTACTGAACATTCAGTAGAAACCTATGTGTGGCAGGTCCTCGGCTATATGTTGCAAATAGAAATACTATTTACTGTGAACCAGATCATCTGGTAGAATAAACAATAAACAAACATTTACAGGCATACTTATATGATAGTTGAGAATATGTGGGATAATCATGTGTACTGTGTTGTAGGCACATACAAGAGGATTAATTCACTTTCCCTAACTGAGGAGACCAGGAAAAAAGGTCTGCTTTTATGGAAAGGAACTTCAATGTTCTCCCATCAACCAAGGCACCCCGAGGCAAGGCACTGCTCTCCCACTGAACTGCTGCCCTGGGTGATGCAGGAACTTAATGCACACAACCACCTCTTCTAAGAAACACCTATGCTTATCTCAGGAAAGTAAACCCATTCTTGGCTACAACTTTATTTAATGTTCAAACCATTTGATCTGAAGGGAACTGGGACTAAAAGAGATGCAGGCTTCTTTCTTGACAGCTACCAGGATATGAAACTTCCAAGCAATCAAAAAATATGATCACTCCCATTGAATAGAGATTTGCTTTAATGACTCATCTGTGACTATGCTATAACTCATTCATAAAGTCACAAAGCATTTAAGGCTCCATCTTCATTATTGCCAGATGTCTTACAGGTGTCTTAGTCAACATTTCAAAATGACTCCACGTTTGCAAGACCAAGTATACCTCAAGGACATCCAGAAATATGTTTACTTTGAGAAGTCAGTTTGTTGGAAGCTAGTAAACAAAACCCAAAAGAGTCTTTAACAATAACTGTGCTTCTCATTCTGCCACCTCAATTCCAGAGATTTTTTAATGATTCAAAAATACTTAATTTTAAAAGGATAGAATTAATCAATATCTTCCAAATAATACAGCAACTGTAAGAACATGAAATTCCCCCTGTTGGGTCCGGGGGGGGGGGGTCACACAAAGATGGGAACACCACCAAGTCTAATAAACCAGAAACAAACTTTATTTAAAACAGAATAATGAAGTTTGCCAAAAAGACAGAGACTGGAGTATCCCCTAGAACCAGATTTGCGCTTCCTCGAATGGGTCACCAAAATGTTGGGTCCATGGGGGTTGCGCAAAGATGAGAACACAACCAAATCTAATAAATCAGAAGCAAACTTTATTCTAGAAACCAGATCCCAGGAAAATCACAAACAAACTTAAAAATAAAAAATAAAAAACAAACAAACAAAAAAAAAAACACCGGGGGCACAGAAGCTTATCAGCTAGCTGAGACCACAGACAGAGATGGTGTTTGTTAGGCTGTGGCAAAAGGCCATTTCTGTACCCACTTTTTATAGTAGGGGCACCAAGGATTAGCTCTGAAAAAAAGGAATTTTTACAATCTTGCCCCCGACCCATGGGTCAGTCAATGTAGACCCTAAGGAGGGCAGTGAGTGCTAACATCAATGGGTAACTAGGCAGCTATCATGAAATATATTTCACAGTAGATTACAGTGAAAGTCACTAATTGCAAGAAAACAGGTGTCTTTAGCAATTAGTCAAAAAAGGGACTGCTAGTAATATCAGAGGGTTGATAAATCAGAATAATTGGTTGTTAGGCTGAGAACTTAGAAGATAGCAGAAAGCTTTTCATACTATCTTAAGGTAAAACTCAGAAACAGACTGCCATACTTTATAACCTCCATTATCAGAGCTTATTAGTTAAATCAGGTGTTTGCACCATGGTCACTGTTTCTCCTGGTACCTACAGGCAGTGGTACCTGAAGCCCCATGCCTCCCCTTTGATGGTGCCAGTTTTCCATAACAGAGACAATGTCTAACCCAGAGGTCACGTATCTCTGTCTCCTAGAGGTTAACTCAGTTCATATCTGTCGTTCATCAAGGATGGCCAGGACACTACTCTCAGTTTTCAGAGAGAAGCTTCAGCCTTGTAAATAGTACAGCCAGTTGTAAAATGAAATGACCTAGGCTGATGGGGGTTTCTTAAGCATCTGAGAAAATAGCTCATTGTGAATGATTGACCCTTGATCTACTAAGAAATCTGCTGACAGTCTGTTCTCATATTCCTAGACTTATAACTTTATATTTTTTATTTACACATTCTTATTTTTTTGAATCTACATTTTAATTTTCTTATTCTTGGACTCTTCACCCCCTCTCCACATTATATAGATTATGATAATGATAGACATACTTATCATAGATAGATAGATAGATAGATAGATAGATAGATAGATAGATAGATAGATAGATAGATAGATAGATAGACAGACAGATTATCATAGATAGATAATAGAAAAAAACAATGGATAGTTAGGCAGCTAGTAGAGAGGAAAGAGATAGAAGATGAACAGATAGATAAATGGATGATAGATGATAGAGAGATAATGGACATATAGACAGATAGGTGATGGATGAATAGATAGAAATGATTGATGGATAAATAATAATGGAGTTAGATATCTGGATGGGATATATTATTGCTGTATGGGATGAAGGAAAGAAAGAAAATAGCTTTCAGAAAATTGGTCTGGATTTATTTGTATCATTAAATAAAAGGCAGAGGAATTTGATTTGATTGTCAAGAGAAAAATGAAATGTATTCAGTTCTTTATGAAATTAAAGAGCCACAAAGGTCTTGAGCTTAGTACTTTGAGAGCATAATGCCAATGGTGTTAAAAAAATAATCCCTTGTGCCATCCCATTGATCCCAGGACACCAGTTGATCAAGAAAACAAACTGCTGTTGGTCCCACTACACAGAAATTCTGACAGATCCCTATCGTGAACTTTTTAATGGAAGTTGCTCCAAATGCCACTAGATAAAAGTTCTCTCTTTTAGGTCATATAAACTCTACACTTAAGACAGATAGATGATAGATAGATAGATAGATAGATAGATAGATAGATAGATAGATAGATAGATAGATAGATAGAGCAACTAAGAAAGCAGGAGTTAGAACAGGAAAACAAATTCTTTTAGGTTACACGTTCCCCACAATTTGAGCTGCTAACATATACTCAGTATTGACCATGGACCAGAGATCACCCTGGCTCATGTCCTGACTCCACCTTGGTCCTAAATGACACAGCACAATTAAACATTCCCAAACATAGATGCCTTCCCTTTTGTTACACCTTCAAACCACTGGATTCACACACAGTTTATTTTTTCGTCAGCTGTAATCAGTTTTTGAATTCTGTTGTGTTTTATTTTTTTTACCCAAGTATGGTTCTCATGGTGTAGTAAATGACATTAGGCTTTTGTAAATTCTTGCAGAATATAACAGATCATTGGTTTTATAACACAGTCGCTGCTTTTGCATTCTGATGAGATTATTAGTAGCCTAGAATACAGCATCCTTGCATACTGTTAGTTAAAAAAAATAAAAGTTTACTAAATGGTCTCTTGTCAACTGTATCTGAAAATCATTATAGTTTCTCTCCTTCCTCAACATGAAGGGCTCTTCAGCAAGCTGGTGGGTTATGTCAACACGAGGTTACAAAATTATTATCCTGGCTCTGTTTGTTTCACTGGGGCTTATGACAGGCATTAACAACCCTTGTAGAGCCCAGGGGTTAGATGTTTGTACATCAGGTATAGAACAACTCTGTTCGTTTAGAAGATGTTCAAACCCAGATGGCTTAGCGGTAACTTCCTGTGGGAATAAACTCAGAGTGGAGAAAATGTGCCTAGACTTTTCTGAGGTCTCATCTCTCAACAACATGCATTAGCCTCTTTGGGGGCATTTTCACAGACTCCTGTACAGATTTAAAGATTCACTCAATTAATAAAATTAAGTGTTCTATTCTCTTGGATCCACAGTGTATAATGTTTTATACTATTTAAACAGCACATTGTCCTCCATGCACTTTGGCACTGTGGGAGTGAAGGCACAGAACAGAAAAAGTGCCCTACATACACCAGAGAGTAGAACCCGCCCTTTTCTGCTCTTCATAGATGACATTTGAAATTTTTCTACTGAGTGTGCATCTTCCGTTTTTTTTTCTTTTCCATGCTCATCTCCCATGCATACCTGCTATCTGCATTAAGATCATGACATTCTAAGCTCCAAATTGATACAATGCAAAATAAAAAGCTATCCAGTGAGCCATAATGGGCCTGCAGAAGTCACGGCATTCAACAGAGTCAATAATAGAAGCTTTTAAATGTGGAAATGCATATGAAAATGAGAGATCTGATCTGCTTCAACAGTTCTGGCCTATCTCACACGTAAAGTGGTGTTTTTAAAACCTGCTTGTCTCTGGTTTGCATTTTACCTGGAAGCAGAAGTGATAAGAACAATGGCGTCTGTAAACCTCTAACATCTTCTTCAAGACAATTCCCCTAAGTGACAGTTTCAAGAACAAATCCAGGTCACACCCTTATTTTGTTTTTTTTAAACACTGTATTTGTCTTTTTAATTAAAACATGATTGCACAATTACCTCCATTTTCTCCTTCCAATACCTCATGAATGCCATGATGCAGTAAATCGTGGCATCTTTTTCTTTAATTGTTAGGTACACACACATCCACACACATGTAATTATATGAATACAACCTCTGTCTATCTCATATGACTTGTGCAGATATGATTTCAGAGATGACCACTTAATGTTGGCTAGCTAGCCCCAAGCACAGGGCTCATCCCTGGGGAGACATAGCTCTCCCTCTCTTAGCATTCCTTAGTTGCCCGTAGTTCTTTGTCTATAGGTGAAGCCCTGTGAGCTTTCCCCTTCCATATCAGCTTTTATTTTCATTTCCCTGTTTCCTGGGGCATCTTTGTTTTACTGATGACCCTTAAAAATTGAATAATATCTAAAATTAACATTACTCTCTTTGCAATTTTAAATGAACACCTCAGGCTCCTTTGCAACAGTTCTCCTTGAACATTTCCTCTTGAGTTTATTTAGGAACCAAACTTAAAAGCTACAGTGTGGGTTCTTCCATAGAACGTTTACTCTTAAATAACTATGCATAGTTTTGTTGAACTAGCTTATGTTAGAAGACAAAATGACTTTCGAAAATTCCAGGGGTCATTGAGCAGGACCTGGTTTGACTTCTATTTTCAAATGCAGACACTACTGTGAAAACCAGACTGAGGAGAACAGGGTAAAGACCTGAGATGGTGGCCTCTAGCAAATGGATGGGAGAGGGAGGGAG
>NC_022020.1:12435439-12439926 GCF_000317375.1 Microtus ochrogaster | reverse complement strand
GGAAGGAGGGAGGGAGGAAGGAAGGAAGGAAGGAAGGAAGGAAGGAAGGAAGGAAGGAAGGAAGGAAGGAAGGAAGGAAGGAGGAAGCGAAGGAAGGAAGTAAAGCTGGTTATGGCATAACATGTTTGATGATTTGCTGCATGGTAGTTATTCCTCTTGGTGTCAGCAACCTCAAGAACACTACAGCAGGTTAGAGAGGTGATTTTTGTCTGCAAAGCACTTGCCATGAAAACCTAAGAGCCTAAGACCATTCCTGAGATCAATGTAAAACAGCCACATGCAACATTATGCACCTATAATCTCAGCTGGGGGTCACTGGCCAGTCAGTATACTCAGCAAGTTCCAGACCACTGAGAGGACCTGCCTCAGTAAACAAAGTAGACAACACCTAGTTAACAAAAGTTACCTTTATCTCTGTACACATGCACATACATGCACACACCATGCATGCACACACATACATACATGCACATGAATAAACAGGAGCATGCACACGGCACATTTTTCCCCTTCTCTAGAGGAAGGCAAGTGTCCCCACTGGTTAAGTCTCATCATGGACAATATAGTAGAGCAGGGTTTAAATCCTACTTTTCACACTTGCGGTCTGATCTGGGACACAGCATTTAATCTCTCTGAATTCTGCCTGCTATGAAAATAGAGCAGTCATCAAAGGTACTTAATAAGTGTGTTGTGAGTTTTTTGGTGGGGCACACAGTAGGCTGATATAATGCCTATTGTGTACCAAGTATTAATGAGATGCATGTAGCATGGGCATTATTATGAGTCTCCTAGCTCACGCACTTCACTTTGTGACCCATGTAGGTTGGGTTCTAACCAGATCAGAGAGTAAGGCTTTTATTTCACTGAAGAATATACTTCCTTCCCTCAACCTTAGCCTTGCAACAACACAAGTTCCCATCTATGCTACCTCATTTTACTCTACAAATCTGAAGAATGTGTCCCTTTAGGCCAATGTTTCTCAACCTGTGGGTTGTGGCCCCTTTGGGAGTCCCACATCAGGTATCCTACATATCAGATATCTACATTACTATTCATAACAGTAACAAAATTACAGTTATGGAGTAGCAGTGAAATAATTTTATGGTTGAAGTCACCACAACTTGAGAAACTTTATTAAAGGGTTGCAGCATTCAGAGGGTTGAGAACCACTGCTTAGCCTTCTTGCTTTCCTCCTGCTTCTAAACTTAAGTTGCATGGGACTGAGTGATTTGAACAAAGGAGTCCCATGGATGTATATGTGGACGCTTGTCCCATTTACTGAGAGGGACGTGACCCAGTCACACCATGTGACTGCACTGCTTTGACGATCCACTGACTGTTCTACCCTGAGCTGCCTTCTCTTCTCTCTTCTATGTCAATGAGTACATTGTGCTGCTCTTCTGGGTGCCGATCAGTACACACTTGAATGATCTCCAGCAACTGCTAGGGTTGTGAACAGCAAGCCTCTGATTTCAGATCTGCAGGTCCTGTGCATTGGTCCTGGGCTGGGGCCCTGACTTCTGACTTTCCATAGTGCTGGAGTAAGCCTTCCTCTCTCTTCTCCTACCACCAGTTAGACTCTATTACGCACAGCGCGCGCACGCACACACACACACACAAACACACACACACCATATACCCACTCAACTCCTTTCATAATAACTCAGTGGAGGGACTGGAGAGATGGCTCAGCAGTTAAGAGCACTGGGCACTGACTGTACTTGCCAGAGGACTCACATTCAATTCCCATCAACAACATGGCAGCTCACAATAATCTGTAACCCCAGTTTCAGATCTGATGCCTTTTCTGGCCTCTGTGGGCACCAGGCTCACACATAGTACACAGACATGTATTCAGACTAAACACCCATGCACATAAAATAAAATTAGAAAAGCAGCAAAAGAAGCTCATTGGAGACATTCATTGAACAATTATATTCCCAGTAACTTCTGTGCCAGGTTCTATGTAAAGTGTCAGGAGTGGAAATTAAATACATCCTTGGTTTTGAATACATTGTTTTTCTTAAACAATAAAGCATAGACTGTCAACAGGCAAATAACAGAATAAATAGTCAAAATATTTCTAGTATTTAATTGATGGTTAGAGGAAAATAAGCTGAGTTCCATCGCATAATGTAAGGGGAGAGTTTGCTTTGCTAAAGTACCTCTAAAAGGCCTCTTTGGAAAAATAAGAAAAGGCAAAAGAAAGAAAGGCAAGAAGAAAGAAATGAAGGAAAGGAGGAAGGAAGGAAGGAAAGAGAGAGAGAAATTAATAGAAGTAGCAAGGAGTCTGGGCATGGTGGCACACATCTGAATTCCCACAAATATCTAGAGATCCAAATCAACCTAGGCTTCACAGTGGAATCCTATCTCAGGAAAAAAAAATGTAGTGTGAATTCTAATTGTTCTTAATAATAAAAACCTGGGGTCAGATATCGGGACAAACGCTGAAAGATCAGAGAAGTAAAAGATCCAGACAGTAGAGGGACCTTTTTATCTCTACCGAATCCTCAGACCAAACTAGGCAAGATTCTATCTTTGTGAATCCTCAGACTGAATGCTTTCCCTCCAAAACCTTGGACTGAATCCTGAACTCCTGCTTCCTCCTGCCTTATATTCCTCTCTCCACCCCATCGTATCACTTTCTGTCTCCACCACCCTAATGCTGGGATTAAAGGTATAAGCCACCACAACTTGGCTCTGTTTCTGTTTTAGACTGATTCAATCTCCTGTAGCCCAGGGTGGCCTTGAACTCACAGAGATCCACCTGGTGTGTACCACCAATGCCTGGCCTCTACGGTTAACCAGTGTGGTTGGCTCTGCACTCTGATCTTCAGACAAGCTTTATTTGTTACAGCACAAACAAAATATTACCACAAAAAATAAATAAGTAGAAAGAAAAATAAAGAACAAGAAAGAGGAACTTTCTGTGCAGAGGACAAGGATGGAGGTGGAAGGCCACTAGTGAGTGCCTGGCCACTTAGCCTTGAAATAATCACACAGAAACTGAATTAATTAAAACACTGCTTGGCCCATTAGCTCTAGCTTCTTATTCGCTAACACTTACATCTTTATTTAGACCATTTCTATTAATCTGTGTATTGTCATATGGCTGTGGCTTACCAGCTAAAGTTCCAGCATCTGTCTCTGGCAGGACTACATGGTTTCTCTCTGACTCTGCCTTCTTCCTCCCAGCATTCAGTTTAGTTTTCCCTGCCTATCTAAGTTTTACCTTGCTATAGGTCCAAAGCAGTTTCTTTATTAATCAATGGTAATCACAGCATACAGAGGGAAATCCCACATCACAAGACAAGCGCAAACTGCTCAAGGTAGGAGAAAACTAAAAAGTGTTCTGAACCAGAGGCTCCATCCAACAGCAGTCTGGTAAGGCCTTACTTGTGTGTGCCAAGCATCAGAGGGGCACTGAAGAGCCAGGACTTATAGGGACTCATATGCTTTGGAAACCTCAGTTGAGCTGTATTCCAAGTACAACAGAAAACCAACACAAGATGAATTAGAAGGAGTCTACTCCAATTGACTCTTATATAAGTTCTGAATCTTCAGATACAACCAATTGCAGACAGAATTTTGTTTAAGTTTTAAATTTTATGAGTATAGATATTTTGCCTGCATATATTTTTGTGCACTGCATGCATTCTTTTGCCTGTGGAGGTTAGAAGAAGGCATTGAAACCCTAGATCTGGAGTTGAAGATGGTGGTGAGCTATGGGGGTGCTGGGAACTAAACCTGGATCCTCTGGAAGAGCAGCCAGTGCTCTCAACTGTTGAGCCATCTCTCCAGACAGACCCAAGAAAATATATTTAATTGTGTCTGTATCAAACATATGTAATCTTTCCTTCTCATTATCTCATAATAAATATAGCATGATATGTATTTACATTGTATTATACATTATTCGGAGTCTAGAGTTGGGTGGGTATGGTTGTTGTTAGCTGAGGGGTAAGCATGTGCTTAGCATGTGTGATGCCCTGCTTCCAATCCCCAGATGCATAAATAAACAAATAAGCATACCATTCATAGGTTGTATCCAAACATTGTAAATCAAAATAAGGGACTCGAATATTTGCAGATTGCACCCCCAAGTCCTGATACCTATTCCCTGTAGATACCAAGGGATGAGTGTATACAACATGCAGGCAGCAGCAAGGGCAGTGTGAGGTCACAGGGACTTTTCAGGAACCGAGGTGTGAGCGCAGCCAGAGAGAGGGCAATGGCACTAATTGAACTGACTGGAGAAATACAGAGTAGAATTGAACTTAATGGCTGACTTCTGAAAGGAGGATAAAAGAATTGGAAGATATGCAAAATATTCATCAGTAAGGCTATAGGATAGGATCATTTCAGGTTCCCTATCTTCAGCTGCCCCAGGAACTAATATTTTGCATATCACCATAGAACCTTCATCTGGCGATGGACCCACACTGGAACACTGGACTGAGCTCCCAAAGTCCCAATGAGGAACAGAA
>NC_022020.1:12434421-12434974 GCF_000317375.1 Microtus ochrogaster | reverse complement strand
AAAGAAAAAGAAAAAAAAAGAATTGGAAGAATTTCTGATTATTCCAGGCCCTTGGCTGAGGAACTAAGCTGTGAGAAATATCACTCAGTTAGGGCAGAACGCATCTCAAAGATCCTGGTAATGAGGTTGTGAAATCTGAAGTACCTATGCAGCACATAAATGGGATTGTAAAAAACATGGCAGCGGGGTTCTGTGCATTCTACCTCCCTGCTCTGTAAAAAGTCAGAGTTGGTCACACTGGAAATGTCATTAAAGCTACTTGCCGTCTTCCCTCAATTGATCTTTCTATGCATTTGTTTCTTTTGTATATTAGTAGATTAGGAGTGTGGGAGGTAGGGAGGCAGAGGTCAGCCTTGAGTGGCATTTCATCGATAGAGGAAATCTCTCTGGCCTGGAACTGGTCAAGCAGACTAGCTGTCGGGCGAATGAGCCCCAGAAATTCTCCTGTTTCTGTATACTCAAAGCCAGAATTACGAGTAAGTTTGTACATCACGGTTATCTTTTTTACGAGGATCCACATGGTTTCTCTCTGACTCTGCCTTCTTCCTCCCAG
>NC_022020.1:12427996-12433179 GCF_000317375.1 Microtus ochrogaster | reverse complement strand
TGTTGGCATGCAAATTTCCCATTATCAAATGCCTATCACAGAGCTCAAAATAAGGAAGGAAGCCTGGGTAGGATGACTTTGGAAAGGGTATCAGAATCAAATGTTTGCATCAGTCAAGGGGATTCATGATCTAGACACTACAGAGAGGAACCCCACAGAAACATGGGTAACTGGAGTGTCAGTAAATATTTACACTGTGCGTTGGCAAGCACACGAGCATGTTCTCACCAGCTTCCATAAATATCAAGAGGACACTACTGCTAAAATCCAGATAAAACATTGCCTCATAGTGAGGGGCAAGCATCTGGGGGGAGGGGGGAGTTAGAAGGAAAATTCCACAATCACAATCCCATCTCTTAAAAAGAAAGAATATCACGACATGCAAATGTTATCAAAGGAAACTGTATAAACCGTTGCAGGATCCTTGCTGTCAAATGAATATAAGATGCTAATTGGTGGTGTATGTGGTCCCAGAGATGCTTGACATGCAAAGTGTGAGTGCAGTACGACAGAGCATTTGTGTGGGCCATCTGGAAGGGCATACCACACTGCTGCCTGCGATGAGAAAGAGCAATTAAAAAGGCACTCCAGAAACCAAGATGGAAATATGCATGGCTCTGCATGCTTAAGTCTTTTACACTGATGGGGAAGCTGGCGACGCGCCCCTTCATGCACCTAAACACACTGCTGACCAAATGCAATGGAGACTGCTGGCGTCAGCATGGGGAAGTGACTGTCAATCTGCCTGCAGTCTGGACATCTTCACATCCTTACCAAGCAAGCACCTGCAGTCCTCGGTGCTTCCTGGGTGCTGCCTACTCCCAGAGACACGTGTCTGGTGTCATTCAAAACTGAGTATACACGGTCTTTAGATGTCTAAGAGAAGGGCCCGTCTGCATGTTTACACACATGCATGCACACACACACACACACACACACACACACACACACACACACCACACTTTCTGCAATCAGTAAGATAATTTGCAAAATAGAAATGTTTGTTTCTACTCTATGTCTGTATGAGGAAAGAACTGCACATACTCACCAACAGTAAAACATATAGCATTTTTGCATTTTCATTTTGTTTTGTAAATTAATTAAACTTGAGGGTAATATATTCATAAAATAAAGGTTTTCCTAAATAATGTACAATTGAGTATCTCAAACTGTAAAAAAAAAAAAAAAAAGAACCTGAATGATAAAACATTTGATAGTAGGGCAAGTGAGGCAGCTCAGCAGTAAAGACACTTGCCTCCAAGTCAAACAATGTGAGTTCAATACCCCCCCACACAAAAATACACACCAATCCATAAAATATAATTTAAAATGCAAACATTCATTAGTAAAGGACTGACTTGAAATGCTTGAAAAATGGCCGTGAACCCTCATGTCTGATCTTTGGTGGTGCATGTCTTTAATCCCAGGCCTTGTGAGGCAGAGGCAGGTGGAAATCGGTGAGTTCAAGTCCAGCCTGGTATACATAGCAAGTTCCAGGACAGGCTCCAAAGCTACACAGAGAAACCTGTCTCAAAAAAGCGAAAAAAAAAAAAAAACCCACAAAAATACTTACATACATAAGCAAATAAAACAAAACAAAATCCTCATGTTCTGATTTTTGCCTATGTGTGAGTATGCATGCATTCATGTGATTGGGTGTATGTGTGTGTGTGTTGTATGCATGTGTTCATGTTTCTGTGCATGATTTTATGTGTTTGTATATGAATATGTGTATGTATGTGTACATGGCCCTGTGTGTGTGTATGTATGTGTGGTATACATGTTCCTCTGTGTGTGTGTGAGTGTGTATGTGTAGTTAATATCAAGAGGCTTTCTCTATTGTACTCTTTCTTATTTTTGAGAGAGAATCTCTCACTGGAGCTCACTGGCTGGCTTAGATTGATTGGCTGCTGAGCTCTGGGGACCCTCTTGCCTCTGTGCCCCCAACACTGCATGATAAATGTGTGTTGCATGGCAGTCTTACATTGATGTGGAGATCTGAACTCAGGTCCTCCTGCTTGCCCATCAAGCCCTCTACCCACTGAGCCTTCTCCTCAGCACCGGGTTCTAATCCTAATTGATGACTGTCTTCACACTCAAGAAGTCATGTGTGTCCCCAGACAATTTTTCTTTGTCCAATGTGGCCCAGAGAAGCCAAAAAATAAAAGTTGAACATATCTGCTACAAATAGCTTGAATCAATGAAAGAGGCCTGAATAAAGAGTATAATTCAGAAGCCCAGAAACTTCCAAATCCAGGTTCCTGGGCCATTTGGCTCTGTGGTCTGTCCCTCAAGGCTCATGTTTTCTTCTGAGCTTTTATCATTTATGTCATTGTTCTGAAGGAAAAGTTCAAGATTGATTTAGCCCACAGCTGGTTAAAAGACAAACGAACCCAAAGTACAAATACAGACACCTGGGAAATTGCATCTCGGCGATCAGTCTACCTCTTCTTAAATACATTTTGTTTGTTTGCCTATTTGAGTGCAAGCCCCAAGGCAAGAGCTGTGCCTTTTTAATGTCTTCCACAGCACCAAGCATATTGTAAAATCTGAGACAGCGAGAAACAATGATAATAATGCCATTCAAAGGGAATGCAGACTGGAACAGCACGTGTTTAATCCTGTGGCTTACACACTTGGAGTTGGGAAAGATGGGGAACTAGAATAAATTTACATCGGCTAAATCTGCTTCCAAAATCTGAACCTTTCTCTTCTCTGTTTGGGGTATATATTTTAAGGCCATGGTGATAAAAGTGGTGTTTGAAACAAGTCAAAAACAAGCAAACAAAACCCTTCATACTATAGCCAAAAGAAAACATATTTACTGAACACCTGGTGAACACCAACAATTACTAAAAAAATAAAAAGTAAAAAAAAAAAATCTTGTTTTCTACCTTTTGGACTTTGGAACATACAGGTAGGTCAGGAAAGAGTTAAGAAGGAACTTAGAGTTCGATTTCTTTTTTAAATCAATTTGTGAAAACTTTTGCTATGTAAATCAAAATGAAATGTACTCTTTTGAAATGATGTTCTATTATGAAGCATGTAACCATGCAGCTCAGCTCTGGAGGGGAAAGGCAAGGCTGATGATCTGCACTTGAGGACTAGAGACTGCCTAGGTCTCTGAGTGCTGTCCTGACTCACCAGCCACAAGCACTGCAGGGACCGCCCTGCCACTTCACAGGTTCTCAAAGTGGCCACCAATCTAACTAAACACTTCAGTTTCTGGAAGACGTCCCTCTAAGACATATGCAGAAGGGGTTCTAGCCTAAAACGCTTGTCTAGATCTACCTCCACGTTTATCTGAATTGCTTATTACACTACAAAGTCTCCCCAGCCAGTAAGTGTGTATTGAGGAAACCAATAATGAGGGGGTCTGTCAGCCTCAGTGTGTAGTATACTTGGAAGGAAGGTACTAAAAACAAGGATATACTTAGATGGAATTTAGAAAGAGGTAGAGCAGTGATTCTCCAGCTTCCTAACGCTGCGGCCCTTTAATACAGTTCCTCTTATTGTGGTGACCCCCAACCATAAAATTATTTGAATTGCAACTTCATAACTTAGATTGGGAACCATGGAGGCAGAAGGAAAATTTGCTTCCTTGTGCAGATGATCCAGTTTCAAACTTCAAGTGTGATTCTAAGGACGTTTAAGTGCAGGTCACCATTCTGAAACTAATCGCAAAAAAAGTTTTCTATGATGAATTTTAATCTGTCACTCTGCTCTCCTAACCAAACTCTTGACTACCTTGGCTTCTGGTAATTTCTCATGGCTCAAAAGAATTCTTATAATTTCACTAGATTCTTAGAAAACCAAAAAGTAGTGTGTATCATTGGAACCTTTTCTCAATCTCAAAGTATAGACTGAATTAATCACCCACTCTTATGTTGAGGTTACAGACTTCCATGTGATGCTATCTAGAACTGTGAAAACAAATATTTGTTATTTAAGCTATGCAAACTGTTGTTATGGCAACCCCAGAAGACTGATACGCTGCACTTCAGTGATGACCAAGTAGGAAAATTGCTCTCTTCAGAGGAAACAGCATGAATACGCCACTGGAAGAGGCAGGGTAGCTCCAGAGAGAGCAAGCCAGTCATGAGGAATGGTCATGGCAGGCTGGAATAGAGCAAGGGGACCTCTGTGGTACTGGCATCTTTAGACCCTTCTCCCACAAACTGAGACCGGATCGTGATTCACAGTAAGATTATCAAAATTAATTGAAACAGCTCTAGAATAATCTAATACATGAGAACCTTTTCTCTATAAGCCATGTGCTAACCACTGAGGCTGACAATGTGGCAAAGCCACCTGAGGAAAGAGAGACTTATTTTTGGCTCATGGTTTGAGAAACAGTCTATCCTGACAAGGAAGTAGTGTCATCAGGGCGTTTGTGGCAGCTGACAGCTCACTGTTCACATTTCAGAAAGCAGAGAAGGGAAAATAAACTGGGCCAGACTATAAACCACAAGACCCACCCCTAGCAACCCACTTCTTCCAGCTGACCCCACCTCCCGAAGTTACCATAGCCTCTCAAAAATAGCACCATGGGCTAGGGACCAAAGATCTGGTCAAGGAGATCTGTACAGCATAAACTAGTATAATACCCAATCATACCTTGACTTGGGTGTTTACTGCCAGTGGCTGATACTTATTAAGAAATCTAAAAATATTTTTTTTGATAGGGGAAAGTTTTATTTGGCACTCATGTCCTGTTCAAAGTCCATCATTAGGGAAATTAGATTAGGAACTCAATCAAGTGCAGATGACATATGCTTACTGGCTCACTATTCATGGCTGCCTCGATTTGCTTTCTTGGATCTCCCAAATTTGTCATTGTTTTATTTATTGATTTTATTGAGCTCTATATTTTTCACTGGTTCCCTCCCTGACTCTCCCTTCCCCTTCAGCCCTCTCCCACGGTCCCCATGCTCCCAGTTTACTCAGAAGATCTTATCTTTTTCTACTTCCCATATAGATTAGATCCATATCTCTCTCTCTTATGGTCCTCATTGTTGTCTAGGTTCTCTAGGATTGTGATTTGTAGGCTGGTTTTCTTTTCTTTCTTTTAGAAATCTAAAAATCTTAATGGTGATTGCTACAGCTATGGGCTGATTACAAGTGATAAACCATGAGCTGTATGTGGTGGTTTGAATGGGAATGACTTCCATAGGCTCCCCTAT
>NC_022020.1:12421417-12427653 GCF_000317375.1 Microtus ochrogaster | reverse complement strand
TCTCTCTCTCAGATATGGATCAAGATGTAAGCACTCCGCTATTTCTTATCCACCACCATATATTCTAACCCTCTGAAACTGTAAGCCAAATTAAATGCTTTCTTTTGTAAATTGCTTTGTCTTTTATCACAGTAATAGAAAAGTAACTAAGACATTACAAGTAAGCAAAAAGTGATTATTTTCATTGTTGATGCAATCCATAATACAGAATAAATCAAAACCAACTAAGCAATACCAGAAATATGAGATTTTTAAAAGTGAAAAGAAACTGTCTTACATAAATAGACAAAAGCTAATGTTTTGTCCATTTGAGGGGATAAGAATATAAACCGTGGCTGATCCACAGAGAAAACAAAACCTTGACCTGCTCTTTTCTTGTTTGATTGGAACACTCATTTCTGTTCTTATTTGGAAGAGATCTCAAAAATTCACTTGTGTCTCATTTCCCCTCTAGTTCCTGGACATTCTACCAAGATAAAATTTTTCAGTCTGTTCCATGCAAGTATGACTAAGAGTTTGCCAATAGGCTATGAGTAGAAGCAATGTGAGCTACTACCCAATTCCTACGACCTGGGAAGCTTATTTCTTTTCCTTGTTCCTTAACTGCAACCAAAAAGGTTCGAGGACAAAAATGGAGATGGATCCCATAGAAAAAGTCTCAACCCTTGGCTTGCTGCAGAGAAACGCAACCTACCATCTCTCCAGACAGACTGAAATGATGAGGGTGAGAAGTAACACTTCACTTGTCAAGACAGTTATATTCTGAAGTTATTTATTAAGATAGTAAAGCCACTCTGACAATGCTTATTTAAATTAGAAGCAATATAACTTTGCTCTTGTCTTGTCAATAATTTTCAACAGCTTTATCTGGTGCAATAATTAGAGGTAAATGTTTCATTCTCACCCTGGTCTTTCAGAAGCTGAGTCAATAGCCGAAGCAGGCTAAAGATAGCTAACCTGATGGACTTAGCAGTTCGTTTGATGGGCTGCAGATCAGGAGTTAGAGATCTTTCACAGTTGAGTGATGACTTTCTCTAAAGACATGTATATCTTGGGTGTATTCCGTAAGAGTCACTCTCTCCTTGATGAGGCTTTACTAGAGAGAACCTTTGAAGAATTCCACTGTCTCTATAATAAGGGTATTGGTCCACTTACAGTGAGAAGTTACTAGATATTTCTTGATAATGATGCAGTCATACAGGTATAAGTCTGGTTGCCGTATGAATGGTGGAAATAAAACTTACAAGCACCCTGCACCTGACAACAGAGTCACAGCAGGCACCTAGTATGCTGGTAATTATCTCAAGGACAGTACTACAAAAAATGTGGTTGATCAGTTTCTTAATCATAACCTCTTACTTCCCAACCTGTGGGAAGTGTTGGAGGAATAGCTGAGTATTCTCTATCCAAGTAGGTTATTGCTCACTGTGTATGGAAGCTGCTTTACACTAAACTTTAATCATCTCAGACAGAGGCAGTTTAAGCCAAATTTCCCTCAGCTTAACAGTGGCAAGTAGAAGGTGAAATTAGAGTATCTATAAGATCAAGAAGATGGCACATTTCTAGTGATGAGATAATGAGTTGGTGGAATCATTTTCATCTTTTTCCAAACCCCCTCGTATTCCTAACACATAAACCCTTCTTCTTGGGCAGAAGACAACATCGCGGTCATTTTGTCAACAATTGGCACAAAAGGCTATGATATTGTGAGGGTTGCACAGAGATTTATTAAACTGATGCAAGAATTAATGATGAGACAATGAACTAGAGAAACGTAACAAATCTATAGGCTGTCAGAAACATCTGTATCTAGGCTATTCGGATTTTGGAACAATGCTTCTTTTTAGATATGAGTTGGGGTGAATACTAACAAAAAGAACCCCATAGGGTACAGAGCAACCCTCCAATTGACGCTCATCTCTTTTTATTTTGTAACAGATATACTATAATGGTTAGTTTTGTCAAGGTGACACAATCTATAATCAACTGGAAAGAAAATCTCAATGAGGGATTATCTGTGTTGGTCTGTGGGCATGTCTGTAGTAGGTTGACTTGTTGAGATAGAAAGACCCAGCCCACTGTAGGTGGCACATTTCCTAGCAGAGGTTCCTGCACTGTGTAAGAGTAGAGAACTGGGGCTAAGCAAGCAAGCATGGATGTGCAAGCACAGATGTGAACACGTGTGTATTCATTACGTTCTGCACTTGACTTTGGATGTAAGATGATTAGGTGTTTCAAGTTCCTTCCTTGTCTTCTCAATGATAATTGACTGTAACCTAGAGCTAATAGAAACTCATTTCTCCCCTAAAGTAGCTCTTTTCAGAGTATTTTATCATGACAATAGAAAGCAAACCAGAACTCATACTCTCTCACATCATGATGCATGACATTTCATGTGTGGGTTTACTTTATTTTCTCAAGGACTGCATCTCACAACTCTCCCCAAGCAATTTACTCCTCCTGCAATAGTGTGGCTTCCAGAACTTTCCACCTCTTTGAACCCACTGATGACTGGAACTACCCTTTTCTGTTTACTGCTGCCATTCCCCAGCTTATCCTCCTGTGGTGTCCAATATTTTACCAATACAAGTATCATTTATGAAGTTTATCTCAACCCTCAGTGATAAACAGCTACTCATTCTTCTGTGCTCCCAAAGTGACTTCCACATATCATATAGTAATCTAACCTGCTTAGCATGACACTGTAATGACCAGCTCTTATTATAGTTTGCAAGAATTCATAAGTTATCAGAACTAAACTATGTAATAAGTTTACCCTTTTGGATAAAGTATCATCCATAAATAATTTAAGTGCAAATAGAAAGCCATACATTTAAAAATGCTGTCATAGTATAACCCTGTTGGGTCCCTCTCAAGCTTTCATTGTCATATCACTAATAAACAACCCCCCCATCTCATTTTGACTTCATTTTATAAGCATGCAGGGTTTTTTTTAAATCTTGGAACAACAACAAAGCAAATAACTGAGCAGCCTAAAATGAAATATGCAAAGCTCTATGTTCCCGTTTAAAGGATTGCACTGATGGCCCTTAATCCAGTTTACAAATTGGCGGAATTTAGGATGTTCATTGACGTTTGGGTTTGATTAAGACATGACTATATATTTTAGAGCTGCAAGACTATTGAGCCAAGCTGTGATTGCTTAAGTGATTATGCATTTTAACACATATTAGTGTAAACAGCTACATAAAATCCATGTCACTGCCAGAAACACAACTGATATGGTCCAATTAAAGCAGTACAAGGTAGATTTTGAGGATGTCTGGGAAAAAAATGCTGAGAAAGACTTGGAAGAATGAATTGTACCACATAATGACATAACCTAACAGTTCAGATGAAAGAAGTTGTCTTGAGACATTATAAAGGAAGGTGATAAAATAAGCAGGAGATTCGGGGGCCTGAGTCCACATCTAATCTTCTGCCAAGGTTGCCATGCTATGACCACAGTGAAGACGTTTAATTTCTTAGTGGTTCAAAGTTCACCATCACTCACAGTGATGGGCAGCATTAGAAAGTAATAGATCTGGTTGCAAAATTCTACAAGTAACCCCTCACCCTTCTAAGAACTTGCAAACAATGAGCAGCTCCTATGTAAGCAACATCGCCTATAAGGTAAGAAAGTAAACACTCTGAAATAAATAACCTATTTTCAAATCTCTGATTGGCTTTCTTCTGCCTGGCATGTTAAACAAGTTATTTTATTTTTCTATATATTGCTTTCTCCTCTGTATAATGGGCATAATACCTCTTTCATAGAAATTGTGTTGAGTATGAAGTTCTATATCTATGTGATTTCATATATGGAGAATTAATTGTATTTCAACTATATCTTAGACACACAGGGTGTTGCATAACCAAGACTATAGTACAGTATCCAAACTGACACAAGCTTTATGAGCAAGGGAAATTGACATAATTGTCAAAAAATGCACTCCTCTGCTGTCCCCATAACCTTGCCTGGGGAAGCACACTGATAGTTCCTTAACAGGCTTTCGGTGCCTTCTACGGTCAGAAGAGAACTGACCAGCTAAATAGCAGCTCTACCAAGGCTGACACTGGTCTTCAGACAATGGGATGCTCTGGCTAAGTCCCTGTGGTCACTGATGAGCCTAGAGCAAAGACAATGTAACTCCACTATCTGTTGACTCAGCAGGAACTATGCACTTGTTCTTCTCTTAGCTATAGGTTCCCAGGACCCAGAATAAGGTTTAAAATTAGTACTGTTTGCAGGAGCGATTGTTGACTCTATCCTGAAAACTGCAGCAGTAGTACTGCATTTGTTTATTGCAGGCTGGGAGAACCCTGCCTCCCAGGGACAGTGGTCCTTTGGTGCTACCCACCTCATTCCACCTGAATAATGGTACAACTATTAAAGCATCTGTGTCCATTTTTCTGGTGATGTTCAATAGATTTCTAAAGGCAAATCACATGGACAAAGAAAAATAATGATAATCTGTATCACTACAAGTAAAGGGCTCCTTAAAGGATATGCACCATTTTTTAGCTTTATATGGAAGATCTCTTATCATGCACATACTACAGATCAGAAATTGAAATTGGGCCATTAAGATGGCTGAGAAGGTAAAATCCCTGGAAGGCTTATAATAACAACCAATCACCCTGAGAGTTGTCCATGAGACTTGTGTCCCCATTTTAGTTAGTCCACAGAATTTCTAAGTATTTTGGAACTGTAGAATTTGAACTTTAGAGATGGATTACTGGATAATATGCTCACTGTGCAAGAACAAAGACCTGAGTTCAAATCCCCAGCTGACTTTTGCCCAAAGTTTGCTCTCTAGAAAGTGAGTTGTCTGATGGTCACTTCATTGTGGCGCAACACCCGATAAAGGAGAGTAAGAGAAGGGTTTATTCTGGCTCACAGTTTCAGTTCGTGACAGCCTGGCCTCATCAGGCTCACAACAAGATAGAGCATCAAAGCATGGTAGGCACAATGGAACAAAGATGAGGGGCAAAGAGAGGAAGATCTGGGGACACAGTTTCATTGCCCAATTTCCTCCAGTCAGGCCCACACCCTGGGAGTCATTTAACTTGAGCACATACATCTGTTAATTCATGGATGGGGGCGTTACAGTCCAGATGACTTAATCAGTTCTTTAAAGCTTTTAAAATTGATTTAGAGCTGGAGAGATGGCTCAGAGGTTAAGAACACTGGCTGCTTTTCCAGAGGTCCTGAGGTTAATTCCCAGCAACCAGATAGTGACTCACAACCATCTGTAACGAGATCTTAGTGTCCTCTCCTGGCCTGCAGGCATACATGCAAGGAGAACACTGTTTAAAAGAAAAAGCCTTCAGGAGCTGTGTTTTGGATACAAAGTTATAAACAGGTCTCTACAGGCTCTCTTCTAGACACTTAGAATTCCATCTCAGTGCCCAAACTGCTCCACTTCCATCAGTCTCGTTGTTTATATTCTGCCTTCTCATATCTCTACTGCCTGCATGCACCCCTTTCCCAATGCACAGTAACATAACCATCTTCTCTGTGTGGCTCTGGGAAGGAAGAGGAGGAAGCCAAAAAGGAATTTAGAGAAGTCCTGGCAGCCCCTTCTCTTTCTTCACTGCTGTGTTGCTACATGGTTCCAAGAAGAACTTCTGGAAAATGTTTTTCCTGAGTCAACATCACATACTTACTATTGCAGGGGATACACCACAGTAGGGGAAAGTAGGGTCTCTTTCATGGGACCGTATCTGAGTGGTCTTTGTAGGGACAAGCTAAATTCTTGGAAGGTAGCTACTCTTCCTAAATGAATAATATTTCTCTAGCCTGTATCTTATTGGCCAAGCCTTTCAATCTATAGCTTTCTAAATTATTCTTTAAAGCTTTGTTATTCAGTACATAGAAAAGCAACTAATAGCTTTGCAGAATCTCCAAGCTTTCTGAACTAGAGAGATTATCTTTGGGTAAAATGCTTGCTATGAAAACATGAAGACCTAAGTTCAAATCCCCAGCACCCAGATTAAATTTGGGCTTGGCAGTACATTTGTAATGTCAGTGCTGGAAGGTAAAGACAGGAGAATCCCAAGAGCTCATTGTTTTTTAAGAATAAACAAAGACTCCCAAAAAATTAAATGGAGATCAATAAAGAAAGACACCTGATGTCAATCTCTGGCTTCTACATGCACATAAATGGGCATATATACCCACACATACAACACACACACATGCAGCACAATGTAGAATATCAACAGGAAGGAAG
>NC_022020.1:12418399-12421222 GCF_000317375.1 Microtus ochrogaster | reverse complement strand
AGAAGAAGAAGCTATTCTTTCTTTTGCAGGTGAGTCACAAGCACACTGGAATGAAGGAAGTTCTACTAGTTAAGGAGTAACTGCTGCCAAGCTGAGGCCTTAGTTTTACTCTAAAAATGCCTGTCCATAGCAAACAAAGACATATGCTCAAGGCCATTCTCTTTACAAGAATCTTCTAGAGACCTTCTTGAAACTTAAGGTCAATGATTTGTGTTGTTTTCCCTGGGAGCAGGGATGACAGGGAATCAATGTGGGAGGAAAGGAAGGAATGTGGAAGATCTGTGGGGTAGAGTAAGATAATACCATCTTCAATTGTTGAACCCGAGAGCAATAAAACAATTTCTCACATGTGTACATATACCAGAAAGATTCCCGCTTCTGCCAGCATGCAGATTATTTGGCAGAGATCAAAGCATCCTTCCTGATGGCATGGTGTTGTGTGCCTGTCATCCCAGTACTCATAAGGCCGAGGCAGGCAGAGTACCAGCCCGAGACCAGCCTTGCTGCAGGGTGACCCTGTCCTAGAACACAACAGCAGCAAACCAGCTTCATATATTTATAGTGATGCATTTTCCCTGCACCATCTCCTATCTCTTTACCCTTCTCATATATGTCATTTATATTCTTTACAATCTTAAAAACATTCCACTTATACACTTGCCATGAAAAAGAAATGTGTTGGCTGTCTCCACAAAAAAAAAAAAAAAAGCAAACCCAGGATTCTACATAATTCCCACATGCCATTCTCTACTTCTGTAAAGTTTTGAGGTAGGATTTAGGGAATTTAGTACAACAATAAGAAAACTTTTTTAATGTGAAGAAAAGAGACAAAGACCTGTCCTGACAACTGTATTTCATGGAAAATGACCAACCAAGCACATGTGTAATACAAAGGCAATCCCCTGTAGCAGAACACTGTAATGGACCATTCTCTGGATATTAAAAGAGACTAAGAGAGCCCAATGTGCCTCTAGGAACTTATTCCTTCCTGATACCTTGAAAATATCTCTGCAAAAAAAAAAAATCAATAGGTGTAACAATAACTATTTTGGTTTATTTTTAGTGAAAAATATGTGTTTGTGTTTATGGTTTTCTGTAGCACCTACTTTGGATAAGGTTTGAAGAGCCAATGTGGCTCGCAATCCCTACATCCCCTTTGAAAGAGCCAAGGGCATTGCCAAATGGGAAAGCTAAGTGCCAGGCTTCGGCTGTGAGTCCTTGAACTAAAGTAAACATATCTCCTACTACGATTATTTACTTTAATTTTTTTCCTCAAAAGTCCCAATTTGGACAATAAATTATATAGTCGCCCTTTTCCAAAACTGATTGCAGGCATTAACCAAGGTATGTCTCTCCTGAAACGTGCAAACTACTGACAGTCAGGTTACCCCTGTCATCTAGACACCATCCTCTGCAGTTCTCTTTGCTGCAACAATCGCCACTGTTTTGCAGGTACATGGAGTTGACCCAGCAAACCCCCCACCATTTTCGAGCTTTTAAAGAGTCAAAGGAAGGCCTTCCTTTGAAATGTCGACTTTGCCTTTCAGTTGGGTGCAAAAGAAAGCACATTCCCTGGTAAACACATCTCCAGTTAGGAAGGCAAGTGAGAAATTGCCCCTGTTTTACCCTCCCCCACCTAATTTTTGCACCCTTGCAGCATTTAGAAAACTCTGTCCAAGAATATTACTCTATGAAGAAAAAAAAAACATCATCTCAAAATTATTAAAATCTCTGTGGGAATTCATGATTAATTTTAAGGCCTGGCAGATTAAAATACATTATTATGTACACTCTGGTGCACCCTTTCAGATATTCTCAGAATCTGATTTTGCTCTCTTGATACACACCAATGACTCTACATGTATCTAGTAGATTGCAAGGAATAGATTAGCATTAAAGAGGCAGTATTGTGTTGTTAGGTTGTTATATGTAACTTGTGCTCATACATTAAGAAAAATGTACCTGGCATTCCCTGGGACATGACCAGGCCTCTTAAAATAAAAAAAAAAAAAAGAGAGAATGAGGGAGGCGATCATTAATAACTTGGCGACAATACAGTGTGGCAGTTATTCTGAAATTCTGACCTTTGCAGGTTCTTGCATTTTGATTCCGTTCCCAGACAAAAGACAGACCATAACCACCTGCTGGGAATCAGATACAGGTTTCAGGAGTTACCAGATTTCTGCTTCCCAGTCATAAGGCTACTGCCCTTTTGGCTTCTGCTAGGGAGGTTCCAACGACAGCTGGAAGGAGGAGGCAAAGCCCCAACTTCCCCCCCTGTGTTAAGGATAGAGGGTAACCTCTGTGAACACCAAACCAACAAAGTCCCCATGCACAACTGCCCGTGGCTCTCTCTGAGGTCAGTCACATGTTCTGACAAGGAAACCAGCTGGTCTCTTCTGCTCCTTCTAATGATCCTCTTCCTGGCACAACCTCCAAGCATCTCACCACTGTTGTTGCCTAGAAGCAGGTATGGGCTGTTCAAGCGTGAAACTGTGTGTTACCAATCAAGGCATCCTAAGGTGAATTTCCTTGGTGGAAATAATACCTGCGGAAGAAGAAATCCAAAGTTTTGACTCAAAAACTTCTCAGAGCTTTGGGCCTTAAAATAACAACAAATCTGAGTCATAGACTTCAGTTAATCACAGTTTACAGTCCCCTTATTAAACAGAATGATGTGGCCAAATAGGCACAGCAAGTCACAAAAACCCTTTCCTTGAAAGGTGTGCAAGGGGGCTGGAGAGATGGCTCAGAGGTTAAGAGCATTGCCTGCTCTTCCAAAGGTCCTGAGTTCAATTCCCAGCAACCACATGGTGGCTCACA
>NC_022020.1:12380704-12417889 GCF_000317375.1 Microtus ochrogaster | reverse complement strand
TCTCTCTCTCCCTCCCTCCCTCTCTCTCTCCCCACCATTTGGGGTTGCTGCAACCAACCGTGGGCACTGCTTTTGAAATACCTTCATACATACATGCACACTGACACTCCCCACTCACACAGACTCCTTCATACATACATGCACACACTTACACTCATCACTCACACAGACACCTTGGTTACTATTCTAATACGTATTCTAGCATTTTTAGAAAAGTAATATTGTTTGGGATATAGTGAGGCAGTGGCAGTGACCCCCAATTTATTTTCTATATTCAAACATCAGGCTTTTCTTCCTGAGGTCAGGCCTTTAGGTCACCATTTAGTTCTAACAAAGCTCAAGAGCATCTCCTGGGTCTTCACCTCCCCGATATTTCACATTTGGGCACAATTCTTCTAAAGGGCATTTACTCTGTTTTCCAGGTAAATACCAAATAAGCTTTCAAAGTTGGGGAGATAGTTCATTCCATAAAATGCTTGCTACAAAAGCGTGAAGAGCTAAGTTGTGTCCCAATATCCCACTTTAATAAGATGGTTGTGGTGGCGCATCTTTAGAATCATGGTGCTAAAGGGGTATGATCAGACAGATCCCTGGAGCTTCCTGGCCAGCCATCCTTGCCTACTTAGTTAGGTCCAGGTCAAGGAAACTTTTTCTGAAAAACCAAGGTGAACATCTCTGGCCTGTGTGGTGACATGCAGGCATTCACACACACACACACACACACACACACACACACACACCCCTATACATACACAAATATACAATCAACCCACCAATCACTTGTTGTGAGAGGCTGTTTATTCATTTCCTGGCCCCCCAGACTTCTGAAATAATCACACGGAAATCTGTATTAATTGCAATACTGTTTGGCCAATAGCTTAAGCATATTTCTAGCTAGCTCTTACATCTTAAATTAACTCATTTCTATTAAGCTGTGGCCTACTAGGTAAAGTTCCTTCTGTACAGTTTGGGATCTTGTGAAGTAATTGTACAGTATGCCTGTTCAGTGAAATGAGCCGACCATCATCAAGACCCTTTAGTGACAAAAATGATAATATGACTGCCACTGCCTCGTACATGTGTACTACACAGACAATTGTAAATATCTATGTAGATAGATGATAGATAGATAGATAGATAGATAGATAGATAGATAGAGATAGATGATAGATAGATGGATATAGATAGAAGATAGATAGATAGATAGATAGATAGATAGATAGATAGATAGATAGATAGATAGATAGATAGATGATAAAGGAAGGTCTTTATTTCACAAACAAGGGGATGGGAGTAAAAAGAGATAAAGTCATTCACCCAAAATCACCTTCTTCAATTAAGGAACTGGAATTCAAACTGAGCAGCCTGGCTCCAGAATCCACACTTTTTATCACTAGCGAATGCCTTTGAGCTCCAGACCACCATTTGCTAATTTCTGATGAGAAAATGAGGGAAAGAAAAAGGAGTCCCAGGTTATGTAAGCAGGGAACAGCAGCAATGGTCCACAGCCACTGCACATTGCTTACAATGTATTGGACACTGGTGTGTAATAACTCTTATGGCTCCTACCCCATCTCCTCAGCAACACACACACACACAGCAACCTCCATGGTTACGAAGTTATTCAAGGAGGCCGACTGAGAACCAAAGATTGAATAGCTTGTCCAGTATCATCTCTAAGTTCCTTCATATCCATAGTCTTGAGTTCTTTCAGCCCCTGGCTCCTGACAGTTGTATGTCGGTGGCAGACTTATATCTTGGAAGCTTATAAAAGACTGGTAAAACTGAGAGGGGACAAGAATTCACTGGGAACATCTCTGTTTGGTAGAATTTTCATTCTTGTAGTACACTCATAGGCTCAATTGCCAGAGTCTCCTCAAATAATAGAAATAAGTGGCTATAATACTATAAAATATCACCAAGGACTGTACCACTAACCTAAAAAGGTGTCACTGGACATAAGAAAATACACAAACACATACACACTCACACACACAAACACACAATCTACCTTTAAGCATCCTGTTCTTCTGACTTAAACTTAGTATTATAATTAGGGCTAATATGAAAAGTAACAATTTGGGTCCCTGCTTGCTCTAAGGTCTCATCTTTGTTTCATGTAACACTTGATATAGTCAGCTAGTACCAAGATGAGTTAAGTTCCGTTGTGTTAGGATTCCAACTCCCAGTCAGAGAGAAAAGCCTACCTTGGTTTCCTAAGCATCACAGTGAAGTGCTCTCTGATTCCCAAATGTCCTACACTACTAATTCTCCTTTGAATTGGGGACAGCTTAGCCAGCAGCTCTGGGCAGATCTGTGAGTAGGAAAAAGAGGCAGGAAGAGGAAGGAGGGTTGGGTAATCAGTGGGGCATGGATTGAGAGAAATCAGCCATTCACAAAAGGATTCTATAGTCAACATGTAAAAGGGTTTCTTTGTGTATGTGACACTCATTTTTCCCTTCCCTTGGCATAAGATCTTTTAAACAGTGACAAAAAAACACTTTAAGTCTGAAATTGAAGAAGAAAGTGGTAAGTTTATCCATCATCAAAACTACTGTAAGTAAAGTATCTGTAGCCTGGCACCCTCTGCCAGGTAATGAACGTGTTTCTCCGTTACGTTATTTACAACACTTCCTAAGCAGACACAAGATAGAAATGGATGATATAATGTAAATAAAAAGAAACAATGCCTTTGCTTTTATGGAGTTTATATTCTACTAATAGAGAAAAACCAATAAACTAGTATATGTTCAAATAAACTTATATTCATAAATATTATGAAAGAAAGTAGCAGAGATGGGAATAATAATACCTTGGAACTATATTAAACTGAGTAGCTGGAGTAGAAAACAAATTTAGAAAATCATATTAAAAAAGCAGATCTTCCTATGCAGTTAGCCCCTTCCCCGGCTTTTTCTTTTTCATCAAGCATCCACACTGTATAGGCCTTGACTATACCCCTGAGTTTGATGGCTACACTTACCTAAACAGGGGAAATGTGGAGAAATGCAGGAAACAACCTTCAAATACACTGAAATGGCTATTCCACGGTAGTCAAGAGGATGGATGGGCTGGGAATAAGCGTTAGAAAAGTCTTCAAAGAAGAGAATTTCTGTTCTGAGCTGGATGAATGAGCAAAAATGCAACAAAATAACAACAAATCTGGAAAGAACATCGGAATAATGCAAAGAAGAGAGAAGACCCTCGTGTTCTCTGAGATCACATTTTGCACTCTGGAACTCTAAAGAGACTTAGTCAAGACAGGAGATCCATCTCATCCATGTTTGAGAAAGACAGTCTTGGGAGAAGTGCAGAAGAGAGCTGCATTTGAAGGAGTTAGGTCTCAAGTGTGGGGGGGTGTCCTTCAGGTCGTATCCTGCCTCAGTAGTTACTCCAGTAGGAACTACTGGAGGACATTGGCTCAAGGAGATCCCTCAGGGCTGGGGAGGCCTAGCACAGATCCGGGAGCTACTCTGACCTCTGCTGGTGAACACTCTGTAGAGAAAGGCTATTTAACAGGTGTGAAAAGCACATGAAGGAAGGCTGGGGGTGGGGGTAGTCCCTTCCCCCCAAATCGATCTTACATCCCCAAATCACTGTGTGACCCCACCCTGTGCCTGCATAAGAAGAATCTTCATCTGCTGCCCACTAAGTGCTTTATCATTCACCTATTCAATGAAAAAATACATATAGAATTGTAAGCTCTCCAAAGACACCTCGCCATGAAGGATCTCCTTTCCGTGGGTGAGTAGCTAGCTCCTAAAATTGAATTTCAATATGAACAAATAACCCTTAGATCATTAGCTGCATCTGAATAACAAATAAATGTGGTATCAGGGTAAGGATTATGTAGGTCCTCTTCATCACCCTTCAGTAGCAACAGCCCCTGTGATGACAAAGACATTGTTATTATTTTTATTTCTTCTGGAAGTACTGATGTTTTTAAACTTGCTGTCCTTGGGCTGGTTTTGTGTCACTTCCTGTTTGAAAGCTTCAGGTGTCACTGTCAACCATGACTGTTCTTGTCTATTGCCCGTTCATCAAGGATATGGCACACTGAAGTGTCAAGTAGGGCTTTGCAACAAGGCCACATTGACCAGTGTCCAACAGGAAGAAGCTTCATTTTAATAGGTAAAGATGACAATGACTAATAAAGTCAAGGTCACCCCAAAGGCAGTGACGGAGCAAAATCCACCCACTTGTGCTCATTCCTATGACTGATCTTTTCCTCCTTGATATAAACTCTTTGTAGTTCAATCTTACCTCTGCACCTTACACACAGAAACAAACACACACATGCACGCACACATGCACGCACACACACATTTCATAGTGTCTCCAGTTTGAAAACTCATCTCACCCTGTGGTAAGAAACTTATACTGTCACAACTATGCTGATCACAAACTCTGAGAACACAGTTTTCTTGTGCCTTCTGAGGCAATCACCTGCCCTAACCTTTGGAAGTGTTTGTGTCCTATGACAGCGGACAGGAGCCCCTTTTGCAGGGTGGAAAGAACACCTCTCTGGAATGTCCCATGCTCTGAGACTTTCATACTTTCCTCTGAAACATGAATTACAGTTTTCCCCTCATGTAATTATTTTTTCTTAATAGTTTTTCTACTTTCTAGTTCTCTGCTTGCCTCTTACCTCCACCTCAGAAAAGATGTTCCCAGATTCATCTCACTTGAGTGAGAAATTGTCATCTCAGCCACTAAACTCCAGTCATGGAGAAGATGGAGTGAGAGGGGATAGAAATGAGGCTCCTCTGTCATTTTGAAGGGGGAGCATCGGATGCTGCATTCAGACACCCAGGTCCCAGCCTTGTCGAGGGAGACACTCCATTTTACCTATCTTCAGAGGTGATGAACCCGAGGGCAAGGAAAAACAAGTAATAAGCAATCTTGTCATGCAGCTCAAGATTTTTAAAACGCATTAGCTATAATTTTTAGATAGTCACAACCCAGTGAACCATTCAAAGTGACCCGGCTCACTGAACCAAACCGAGTGAACAGATGGAATTCCACCCCTCCCATGCTTGAACAACCTCCCCAACAATACAGTCTTCCTTTAATTCCATCCTCTCAGATGCCCGCCTCACTCAGACAAGCGTGGGGGAAGGGGCTGTCACTTTCACGTTTGGCCATTCTATGGTAGCCTAAAACTGGAAGGTGACACCCTCCAACCCCTCCTTGCAGTCCGACAAAGTTTGTCCTTGCTTCTGAAAACGACTCTGTCTGCGAGCCTGGGCAGCCCCTTGATTCTGCTTCTTCCAGGGCTTGCACCAGATCGCATGGGTCCCCTCCTCCCTTCCCATTCTCCGGATAGTCCCACACCATGAGACCACAATTCTAGGGGCCTTTCTCCACTGTAAATGACCTTCCAGCCACATCTAATTATAGTTACTTTAAAAATTTAACATCTCTTCCTCAACCTTTTATGAAAAAAGATGAAGCTGACAGTCGGTTTCTTATGAATCACAAATTGGCATCCCACTGCATGAGAATCCTCAAACAACTGTGTTCATCCTTCTTCTACAATTTAAAAATGCCAAATATTCCAAAGAACAACAGTACAGAGTGGTTAGAGAGTGAAAACGGAAGACCTTGCTGAGCCCCCAGGCAGGGAGGAATCAGTGAGAATATCTCACAGAAAGAGATATATAAAAGGTTAAATTTGTGGCAAAATAAGAATAAAACCCAGAGACCAAAACAGAGCCATCTGTATCTAAACAGACTTTAGAAAAATAGAGATTAGAGAGGTTTCATTATACCGAGGCTCACGTGACCGGGGAAGCTGTAAAACAAACTGTGTTCCGGCCTCTGGATGAGGTCTTGGAGGTGGAACCAGAATGGGTGCGTGTTTGTTTGTTTTAGTCTGTAGCAGCTTTAAGTGTTAATTAACACAATGTACTGTGTTATCTTACTGCCTAGGAGATGGAGAGACGACCCTCCACATCTCCACCCTAGCCCACGCATAGATTCCCGGGACAGATCTGTTTGGTTTTCTGGCTTTCACACAGCAAAACATAAACTTTATAGGCAAAGCAGAGCTAGGCTCTGATTTTGGGGGAAAGACCATGCTAACCTCTGTATTTTGGCTCAGTCATATACAGGGGACAGGGAGCAAAGCAGTGGGGGGAGGGGAGGGGACCGAACGTTAATCTGTTCATTTTGACCCCGAGGTAGATCGCTGCTCAGCTCTGATCAGAAACTAAATAAACAACTATTAAAGCAAAGGTTGATGCCCAAGCTTTCTTACCTGTGTTTCCCACCTTTACCAATCTCTAGCTGTCTTCTTCTCTGCTATGTACCCTCTGTCAAGTAGGAAGTGGATAAGGATGAATATGCATGCTGTTTATTATTATTAATTATTATTTTGTGTGTACATTTCTTGGAAGGGAGTCCATGTGTGTATAGGTGATGTTGGGAATTTCCTGTAATTAGTCTCCACTTATTTTTGCAATAGTATCTCCAGCTAACCCTGGACCTCACAGACAGGATAGACTGACTAGCCAGCAAGCTACTGGCCTGTCTCTGCCTCTTCACCACAGGGACTGTATACTCACAAAACTATGCCTGGGTTTGCATAGGTTCTGGAGTCAGAACTCAGGCCAGAACTGAGGCTGTCATGCTTAAAGAGAAGTGATCTGCCAATTGAGCCATCCACAGCCAACGCCATCCTGATTCTGTCCACCATTCTACCATGTAGCCACAGAGCCTGGGGCAGAATTGCAGCTCTCATTTACTTGTTAGATGTTATATAAATGCTAACATTGAAGTAAGTAGCTGAGTGATGTTCAATAATTCATTAGTTCATCAATTATGATAGCCTACATCTACAGTGCTGTCTGTCTAGGAACCTAAGGAGACAAGATAATTCATGAGGCAATTCTTGTCTTAAAAAACTTCCAGAGATAAGCGAGCACAAGGAACTAACAATGGTGCCATGGGTGTCTTCACTGGTCTGCACTGCTCATTTCCAACCAAACCGGGAGATAAAAAGCTTCCACCAAGAAGCTGAGATTACACCAGAAGCATTTTTTGTACATGTCTCTATTGCCTGCCGTGACCAAGGATGCTGCCCCAGCGAGAAGTTTTAAGAAGTGGATGAGCTGGTGTTTCTCTTTCCAATTATCTTGGTGCCTTTGTCTTGAAATGCTCGCAACTGCAACATTCCGATGTCATGTGGAATTTCCTCATCCTTCTCCAGCTCCAGGATGAGAGTGGGGAGCCGTAGTGTGCGTTGAAGGTTTCAGCGGGGATCCCACCAGCTCCAGATGCCACGTTGTTTTTCATCTGCTTCATGGCTTTTCTCACCTCATAAAGACTTGGAGGGATCTTAACATTGTCGCTGATTGTGAGTTGTCGATGGAGTTGAAAAAAAAAAAACGCTCCCACTGATAAAACGGTTCCCACCAAAGACCTTGAAATGCTCTTTCCGTTGTGTGGTGGCATTTTCTCTTCTCACTGAGCAGTTTTCTGGCACTCTTAGGGCCTTGACAACTCACATTGAGCTTCAGGGCCACCAAACCCAGCCCATGTGGGTGCTGCAATGACTTGCTGTGGCATCGTACCACCTGTCCTGAATGTAGAAGGAATCTGTAACTCTCTACCTTTCCTTAGAGAGGTAGGGGTAGCTTTTGTCTCCACCTTTACTTATAAAGATAAAGATTTGCTTGAATCAAAGACAGTAGCAAGAGATTTAAAGCAAGAATATCATAGCAGATTTACCTTCAAGATCATTTTGGCTACAGCAGGGTGTGGCCACCCCTGGACTGATTGATGGTCCTCAGTTCTATAAGAAAGCAGACTGAGCAAGCCATGAGGAGTAAACCTATAAGTAGCACCCATCCATGACCTCTGCATCAGCTCCTGCCTTTAACTTCCAACCCTGTTTCCTATCCTGACTTCTTTTGATGATGAACAGTGCTCTGGAAGTGTTAGTAAGGGTTTCAATTGCTGTGAAAAGACACTGTGACCATGGCAACTCTTATTAGGAAAACATTTAATTGCGGTGGCTTGCTTACAGTTTCAGAAGTTCAGTCCATTATCATCATGGCAGGAAGCATGGTGATGAGCATGGTGGCCTGTAGGCAGACGTGATGCTGGCGAAGTAACTGAGAGTCTACATCTTCCAGACAACAGGACATGGTCTGAAAGTCACACTGAGGGAAGCAAAAGAGACCTCAAAGCCTGCCCCCACATTGACACTCTTCCTCCAACAAGGCTGTACCTCCTAATAGTGTCTTGAACTTATGGAGGTTAATTATATTTGTAGTGCCACACTTCCCAACTTGCTTTTTTGGTCATAGTGTTTTATCATAGAAGTAGAAATTCTAACTAAGACAAAGATCATTATAAAATAAACCATTTGCACATATTAGATATCTTTAAAAGACTCACTGGCCTTGAAGGTTAAACCAGCAAACTGAAGCCCTTGAAATATATATGTTGAGCTGAATGCTATGCAATTTGTTCACGTAAGAATCCACTGTTTAGCTTTAAAGGCCTGTTCTTACATCAGATTGAGTTCAGAGCTTTCTAATCATACAGAAAACAATTTTTAAAGGTGTCTTTCCTTTTTTCCAAGTAAATGTTCTTTTCCTATTTTTAGAGATTTGTCCAGATTACAGCTCCAGCCTCTCTTATGAGAACAGCATGGCCCAGTGTTGTCTGGATGCTCTCACCTTGAGCTAAGATTGTCAGGGGATGTCAGTAGTGAATGATCTTGTAAGCATGCCTTCTGATCTTTTTGAATGTTGGGAAATAACCACAGATATTATTCTCTGACTATTAATACCCTCACCATCAAATATTAGAACTTAGAAATTCCTGTCCTTCTGATTTTACTGGCAAAAAGCTAAATCCTAGAGAAATGACATGATTGACCCTTAGTTACACTCTTAGTTACCATGGTGTAGACTTTGTTCTGATACATAGCTCTCCAAACTACAATCTTCTTTCTCTTGGCAGAGGAGATGGTTGGTGTTGTTAACTCAGTAGCATATGGCAGGGAATCTTTCGTTGCTGTTGTTTTCCACTCTTTCTGCTTCCTCTGCTCCTTGGTTCTCGGCCCCATTGTCATTCCCACCTACTTCTGTTTCTGTCTTCCCATCTCCCGTTCTCCTACTGAGCCTATAAGGACCCTTCTGATTACATTAAGTCATTTGCATAATACAGAACATTATCTTCCTTTCATATGTTTAATTTCATCATATCTGCAATCTCCATTGCCATGTGACATAAAATATCCATAGTTTATAAGGATTGGGATATATGACATTCAGGTTAACAGGCTTAGAAATGTCCAACTAAAAATATGTGGAGATATATAAGGAAGGGGATTATGGTTTAATGATTAGCTGGTTGTTGGCATAGGAATAGAGGTCCAATGAGGCGTCTTTATTTGTTAGTTTGACGTTTGTTTTGACAGTTGTCCATAAACAGCCACAGAGTCTCAATACCCACCCCTCAGCTTTCCAAGCTAAGATTACTTTTGGTCAAATGGTTAAAGTGGTGTTAATATTAAGACAGGGGCGCCATAAGCAGCAGGCACTGGGAAGGGAGAATGACAAGGAGCGTTTCCGACATCAATTCTGAGATGCCCATGAGAAGTCCAAGTCAAGGCTGACTGTCTGGCAGGTGAATGATTGCACGTCTCTGCACTCAGGAAAAGAACCAGAAGCTAAGCAGCCTCTTTTTGGAATTCATGAGGTTAAAAAAATTCAAGCAACTGAAACAGATGAAATCTCAGGAAGGAAATGCGAAGTGAGAAGAAATAAATGTTAGTTAAAAGGGAATGCCAGCATTTAAGTTGTATCAAGGCCTTGAAAATACCGGGCAGAAAATGCAACTAATACACTCTTTTATGTTAGCCTTCTTATTTTTTTTCCCCTTCTTTTTCCTCCGTGTTATCGTTTTAGTTCTTGTGCATTAACTACTTGGCTTTTCTATAATGTCAAAGACGGCATTGCTTCTGAGTGATTCCAGCAATTGCTGCCCCCACCCTCGCACACGCCCGCACACACACAGCCCTCTTGAGTCATTAGCCTGCATCTCCAAAGAATAAGAAAAAAGGGAGCCAAACCAGGAAATGTTCAAAAACCTGTATTTAATTTTTAATCCGAATATTAATCAAAAAATCAATGTAAGAGGCTGTTTCAAAGACCTATGTTTCTCCTAGCTTTATTGTTGTTGCTGTTTGCTGTATGTCACTAGAGACCAACAGTCTCTTATATTCTTACCATCTCCATTGAGAGTATCTTATGTCTTCCAACCTTCTTGATCAAACCATGAAGACGAATGGAAAGGTACTCAGATGAAAAGTTCTGGAAGTCCCCGTGAGCTGTGAAGTGAGACTGAACCTTTCCCTTCATCATGCAGGAGATCACAGAGCTGGCACAGGTTGGTTTTGTGTATTGGAAGAGTGGTTCTTTGAAATATCGCTGCGTCTTCTGTCCAGTTTCTGATTGTTCATGGATGAGAGTTTGGGGATTTAGTGTCCTAGGGAGCATCCTAGGAGCACACTACCCATGAGAGAGAAGTAAGAAAGCCCAGGCTTTCCTTGCGCCAAAGATGTTCCTCAGCACCTCTAAGGTTTCAGCAGATGAAAACTGAAATCAGATTCAGGCCGGAGCTTGCAATCAACAGTGTCCCTCCAAATGCATTACAGCCTGAAGGAGCAAAGAATATGAGAGGTTTCTCCTCATCATTTGTCTTATCTCTACACCAGAAGAGCAAGGACTTCTGGATAGTGGTAGGAGAAAGAAGTAGTAGAAGGACTTCTGTCACCTAGACTAAATTTTTTACCTAGAGTAAATATCACCTGCTAGATTCAACAAACTCCTCAACCCTAAGTATACCTTAGAAACACCACTGAAGTCGAAAAAATAAAAACCTGTTGCTGCAAACCTATAGAATCAGGACCCCTCTGATTTACCTTTTCTTTGTAGAATGATCCAAAGAATCATTGCAAGGACTATTCCAGAATCAAAGGCTCATGTTGGGCTGTTAATGTCACCATCTGCTGATATGGCACTAGAGACCAACATTCCCCGGGTTCTTAGCATCTTTGTTGACTACATCAGATGCAATTCTATCTACCCATTTCTCATCACAGGTATTTTGGCTGTCAACCCCGAAAAGACCTAGGTCCATGTGTATGTCTGGTGTGAGTGATGGCTGAATCATCGTGGCATTCTTTGTCTGTCCAGTGGAGTTTGGGACATGGACTGAGGAGAAGGGGGCATGCCTTCAGGATACCAGCTTAAGGCTTCTCAGTGTGGAAGATTCCAGCGTCCTTAATGCTTTCTTTCGGCTCCCTGCAGTCAGCAGCCCATGCTGTTTCACAAAATGGTGAAGATGATCCATCTCTTGACTCCATAATCCCTCTGTGTTTCCTCACTGATGCTGAAGAGCTTTGCGATGCAAACTACACACTATCAAATGGTTGGGGGAAGAACACAGCATTTGCACTCACCCAAGAGTTTCTTGCCATCCAGCCTTCCTTCCTCATTTTATACAGATGAGAAATAAAAGATTTCAGCAAGACCCATGATGCTTTGGACACCCTCAGGGTAGAATTAGGCAGAGCAGCTGTTAGGCCAAGCCTCTACATGGTGACTGGTGACGTTGGGGATGAATATCCA
The DNA here is from genome assembly GCF_000317375.1 of Microtus ochrogaster. Lineage (NCBI taxonomy): Eukaryota > Metazoa > Chordata > Mammalia > Rodentia > Cricetidae > Microtus > Microtus ochrogaster. Next base: position 12,406,241 of record NC_022020.1, on the reverse strand, counting down.
GGTGTGGCTTGTGGAGCCGGGTACTTTTGTCCACAAGACGCAGTTCCTTACAGAGCAAGGTGACTTTAGCCCAGCATGTCTCTGATTCATTTACGCTTACCTTATCGAGCTGTTTGATGTTCAAAACACATTGTAAGTCTCTTTGCAGCCTTTTTATCTAAGAGGCTTGGAACTGCGGCCAGTCAAGAACAAACAGAATTCAGAAGGTTCACATGCCAAGTGTCGAACCACTTACTGAGGCTCGAGTCTAATGGCATGTCCTTTTCAGAGCTTTGCTGCCGGGTTAATACGTAAACGACTCAAAAATGTATAAGACAAACAAACCCCAGCACAGATTTGAAAACACTTTCCTTCAGTCTGGGCGGATGGCTGTCATTTGGTTGACATTAATTAGCAGGAAGAAAAGCTATCATCCTTCGACTCTAGCCTGCTTGTGAATGCTCTGTAAAGGAGAGGGAGATTGTTTTGAGGGGAGCTTCAGCAATAAGCAGATTCCATTTTGTTTTCTGAGCTGCAGTTTTTAGTCAGATGGATGAACTTGTTTGTACTAGTTAACTTCGCTGGAGTTTAGGAGTTGTATTTAAAACAGATTTTATCCTACAGTGATATTAATTTGATAGGATCCCTGATCTGTAAACCATTGGTTATCTTGGTCTCTCCTGATAAGGGAAAAGAGGGCTGAGGATTTCCGGTTGGTGAGCACATTTGGGCAGAATCTTTCACACGTCACAAATTGCAGATGGGAGGCAGTGATCTCGAACATGCAGTCACATTGCGTGACCATCTGACACCTTCCATTTAGAAAAATAATACTTTCCTCCCAGCATACGCTCCCTGCTGCAACCAGCACCAAAAATTATGCCTGGGAGAGCCGTTCCTCCTAGACCAGGCTCTTAAATATGTCTTAGGCAGTTTTTAAAAGATTCACACTGCAGCAATACCTTGCCCACACCCTAGTCACCCAGAGAAAAATCCCCAAGAAAAGACTTCTGGCTGCTGCTGCTTCTGCTGCTGCTGCTCACAAAAAAGAAAGAAAGAAAAGAAAAAAACATCACAAAGAACAAAAGGGCTGGGGGTGGGGGAACTGGAGGAGACAGGAAAATTACACCAGACACATTTGTAAGGTGATTTATTCTTGTCTTCTGTGTGATTCAAGCATATTCACGTTAAAGTCGATGGACTTCTTTGTCGGCTCATTTCTGAGCCGCTTCACGGTGGCATAGAATTCGCAGTCCCCAGGAGGGGACTGGAGTCCCTGAGATTGTATATAACTTGTTCATCTGCCAGCATTCTGAGCTAACCCTTGCTCATTTGAGACAGAGAAGAGCATCCATGTCTTGCCTCTTTCCCTGTACATTTAATGACCTCTGACAATAGCAATGGCAGGGATTTCAACAGACATGTTCAAGCAGAAAGCTTTTTAACCAGAAATTCAGAATTCTCACAGCAAGACCAAAGGGACACAGCTTATTTCCTGATTAATGGAAGTCATGGAAGTTCATTATCCATTCCCTTTACCTGTGTGTGTGTGCATGTGTGCACGCATGTATATGTGTATGCATGCACGCATGCATGTGTGTCTGTCTGTGTACTCATGCACATAGAGACTACACGATCCTATGTCCATAGCCACACATACATCTATAAAGCATGGCTGACTTCACCCTGTCTTTTGCAGAATAAAAATAAACATCTTTCTCCAACCTCCTAGGCTGCTAACATCCACCTTGTAAGGACGATGAAGCCTGAGGAGCTGTCCGTCCCAAGAGAACTGACCTGAAATGACTCCTCAGAATCATCGGGACAACTGGGTGGAGGGAAGAGGCATTTCCTCCTCATTCTTAGAACAAAGCTGACCGAAACTGTCATCCACCTGCTTAAAAACAAAAAATTCTTTCTTCCCATTTTTCACACTGCCCTGGGTTTCGGGGGAATTCCCTAACAATAGCAAATGCATGGTTTGATGTTGTCTATATGTCAGGATCTCATTATAAGTTTAGAAAGAGAAATACTTTTAAATTGAAGAGATAATTTAGAATTAACGCCCCACTCCTAATCGAAAAAGAGCATAGCTATGCTACACACACTACCACCCTTCACATGTGTGAGGGAAGGGGCTTGAGGAGTCGCCACATCCAGGAGGTAGGCTAGCGGGTTTTGTTCTCAAGAAAGCCTTGGCTTCAATGCAGAAGGGACTGACTGATTTTCCTGAAGTTTTTTTTAATAAGCGTGGGAGCCACACCCACTTGCAAAGTTGTATAGAAATAGCCCCATCCGACAGACAAGAACAGAAACTGGAGAACGTTAAATGGAAAACAATGAGCAGACATGATAATACCTGGAATCTCAGTGCTCTGCAGACTGAGGCAGGTGCTTTTGCTGGTGGCTCAAGGCCAGCCATGGCTACTTGGAGAGAACCTGCCTCTAAACAAACAAACCATAGTTACTTTGTCCATGACTGCCACTACAATAATTGTTAAAATATTAAAACTCCGCCAGAGATATTTGTGCAGCTTTCATCTATTACGCCTTGAATAGTACTTTTTCTCATCTCCTTGTCTTCTCTCTCTCTCTCTCTCTCTCTCTCTCTCTCTCTCTCTCTCTCTCTCTCTCTCCTTCCCCTACCTCATTTCCATTTTCACATGAATTCCCCACTATATACACTCGTATCTGTGCACATAGAAGGAATTTAATCAGTAAGCACACAACAACATGCAACTTGGTCCAGAGATGTCTGTCCATGGCTATACACACTTGAGGCTGCACAGAGCTCTGCCACCTGATGGCTTCACTAAATAGAATTCGTTAATGTGACCCCAACCTATATTTCTTCCAAATTGCTATTAATCTTTATACCGGAGCTTCAACCTCATCATTAGCTCAATAATAAGGTACATTATTACCCATATCAGCTAAATAAATGAAATGCTTAATACTGCAAACCTCCCAATCCTTAAAGAACTAGCCCAAATGATTTGAACCCAAACTCTCTACTGTCCCAGTGATGCTATTGAACTTAGGCAGTATGTCATGACTGGGGACAGATTCATTGAGCTTTTATCACATGCCAGTCACAGTCTTTAGAACTATAAATGTGTTTCTCATTATCTGTGCATTTGTATGCATTTGTATGGTGTATATGTGCAAGTGTGTAAGGGTGCCTGTGCACATGCATAGATGCCGTGGGACCACTGTGGCTGTCTTGGTCTAGCCTTCTCTGCTTTATTTGCTGGAGGCAAGTTCTCTCACTGAATCTGGAGCAATGCTGACAGCCAACAAAACTCCCACAATCCACCCGTTTCTGATCTCCCAGGCACTGGTGTTACAGGGACACTTGACTACACCTCAGATTTTGTGTAGTTGCTGGGGATTGGAATTCACTTCCTCCTGTCATTCACAACAAGCACTGTTACCCATATGCCATATCCCGGGCCCTAAAAATGCACTAGATATACATCAGAAAGTAGGTTTTCCATGTTCAAGTTCTTCACTGATGCTTTGAGCAGAGAATTCTGGGTTAAAAATTATGTTTACGGGTGTTAAAGAGGTGCCTCGGCATATCATAGTCCACCTGAGATGTCTCTTCTAGGAATATTTAACAGTTAGCATGGGATATGCCACTGATCTAGTACAATTCCAACCAGGAGAAAACTGTACAGTACAGAAGAAATTCCTTACCCAACTACTAGTAACTTAGTGACTCAAACCTAAAAGCTTTTATTCTCTTTGCCTTGGGACAAAGTAAATGTCCTTAATTATCTATGTGGATTATTTTTGTTTAGTCAAGCTATCAATTAAATTTGAAGTTGTATATAACCCATTGGACAATGAAAAATTATAAATAGATATGATAGTTATAAATAGATAAATAGATAGATCATCGATAACGTGTAGATATCAGCATTATCAACTTAATATTTGTATGTTGTGCATGAAGTATATCAATATATCTGCTAAAGATCTATGAAGTCATCATGATTTATGCCTATATGTGCCCTGGTACAAAGAAGCTGTACAAATATTTTAGCCATAACAATAAAAAGATTAAATATTAAATGGCTATTAATAAGGACATTTTCAATTATAAAAGCAAGTGTTCTACTTCATTCAATGTTCTGGTGTGGATCTTAAAGTACAAAAATTGGCTTTTATACATTTGCATGATGGTTACTATTGGAAAGGTGCCAAATTTTGAAATGAAATATCTTAGTCAGTCTGTAATGTCATTCTCAAAAAACGAAAAGCTGATGTTAATGAAGAAATAGACTAATTACTTGTCAAATTTTGTTTTTAATTGAAGTTATTCATGATAGCTTTTATGAGTGCTTCATACAGTGTTGTATATTCTTCTCTCTATGTTGATAGAAAACCTACCAAAAGACACTTTTTCTCTGACGAACAGGTAATTGAATATTCTCAAGAATGACTGAGAGATTGTTTTGCTATGTTAGATCTCATTCATAGCGTCTACAGGATGTAATCTATTCTTCAATATTTAAGAGGTTTATATACAATGTACGTATTTAGATATATAAAAACATACCTACATGTGAGTATTAATTATGTATAGTATTTAACAATAGATTATGCTATATTATTACATATCTAAAAGAATATGTGTGTGGATATACATAGAAGGGTATATATATCTAATCAACCTCCATTGTATAAAAATAAAAATGTATAAACTCCTTATCTACACAGAGAAAAAGCACTGAAGAGTAAAATCCACATCTGTATGGGAACTAGAAGTCACTATCTTTTATTTCCAACAATGGGCTCTTACAGGTTAAGAAGAACAGGATCTAAAAATAAAGGACATGCCAAATAAGCCAATTCGGCTCTGGCTTTTTATTTAGAAGAGTAACTGCAATGCCTGTTTCCTCATTTTTCTGTAATAGCCCCTAACTGCTGTACAGACCAAAAGTATGAAACTGACCAAACATCTTAGGATTAAATCCTAACTCTGCCACTGACCAGCTGTGTACCCTCTAGCAAAATATTTAACCCTGTGTGCTTCACCTTTCTTTTCTACGACATCAGAGAAATGCCAACAATCCCAGGGACTGATGGGAAGACTATGTGACATCATTATTAAAGATCATAGCATGTGCCTGAACTAGAAGGGAGAAATGGCAGCAAAGACACTTTCCTCCCCACAGCCGACTAAGTTTTCATGTGCATTCTTATCTTTCAAGAACCGATTGAAGCTCAGTGTATAAATCAGTAATCACTGGTGTTTTCTGGGAGGCTGCACACGTTGCTCCATTTGAGAATTTTGAATAATACTATATTGAATCTTAGTTTGTTCTGTACAATTAATTGGGCTTATTTTTCTTCCTTAAATAACTCGGATAAAAGTGATATGTTTTCCTCAACTTTATACCCCTTTGATCAGATTAAATAGTAATCAATATTTAAAGAAGGAGACTGATAAATCTTAATTGTCATAACTTCTCTTTGTAACAAGACTGACTGGCCAAGCAAAATTTACAACATAATTTACTCTCTTGATTACATTTATACCCTCTGTTCTTGTGCATAGAATTCAAGGGTTCTGGGTACACCCACACTCTGAGACAATGGGGATGTTCGTTCGGGAATTCACCAAGGCCAGCTGGCCTGAGTCTGAAAAAGCATGGGATAAAACAGGACTTGCTGAACATAGCGGACAATGAGGACTACTGAGAACTCAAGAACAATGGTATTGGGCTTTTCATCCTACTGCACGTGCTGGCTTTGGGGGGGCCTGGGCGGTTTGGATGCTCAACTTACTAAACCTGGATGGAGGTGGGCGGTCCTTGGACTTCCCACAGGTCAGGGAACCCTGATGGCTCTTCGAGCTGATGAGGGAGAGGGTTTGATTGGGGGAGGGGGAGGGAAAGGGGAGGCGGTGGTGGGGAGGAGGCAGAAATCCTTAATAAATAAATAAATTTAAAAAAAAATTAAAAAAAAGAATTCAAGGGTTCTGAATTAAGGGCCAGTCACCTTACTCTATTTTTTTTCTTAATTTAGAAATCTTAGGAATCTCTGGGCAAACAAAACTATGGATGTAGCAGTTGATCAGGAGTCACCTAAGTGTAGTGCCATGTCGTTGTGCCAAGCAGCTTCTCAGCCAAGTGGATGATCACTCTACCCAAAAAGATTAATTGCTGATTAATTCTAGCATTTTTGTTGTTGTTGCTGTTGTTTCTTTTTGTTGCTTGTTTGTTTGTTTTCTTGTTCCTGGAAATTTGTTTTTTTAATAAATTCTTGTTCTGGAACATGAAGGATTATAGGCCCAAACACAGCGGTGTCTTACATAATTCTCCACTTACCTTCCTGGAGTTGAAGTGGTTTTGGTTGATACCTAATTGGCTTGTTAATAAGAAGGCCGGTTACAGCATGCTAAACTATTTCAAGTTTACATCTGTTGATGCTGTCATCCCTGTAATTACTAAACTTACAATTTTTTTTTATTATGTGTGGTTTTGTTTGCTTATTTGTGTGTTTGGTTTTGCCTCCTACAGCACACAATAGATTGAGGACTTCAAAAGACCAACATTGTTGTGGCCCTGCGCTTCATACATACCTTTTATTGCTGACTCTTTCCCTCAGTTTGAGATTGTTCTTCACATACCATGTCAGAGGCTTGGCCAATTTGAAACCCAAAGAGTATAGTATGATATTGTTCCCTTTCCACAGTTCTACATTGCTTTGCAATTTCAAATTGTCTTGTGTATGCACACGTATGTGTGTATGTGTGTGGGTACTATGTGCATTTCCATGGACAGGAGCATATGCACATGTATGCAAGTGTCTGTACATTGCACATCTTTCTCAATTGCTTCTCCACTTTCCTTTTTTAAGACATATTCACACTAAACCTGGAGTTTACTAATTTGACTACCAGCAAGCCTACTGATCTCCTTATTCTGATCCCCCAGGACTGAGACCACAGGTCCACTTTGTGTTTCATTTTAACATGGGAATCCCAATCCAGGTCTTCCCACACAAATAACAACATACTACTCCCATGGTTATTTCCAAATCAAAATTTCCTGTAGGGTTTTTAAAAAAAGTCTCTAGGTTTACTTTATCCAAAATCATTGACATGATGATAATTACTAAGAAATGAATTTTAATTGAAATATAATAGAACCTTGCCCTATTGTTCTCTGGTTCTCATTGTTAAGAGCGACCATTTCCTTGGACTGCATCTATTAGAATTTATCTATACTCTATATAATAAATAATTCGTTCAGTCCATTATGCTTTAATCTATCATTCTTAACTTTCTGATAACCCCTCCCCATTTTCCTATAATTAACACAAAAGTTAGTCAAATAAAAAATGGTTGTTCATGGTGCTATTCACTTGAGTATCAAATAATCATTACAGTCACATTTCCTGTCCTGCACAGTCACCCTTTGTGGAATTTTACTATTGCTTACCCATTTTACTTGAGTAACTGGTTGTTGTTGTTTAGAGTCCGAAAGTCATAACATTTCCTAAGGTTCTTTAGGGCCATCATGCATTTGAGCTCATCCTTTCTTCCTTCTAGATGCTCAGACAGATGACTAATATTCATAGCAATTCTCTCTCTCCACGCCCAACAATTTTTCTGAACTATTTTTGTTTTTAGCTCTCAAATTTTTCTTTTTAATCTAGGACTGGCTTTCTGAGACCTATTGTATAGACAGTATCCAGGACTTCCTGTCCACACGCATGTGAAATGCACGCTTCTGCCCTAGCTCTGTGCCTTCTTTGAACTCCATTTAACCCTTTATTCTTCCAAAGCACATATTAACAAAGCTTACTAATGAACATTGAAGACACAGCTAAAAGTGGTTTATTCCACTGGCCTTGCTGAGACTCTCAGATGCATTCATTTTGTTTGCATCCACTGTACTGAGGAGCATCTGGAACCTACAATTTCATGTTCTTCATGGTGAAGAAATAATATTTGGCTTAGTAAAGTCCTCCATTTGACTTTCTTCAAAGCTTTTCTTTCTTTTGAGTAATATATATATATATGAAACATACATATATAATTATATATAATATATGATGATATATACATATATTATTCCCCATTCTTATCATTCTTTTGAAAATTTTGTGTATGTAATTTTTTCTTTAACTTCCTTTTTACTTGGCTTATGGTTGTTTCAAGATCTTTCAATGTCTAATAAAATTGTTTGTTGGTTGGTTGAGTTTGGGCTTGGGTATGTTTGTTTTGCTTTTTAAATAGAAGTTATCAGTTAGTCAATTGCTGATTTTTAAATATAGTTTTCTCTTTCCAGCATTAATCTTGCCTAAGGTTTATTTTTTTAATTTCTACATCATTATATCATCATCAAGGTGGTTTTATTTTGATAACCATTGGAATATGGATATTCTTTTTTTTTTTTTTTTGGTTTTTCGAGACAGGGTTTCTCTGTGGCTTTGGAGCCTGTCCTGGAACTAGCTCTTGTAGACCAGGCTGGTCTCAAACTCACAGAGATCTGCCTGCCTCTGCCTCCCGAGTGCTGGGATTAAAGGCGTGCGCCACCACCGCCTGGCTTGGATATTCTTAAGAAACAATTAGTAAAGTGTTATAATATGGTTCTATTGACTAGCAAACATCACCTTTGAATCCTGAGGCCTGTCCTCCCAGTTTGATTTGCTTACATTTATTTATTTATGAGTGGAAATACTTCAGAACCATAGTGGTATATAGAGGTCAACATTCAGGAGTCAGTTCTCTCTTTCTGCCATGTGTTTGTGCCCTAGGGAATGAACTCAGGTTACTCATCTTGGGGCAGCTACTGCACCATCTCACATGTCATGTCCTTCTAGATTACTCAAAGAAAACCTTCCAATCTCCCACTTGAAGTAGCAGAAGAAGCTAACTTTAATGAGTAAGGAGACAGGAGACTTTTTTAGCACCACACGGTTACCTTTTCCCAAACTCTCCTGATAATACCAAGTCCTGAGCTTATTAAAGCTTCGGTGGTAGAAATCAACTCACTCAGCTACTACTTAGCATTACAAGACCTTTAGATTTTAATGTTCCCCAGGCTCATGAGCTTAAATGTCTTTTTCAAAATATTTTTATAATCTTTCATCTGCATCTATCTCTTTTCTTTCTGTCTTTGACCAGATATGGATCAGAAGAAAAAAAAGAAATAATACACTCATATAATCTCTCACTTGTATCTATAATTCTGGTGTTTTAATTTTCAAAATTATTTCTACTAACCTCCTCACTGACAAATAACAAATCTCAGAATATGTCACTTCAATTTGGTTTCCAATGAAATAATGTCTGATGGGGCAGTAACCCATAAACATTATTTGCTGGTAGTGAGCATAATAAAAACAGCATGCAATTATTTAATGATGGAGGTACAGGATATTGATCGGTCAACTAATGAATTAGAGCTAAAATCCAATGTCTTAGTTTGGGTTTTTATTGCTCTAAAAAGACACTATGGTGATGGCAGCTCTTATAAAGAAAATATTTAATTGAGGTGGCTTGCTTACAGTTTCAGAGGTTCAGTCCATTATCACATAAATGCTCATAAATTAGAATGAGCTATTTAAAGTTTTCTTCCTGAAAAAGTCCGTTCACAGTAGGCTCCGTCGTATTACAGAGTACATCAGGGGCAATGGGTTCCACATCTTGCTCTTGGTCAGCAAAGTTCATACCCACTCGAATGCAAGGCCTAAAGTATCTTATAAAGATCATACCACCAAGAGAGATACAGTCCAGATATTTTTCCCCCTGGCTGACCACAGATTGTTGTTGCTGCTTTTTTTTCCCCCATCAAATTGTAAGTGTCCTTTGATATGTGATTAAGCAGGATAAGTCATAACACTGACAAGTTGCCTTGATAAATTTCAGAAGCTAAATCACAGTGTTGGCCCCTGGGAATGAATTCACTAGAGGAAATTAGACTCCTATTGAGAAGTCGCTGGAGATTTCCGAAGTGCTCCATAAGTTGAAGAAAACTCCTGAAAAAACAAAATAGAATAACAAAGGCAAAAACTTGCTACTGAAATTTTGTTTGCATCATAAAAGATTTATTAAGAAGTAATTCATGTGAAACAAAATTAGCCCAATCAAAGAGTATAACCGTGGCTTTTTAAAGTAGATTCTAAGTGGAATCCACTGCCCCAACCTTTGAGACATTTATGGCCTCAAAAGGAAATCCCACACCCATTTATCACGCTCTCTCCTGTCTTACCTCAGCCCCAGAAAACCTTTCATCTTCTCAGGGACTCAGGACTAGGCTGTTGTCACCATTTTATGGAAAAGCCTTAAAGAGAGCACAAGGTTGATGAGTTTCAGAACAGCCTGGGGTATGTGGTGAGGTTGAAGCTAGCCTGGCTTGAATATTCTGTCTCAAAACATCAAAAGAAATCAGAAAGGAAGAAAGGGGAGAAGGAGGAAGAAGAGAATGAAAGAAAACAAATAAGGAAATAGACAGTAATTTGTCTTTCATGTCTGACTTCTTTCACTTGTATGAAAGCAGTTCTTCATTCTCTGCTGTCGCCGGGTAACAGGTCATTCTGTGTTCATATCACACTTTGTGTTTCCGTTCTTATGCCGCAGACAGCGGAGTTGCTTCCATTTTTCTGTTTTGAACTTCTGCATTTAGTTTTTGAAGACACAGTCCTCATTTGGTCAATGTACAGTCCAAGGAACAGAAAGCCATTCAAACATTTAAACTTTTGAGGAAATACCTCAAAATATGAGCAGCATCTCATTAAGGCTTCTGCTTGCACCTCTGTAATGAACGGTGGTGCCACTGGACATCTTTTCATGAGATCCTTTGTCGTTTGGAGGGACTTTATAAATCAGTATCTAGAGAAATTTTCATAAACAAGTTTTAATTTTGAACACAATTTTCCCATTTATTTATTATTTATTTTGCTATTGCTGCTAGTAGTGGTGGGAGCACGTTTATGTGTATGTGCTTCTGAGGGTCCAGTCCAGGGCCTCTTGCACGCTAAACAAGAGCTCTAAAACTGCACTTGACTCCTCCGACCCTCTGGAATCTTCCATTCTATTCATGTATGCATCTACAGGATGCAGTACCACGATGTCTTGCTTATTGTAGTTTCTGTAGTAAGTTCTGGAATTGAGAAGTATGAGTGTTGAGGTCCTCCCACCACCCCAAGGTGCGGGTTTGGCCAGGTATCACTACAGTGAGCAAGTATACGGTGGAGAGAGGGGAGAGGACAAAGAGAGGGTGCTATGAAGAGAGGCAGAACGGAAGACATGATGGTGGTGAAGAAAAGCTTTAGGTGAGAGCCCTAAACTACCACCCGAGGCCACGGCAGTTTCCAGCCCATGCTACCACGAAGAGCCATGTGTGAGTCTGTGGTCTGGCTGCCACCCGAAGCCACGTTAATGTCTGAGGGCCATGCAGAGCTGGGCCTGGGGGTGGGGTGGGGGTCCAGATTGAGGGCTTTGAGTTGTTCTACCCTAACAGCTACCCCACTTATGAGCTCCTGGAGCACGTGAGCAACCGTAGCTGCAGGATCCCCGTGACTCACAATAACAGTAGGATTTCCGAGAGGTGTCCCCGTGAGACTCCGGTATTGACGGTGTAGCAAAAAACCTCGGACCAGACGAATGGCTCATTGCAACGAACATTTGCAAGTAAAGATGTTTGGGGAAAAAGGGTATAGAGTATGACACATCGAAGCCCCAATGCCACTACAATGAACAAATACATAATGGAGAGGCAGGAAAGATGGAGGAGCAGACTGGCGCGTGTGCAGCGGAGCTGTGACGACAGGGAGAAAAGGCTGAGGCTGATAAAGAAGTAGCTTCATGCCCAGTGAGATTTGGGGGGCGTTCAGGGTTAGGTTAGCAAGGATGGAGATAATAGAACTGGGTTGGAATATATGATGTGAAATTCCCAAAGAATCAATAAAAAAATTGAAAAAAAAGAAGTATAAGTGTTCTAGTAACTAGAGAGATATTAGCTGACTTGGAAAATATTAAGGGTGAGCCCCGACCTCATAATCAGCTGAACCCCACATTCCATTCCCCAGGTAATACTACAACAGGAAGCTTCACAGTTGTCTGCCCCTTGGTATTCAAAATACCACACAGAAAGGTGTGGGGGGGGGGGGTCCTAAGGCTTTGCTGAGGGCCCTTAAGGGAAAACCACCTCTCATCTTCCACCCCCATCAGCAGAACATAATCTGAGTCCTACCTCAGGCCCTGGGTGGAAACTTGATGTACCAAACTTTCCAAAATACTACATCCTGCCACGGCCCCCTTTAGAAGGAGCCCGGGAACCTCCTGGCCAGGGCTGGCCCTTAGAAAAGCTAACTTACCTGAAGCTTTACTTCAGATACGGGAGGAGCAATTATTCCTTTAATGTGATGAAGTCCTTCCCCCTCCCCAAGTCTTAATTCAGTTGCTTACAAAACTCTGCTAAGCCTGCCTGCTTTTCTGATTAGGACTCCAAAGTTTGAATTTTTCCTTGTCTTTGGGAAGCAGGCAGAAACCTAAGTACATTGACTCTCAAACTTTGGGCTTCCCTTCTGCTTCTGTGAAGACCCCAGCAGTCCCCAAACAACTTTCTACGGACCATAGTTGGTGGACATGCCTGCTTCCTTGAACCCCAGCTCAAAAAGGCAGCAGCTGCTTCCCAGTAGCTGCCAAGATTTAAAAATTTGCCCAGTTTGTTGTCTTTCTCCAAAACTGTAATAAAATGGTCTTCAAGGGCCGATGAGATAATTCAATAAGTAAAGGAGATTTCTGACCTCCCCTAGCCATTTGAGTTCATTCCCAGAACCTGTGTAAAGATGAAAAGGAGGGGGGAGCAACTGCACAAAAAATTATCCTCTGGCATCCTTAATGTGCTGCCCCGACCCCTGCCACATGCACACACACACACACACACACACACACACACACACACACACACATGCACACACACACACACACAAATTTAATTTGTAAAGGAAGTAGTCCTAACACTTCCTTCTAAGTCTGTTTTTAAATTGTCTTAAAATATGTGATCAATTCCTATAAGTCTCGACCCACTAATGATATTAAATACACCAACTCATAAATATGAACTGTTTTTTCTGTGAATTAAGGTCCTCCTTTATTTCTTCACCAGCATTTTGCCAGACTAAAAATGTTCCTTTCTATTGATATTTCGCTGTCTTTATCATGAGGGAGTACTGGATTTTATAGAAGATTTCTCTTACATCTGAGATAATTAACTATGTGGTTTGTCTGTTTTCTATGACTATGGTACATTACAGAAACTGGCTTCCAGGTGCTAATCTGACGTGGCACCCCTTGGACCAATCCTTTTGCTAAATTTCTACCACGTTTTCTGTAATTGTGACCAAATAGTCTGGAATGTGTGGCCTAGATGTGAACAGTGCAGCAGCAGCAATAATGTTGGACCTGCATGGTTGTTTTCTTTTTTTCTTCAAATATTGGTTTATTTACTCTTAACAGAGGGACTGAGAATCTAAAATCACCTGAGCTTCACAGAGTATGAGCCCTGTTCTAGAAATGCTGTGTAACTAACTCAAGCTTGGGAGCTGCTACGCTGAGCAGAAGTGTCAGGGTTCTGAGTGAGGCAACCCAACTCCACGCCCTGTTTATCTTACAAATTCCATTCTGTCCATTCCTGTTGACTTATTGGTCCTCTTAACCCGAAACTGCATCTTCTCTTTCTGCTTTGATTCCCCATCTTCATGTAGTACCTGCTTTTTGACCACTAAAGACGAATATGGTTATGGTTTTTTTGTTTTTTTTGTTTTTTTTTGGACAGAGGTGGAAGTTAGCTCAATTTAGATTCAGGCTGACACTCCATATGCCACGATCCATAAAGCTAGCTACAAATGGGGTGACTGAAAACAGGTCACCAATACAAATTGGATTTGAGGAGAAAATGTACAATTTCTTTCCCTACAGTACAGAATCATTAACTCACTACCTCTAATGCTTGTATAATTCCTGATTCCTGATGTTTGGGAAGACTCCCTCCACTGTCTCCCCTGATCTCCTGCAGTTTCTCTGGCAATCGCTACATCAATAAGGAGAGTTTTCAAAGAAACCAGGCCTTACAGAGGCTGCCAACAAATGGATCGAACAGTGCTGCATTCGCAAACACTTTTCCTTTTCCAAATTACTCTTATATGTAATTATATTGTCTCATAACTCAAGGAAGAAGCGATATTAAGTATGTGGATAAATAAAGGATGTAGAAATATTAAACATCATTTAGAAACCTATTTTGAAAGAAAACAGTCATTAAAATGATAACTTCACTTTCCAATATTTTGGTTTTTTTAATTCTTTTTTTCTATTTTGTAGCAACTATTTTTTCCACGATCACTTTAATTTATCATGTATAATTCTAAATTTTTTCAGATAAAAGTATTAAAAAATCTCAATAAGACAAAGAGAGCTTTGAAAAAGCTACACTAAAAAATAAAAAGCAAACTATGTTTTACAAAAAAAAATTGCCATTCCAATTAAATCTGAGTTAAAATGAATTAAACCCTTCAGTTGTTTCTAATAAATTCCTTGGTTCTTGCCAGTCACTAGTAGGTTCTGTCTGAATATTTAGGTATTCAAAATCTACCACAGCGAAGCATGTCAGGACTCCAGATCTGAAAACTTGTGGCACATCTTTAGGATTCAGGCCGCCAGGTCTAGGGCTATGCAGAGCAGTTCAGAGGAAGGCTTCCCTCGGTGAGAAAAGTTGGAAGAGAGGAGCCTGGTTCAACTCTCCCTGCCTTTCATTCCTGTGCTGTCTGCTCTCCTTTGTCTCCAGGTAAGCCAGTGACAAGTGGAGGCCCCATGCTTCGCCCCCACTGCCCTTCTGCGCATGACATGGCTTTGCGTTGCTTAAGGATAAACAGGCTGGAGCTGCATATGGCTAACATCTCTTGTTCGAGCTGGTGCAGGAAGAGGTTGCTGAGCATCTGCAGGTCTCACACGGTGTCACGGGCAGTAAAAGAATGACGGGAGTCGTTGCAGACAGCATGGAGCCTACATTCCTCTCTTTGCCTGGAAATCATGGATAATTAAATTAACATGGATTGAATGCAAAGCATAAAAAACTGAGTCATTAGAACAGAAACCCCCATCTCCACATGGGATCACTATATTTACCTGTATTTTGGGAGGCAATAAAAACCAGAGGAGAAAAGATAATAAAAAGGAAAACGGTAATAAAGACTTATATTTGCATAATTTCTCCCTGCCCCAGGATTCCAAAGAATATATTTAAAATCATATGGGAAACTCTGGCATGGAACACATGACATGTAACTAGTGGAGTTCATTAGTATGACAGAGTGCCCAAAGGAGCAAAAGACACTTGGGCAAGCTAGAATTGTAAAAGCCAGAATGTCCCTTTAGAATGGCAGGCTTACTCTGTTTCCTTAGAACTATAAATCAGAAGGATTAATTTCAGATCTACTCCCACCATAATTTGGAAGTGGTGAAACACATTAAAAGAGCATTGATTGGCTACATTGCTCTAATCCGAAAGGATGAGGTTCAAGCTGGTTGGGAAACTGCCAAGTAAACACTGGATCATCCCTTGCCAGTTCCCAAAACAGAGAGGAAGGACCAGGCCTTTGTCTGAGGACCCCAGCATCATTAGGTTTCCCAGGCAACTCTCTGATACCCAGACTGAAATTCATACTGTGGGTAGGAAATAAGGCTGCCTTTTGTTATGACTTTGGAAGACAAGTGTGGCACAGATGTGAGCTCCAGCTGCTTCAGCAGTGATGTGCAGGCTAAGGTGGTCTGCTCTTACTCAGAGACATTAGAATGCTTTCTGCTACCTCTCACACCAAAGCAAATTCAAAGGATACATTTTGCCTGGCGCAAACAAGATTGGTAAAGATCAGACTGACAGAGAATGACCTGACATCTATGACATATCTCTTACGCCTTCCGCTCAACAAAATCTTGTGTATGCACAAGGCAGATGGTTGCTATTACACTGATGGCGTGGCTTCAGCTGCCCTCACTTATCTGCGGAGAATGTGCTACAAGACCTGCAGAGGAAGCCAGAAACTACAGACAGTCCCTGATCCTACATGTACTGTGCGTGTGTTTTCCTAGCAATGCATACTCATGATCAAGCTTCAGTCTTCCACGGGGAGGAAGGACTCTAAGGATTCCCTTTGCCCTATTTAGTTCACCTGTATTACTGTTCCTAAGAGAGGGAGCTCTATGTGTTCTCAAACTCAAGCACTACCATCTTGTGGTGGTCACTTTGATAGCTAAGGTGACTACTAAGTGATTGACTGGTAGGTAGCAAATACTGTGTGGATCTCCTGGACAAAAGAATGATTCATGTCCCCCAACAAAATTTGATGGTATGAAATTTCACCTCTCTACTCAGAATGTCATGTAGTTCAGAACATGTGTTATTTTGGGAACTTTCCACTTAATAGTTTCTGAATAGTTTTGACTGCAATTACCTTGAAATTATAAAAACTGAAACTAGGGTTAGGGAAGACTAATCTACTCATAATGATCTCAGTGAGCGCACATGCAGGTGTCTTCCATAAACATCTTACTTGACTTCAATCTCAGCAACTTAATAGATAGGTCCCACTTCCATTTACAAACAACTGGTCATTGACTGATCACGTGATGACTAACGAAGTGAGAGTGGCCCTGGAGTGAGGTTCCACTGGCTGTTCTTTCTCCTGGAGCCTCAGCTCCAGATAGAAACTCTCAGAACTAAGAAAGAGAAAACCATTTTCCACTCTTAGTTCCATTGAGAGAAAGGAAGGAGACCATCTTGAAAAGAGACTAGAGAAAGTCCAAGACCAGCCCCATACCAGAGAGACCACTGTCACTGTTCGTGCCAAGTTTTTAACAAAAAGGACATTCTTTCTCCTTAGTGGAGGTCATGGTTTAACTATCTTAATACCAGGGTGCTTCTGTCCTGTTCAATATTACTTACATACTAATCCCAGCTCACCGCCTCCCATCCTGCTCTCCCCACCTTTGTCTCCTTGCTCCTCCCATAACTTGTCTTCCGAATCACTGGCTTCATGGTTGAAATGTCCCCTCTGGTCTTTGCCTCCTGATCTCCTCATGTGTAAACTTTAATTATAAGCCAAAGACACAGTAAAATGAAATGAAATATCAAAAAATAAAACATATATAAAAGTGTTTGATATATATTCCAGACACAGTGATTACCCACCATTCTTATTCATTACTAGGATTTTCCTGTTTTCTTCTTCCATTTGACTTAGAGTGCTGTGTCCATCTTTGTCCATTAAAATGTTCAAGATGATGCAACTATAACATCAGACTTAAGTGTAAAGATAAGCAAATTACACACTATTTGGCAATCCACAACTTCTATCCTCGCCATTGCAAACTAATGAGATTAATCAATAAAATATGTTGATAGGCTTTAATACAACCCCTTCCTATACTTATACATCTGGTGGGATAATCTCCAGTTTATACGATATCCACATTAAATTTCAGGCAAAAGTCACAAAACGCTTGCAAAGTGCAATTCATTATTGTGACATCCGTGAATGAGAGTATGTACGGGAGTAAACTGTGCCACACCATGGCCATGGTTCTCTCTGGCTGAAGTTACTACAACAGTTTTGATTTTCTCTTCACCTCTTATCTAGTTGTTTAAATCATTTACAATGAACATCAATCACTATCATAAAAGACTATTATTTTTAAGTATTAAAGTTAATGGATAATAATTAGGTAATTGATTAGTCAAGTAATGAATTTTGATTTTGATACAATGCAAAAAAAATGCACCTTCGGCTGCTGGAGATATGTGAGATGGGGTATTCGGGGGACTTAAATCCTAATGTGAGAATAAGAGAAGCAGTTATATAAACAAAGCGACTGTACAGAAGAATAAAAAACTGAAATTTGAAACCAATACCGAAAGAAGAAAAGAAAAAACCAAACAGATGCCTCTGTGCCCAGTAGCAGATCAGAGAGGAACAGAACAAGTGATTACCGACAAGCTTCCCATCATGAGGCCTAATCATGTGTTTTTATTTAGTGCAAACGTGGTGATGGCCAAACTGCTCTAAAACACAGCCAGTGGGGCTCCAGGATCAGTTAACTGATCCCCAGCATGACTGGGATTTTCCGGCTGGTGTTAAGTTTAACAGTCTTGAAAGGTGTTGTGGAGTTCAAATGCAAAACAAGTCCCTCCCTTGGAGGGACTTCTGTGAATTAGTTGAAGACTCAGGCATTTACAGCTCACAGGTTCCTTCATTTGCTAGAGGGTATCGTTATCTTTATCGTTCTATATAGGAAACAGGCAAGTGTCCCAGGTCATGCCACCTCCCATGAAAACTTGGTCATGCACTGTGTGGTGGGATGAGGAGAGACCTAAAAAACTCTGCAAATGGACAGAAATACCAACCCCATAAAAACACAAAGCTACGCATCAATTTTAGAGGTCTGATCCCTAACCCCAATCATAAAGGAATTCCCGTAGAGAGGGCTTGGTACTTCCGAAGTCTACTCCCGAAGTCTCTTAGAATATCTCTATGCTCTAGGAAAGACACTCTAGAGACCTTTCCTCCAGGCTGGCATGCATGTGTGCTGGCACACAGATGCACAGAATGCTACGGAGGTATGCTTCATCCTGGAAAAATGTTCTGTGGTTTATGAAACCAACTTCCCATGAGCACATTTCCTAATGGGCAAACACAGGTAGCAATACCTAAAGAAAACCTCTTTAGGAGTGGGAAGTCAATAATACACATAAAATCCTCGGTTCATAATAAGTAAGGGCTGTCAGGAAGACAGGAACACTTTTTTCTTCTTTTCTAGGACAAAATTAGAGAAGGCTTATCATGACGCTAACATTTCAGTTGACAACTTATTATCTGAAATGTCACAAAAATTCAGAGGCAAAAGCTAAGTGCTTACATTTGTAGC
Source organism: Microtus ochrogaster (assembly GCF_000317375.1). NCBI lineage: Eukaryota > Metazoa > Chordata > Mammalia > Rodentia > Cricetidae > Microtus > Microtus ochrogaster. The sequence continues at coordinate 12,387,316 of NC_022020.1, read as the reverse complement.
AGTGTTTGAAATACTCCGAAATTTTATTTTCATCAATTGCTTTGACTTTTTAGACTGCAAATTATAAGCACATTTGTATCATTTTACACCAATTATTAATAATGTTAGAAAGCATGTTGATATGAATGTCAAAAGATTGGTGAGGATATTTCCCTGCAAACAATAATTTAAAAGATTTGTAAATCTAGACTCTAAACCAGTAAAGGATAAAACAATAAATAGCACTGGTAAGCTCTCTCACTAAAGAGTTTCTTCCCCTCCTGCCCTCACAACCTTACCTCAAGAGTAGGCTTTACTGCTTTATGAGATAACTAGCAAGAAAACGTCCATATATAGTAATTGTCTAAGAACATGGAAATATGTTATGTATGTTTAATTTTGCTTGTCCTTCTCAAAGACAGCTTCTAAGCCATTGACAGCATCCTATAATCAATGCGGTCCGGCAGCAAAAATAACAATAACATACTCAGTTAATCTGTAGTAAAGTAATTTTAGTCTAACAAAATTTGAATTAAGTCTGTTCCAGCCTAAAAGCAGAGCAGAAAATCTGAGGAGATGGCTTGGCGGGTAAATTCCTGCCACCTAAGCCTGAGGAACTTTCTGATCACAGTGCCCCATAAAAACATGGTTGTGGAGGGTGGGACTCCAGCACTAAGGGTGGAGACAGGTACTTCACTGGATTTTATTGGCCAGCTAGCCTAGCCACATTGATGTACGACAGGTTCATAGGGAGACTATGTCTCAATAGATAGGCTGGAGCGTGATGTCAAGTCGCCTGATGTGGACCTCTGGCCTCTGCACACACATGACTACGAATACATGTGTAATCATGCACATGCATATGCATGATTACACACACATAAATATAAAAAAAACAAATGTTAATAAATGCTTCATCCTTTCCTTTCAGACAAGGTGGTCTCTTGGCTGAGGATTTACAGGCTGTCATCATCCAAAAATGCTTCTGTGAGGTACCAAGCAGGCTTTCAGGTCTTGCTCTCACCCCTCAACACAAACTTCCACACCCATAAAATGAGGATGCCACCTCTCTCATAGGTCTCTTAGAAGGACAAATTAAAAGAAACTGCAATAGTAAAATCCATTTGGAAACAGTAGAAATGCTAGGAAGCAGAGCTGCCATTGCTTACAGCCCTGGCTCCTCTTGCCAATGAGCTAGCTGGTTTTCTGGCTTTCTCAGTCATGGCCCTCAGACTTAGGACACCAAGGATGTTTAACCAGAGGAGTGTTCTGCTATGCAGTAAGAAAATATAAGTAATTATCTCAAGCAAAGCTATCTAATTATATCAGGGGCCTCCGATAACAGCATAAACCATGAATGTGGAACCTAAGCACTTTATTATCAGAATCATAAAACACAAATATAGTCTGTTATCACATTATTGCAAATTCTTTGTTTTATAATACAAAATTGGGAGTGCTTTCCAAATTGTCATTTTATACTCAATATAGCACTGATAATTTCTCATGTTGATATTAAATTTATTTCATAATATCATGCTATTTCACTCCTGGACTTTTTTTTAGCATATACTATAGTTTACACATACAAAAACGTATTAGCATTGAGGTTCCTGCCTCCATCAGTAATTTTTTCATGTTATGTACCAATTAAGCATCTAACATACCAGTAAATACACTCAGGACCATGTGAACGTGATTCATACCTGTCTGTAATGAGTTTCTCACAAACTGTCTCCTGCTGCTGAAGCACACATATGTTTAACTTTGAGATACCCTGCCAGAAGAATGCCTTCAAAAAAAATCTCACTGCAGACAACGTCCCAGCAATTGCTGCTTTTTTTCTACTGTATACTTTATGAATTGCCTCATCATAATTAACTCCAGCCACTGGAATTAATTACTCCAGATGATTTGGAAGCCAGTCTTCTCCATTCCCCTGAAATTCTCTGACATCATCTCACTAAGCAGGCGATGGGATATGGACAAAATTGTATTATCTTTGAAAAATGGAACATCTTTTAGTATTTGGTTTTATTTTGATGGCCTTTTGGAAGGATGGGAGAGATACAGGGGCTAAAAGCTGGTAAGATTTTGTTTCTATTTTATTTTCAGAAAATGATTTGTGTTCCACCCTGTCATGTCACATACCTAGGAAAGTGTGTGATGTGGCTAGGGTCTCACACAGAATGATGGCTGAGCCATAGGAAAAAGTCAGATGATGTGTTTCTTCCCCAGAATACCTCTTCATACTGCAGTGTCTTGGGCTCATGATCCCGAACACAAGAGAGCATTCTGTTTGATAGTAAAGTCAGAAAGCAAAGTGAAGCTACATGATTTTCCTAAGGGGCTGGGCAGGTGATGGAGTCAATAAAATGCTTGTTCTGCAAACATGAGGACCGGAGCTTGGATCCCTAGCATTCATGTAAAAAGGCAAGGCTTCACAGCAAGTGCCTGTGATTCTAACACTGAGCAGCTGCACTGAGAAAACCTCCGATTTTCTGGCCAGTCAATCAAGCTGAATTGGTGATCTTCAGGTATACTGGGGGACCTTGTCTCAAAATGTTAAGGTGGAGGGCTACTGAAGCCAAGGCCCAATGTGGTCCTCTGACCTGTACACACACTGCATATGTATATATTCTTCAAAGGGCTTTCTTACACAGAAATCACAGGATACTAGGGACTGTGATTTGTGAGGCTGTAATGAGCAGGACTCAGTGTGCTCTTTTCAGGATCTGTTTGCTTAGGATAAATTTATCCTAGTTTTGTCCCAATTGTCCACACAGTTGGCCTTCCACATTCCTCCACCTAAATCAGGTATAGTTAGAGAATAAATTTGTGTATTCAGTGGAAACTATTTTGTACCAGAAAGTTATGACAAAATGTGGGAACTGTTTTGTCCCAGTTTGCTGGTTTTGGCTATTAAAAAAAATTCACTATTTAAATGGTGCACATATTTTGACATAAAAGGAAAATATATAAATAAAAAGGATAACAGTAACAGCTCCATATCTTCCCATGTGTTCTCTGTGAGTGTCTCAATACAGCAGAGTAAAATTAACAAGATCTCTTAGCTGAGTCCTCCTGGATGCAGATGCCAAGACAAGGTGAGAATTAGGAAGAATCACTACAAAAGAGAAAGAGGAAGTAGAGTGAGAACAGTCATGGATACAGACCTGAAACCTGGGAAGATGTAGGAGGAGGAAGGAGGACTGGGAGGAAAAACTTCAGACGTGATGTAGCTTTGGTGAAGACTTGGCAAGCATAGGCAGAGGATAAAGACACACTGTCCAGAGACTGCAAACCCCCATACCAATGTATGCTTAGTCTCTGGTTGGGATCTGCATTGCAAATGTTTGACATCTGCTCCCAAGCTCAAGCAGATCCTGAAATTACCAAAACCAGAATCTGTTGTTCCCTGTGTGATCCCCACAGACCAGAGAGAGCTCACTGATTATGACAGGACCCCAGCCACCACTCTGCAGATATTGATCCCTGTCTAAGTTAGGGTTTCTATTTCAATGATAATCACACCATGACCAAAAGCAACTTAGGGAGGAAGGAGTTTATTTTACTTCCACTTCCACATTACAATCCATTTTTGAAGGAGGTCAGGGCAGGAACTCAAGACAGGAACCTGGAGGCAAAAACTGAAAAGGAGGCCATAGAGGAATGTTGCTTAATAGCTTCCTCCTTGTGGCTTGCTAAGTTTACTGTCTTATATACCTGAGTCAGTACAAACTGTCCAGGGGTGATGTGGGAGGTCCTTCTGTATATGTGTTGTTTTTATTGGTTAATGAATAAAGAAGCTGCTTGGGTGTACAGCTGGGCAGAATAGACTGGGTGGGAAAACTAAACTGAATGCTGGGATAAAGTAGGCAGAGTCAGAGAGATACCATGTAGCTGCCAAAGGAGAAAGAGGTCTGTGGAAGCCTGCCCGAATTTTGTCAGTAGGCCATGACTTAGTGGTGATGCACAGATTAGATGGGTTAATTTAAGATATAAGAGCTAGCTAACAATATGCCTAAGTGACTGGTCAAGCAGTGTTTTAATTAATACCATTTCTGTTTGATTATTTCAGGACTGGGCAGTTAGGAATGAACGAGCAGTCTCCGTCTATACAGGGGTAGCACCATTCATGGTGAGCTGGGTCCTCCCACATCAATCATTAATCAAGAAAATGCCTCCACAGATCTGTAAGGCTAATCTGATGGAAGCAATTAATTCATCAATTGAGATTCCCACTTCCCAGATATATCTCTAGATTTGTGTCAAGTTGACAAAACCCAACCAGAAAAATACCCTTCCAGGGTGGTCATGTGGAAACAAGCAAATATTCTCACCCACAATGCCAAGTATCTCCCACCCAAGTATTAACCAAGCTTAGGGTGAGGTGCTGTAGACTAGGGTAAAGTTTTTTCCTAAATGACGTATTCAATTGTTTTCATAAAGGCATTCCTTTGTAGCACATTTTCACAACTTGCCAAGTCTGTAGGGATAAGTCCCGCCCCTTAAGGGGCGTGTTCGCCTCGGGCTAATGTTTGCATATAAATTTGGCGAGCATGCTCCCAGCTTCTGCTTCTGCTTTCCTGGTCTCAGCGGGAAGGGTGGTTCTGTAAGTCTATTAAAGCTGTGTGTGTGTGTGTATATATATATATAATCTGTCTGCATTCGTTTATGCCATTACACAAGTCAAAACAAACAAATAAAAAAAAACCCTACCATAAGAACTTAGAAGGCCATCTTATGTCCAGAATCACATAAAGGCATTCCTTTGTGGCACATTCCCACAACTTGCCAAGTCAAAACAAACAAACAAAATAACACTACCATAAGAACTTTGAAGGCCATCTTATGTCCAGAACCACTAAGAATTAAGAGTGCTGTGTATCCCAAGAGCCTTTTAAAGAACAAAAGAAAAGTGATTGTTTTAAAAAACTACTAAATCTAAAAAAAAGAAAAAAATCCCCTTCTTATTCAAGAAAATGAATTCTCTCCCCTGAGTATCCATAGGACATTTACTCAACCTTGATTCTTCTCATTGGTTTCATCTCCCCACAGAAAAGCAACTTCACTTCTTGTCCTGCTGATTTGTTTTAATCAAATTGCTCAGTGATATAAAACACAAAATAAAGGAAGATAAGTTTTGCTTTGTTCATTCTGGGAGTGTTCCAGAGTTTTGATTTCTATTTCCCTCCCAGGACTTGGGTCACTGTATGTCACATTCATGATTGCTGATCATCTCCCATCCCTGCCCCCACCCTCAATGGACAGCCATCCACAGACCTGTTCGTTCATGGAGCAGAACCAGTGTGCAGAGCCTGGTCCCCTCAGTACTGCAGAGTATAACCCAGAACAAAACTAGTCATCTTTTCTTTTTCTTTTTACGTTTATTTATCTCATGTATGTACATGCAGGGGTGTGCCACAGACTGTGTCTGGAGGACAGAGAACAACTTGCAGAATTTAGTTCTCTGTTTCCACCATGTTCCACCCCAAAGACTGAACTCAGGTCATCAGGCTTGGCAGCAAGCACCTTTATCCACTTAACCATCTCACCGGCCCCAAACATTTTTCTCAATAAAATAAAAACCCATGTCATTTTATACAATTTCAAGCTACACATTTAATGATCTTATTTAACAGTAAAGAATAATATTCTTCTAATTTTAGTCTTGAACCCTAGTCCACTGCCGGAAAATAAAATCATGCCTCCAACTATCTGCACTTCATTTGCATTTGAATGATGATTAACCAGAAAAAGCATCTAGAACTTAACATATTTAAATGTGCCTTCCCCTCCCAAGCATAATCCTCCTTCAGCCCTTCCCAACTTGGGTAATGATAACTCTAGCTCATTGCTCTGGCCAAAGACCTTTGGAGATGCTTCTGGTTCTTCTCTTTACCTTTGTATCCAGTCCATACCACCATCATTTTGTCTCTCCCTACAGCATCCATAGCCACTTCAACCACTAGAGTCCCATGTCTTTTCTCACCTGGATTAGAACTTTCCAACTGACCTCCTGCCCTGCTTTCACTTCTTTGATGTCTCCCTCGGGGTCACCAAATGATCCCTTTAAAGGATGAGACTGATCACCTGACCACCTTCACCAGAACACTCCAGGGGCTTGTCTCCTCCTTCAGAATAAAATATGAAGTCATTGATCTGAACTACAAATTTACCTACTCTGTCCCATGGCCACTCCTCCGACCAAATCTCAGGCTACCACCCTTTTTTGTCTTAAAGAGCCTCACTGCTCTTTAAGAAAGTCAAGCACACGGCTGCCTGGCTGTCTTTGTATCTACTCTTCATTCTACCTAGAAAACCATCACTTAGGAAGAGAGCACCTAGAGCACAAGTCAGAGTCAGAAACAAAGTCTAAGGGAGACCTACAATCCAAAGACAGCATGAAAAGTGAATTTGGGGCTTGAGTCTGTTTCTTCTAAGCCTTAAAGCACAGGACAACTCCTGTTGGTAGCCAGACTCCCCTGAAGCATGGTGAACAAATGTCCCACCATGCACCATCTAGAAAATGGTCACTGGTACAGATCATAAACCAGAGGCCTTCTCTACACTGCACCCTTGATGCCCAAAACAGTATTATTGTAACAGGGGCAGCGGGCTATGTTCCTG
>NC_022020.1:12377054-12378743 GCF_000317375.1 Microtus ochrogaster | reverse complement strand
TTAAAATGTTAAGCACTTCTTAAAAATTTAAGTTGTGCCCTGTAGATGTAATACGGTAATAGGTAGAGCCTGTTTCCTGCCCAGTCTAAACCTAACTGCACTGTTATTATGGTAATTACAGCAGTTCCTGCCTGAGACCAGCACAGTTCAGCTCCTGCCTCAGCGCCATTTGGTGCCCCTGAGCCACACACAGTTCCAGACACACAGCAAGTTCACATTGGAGCTACACTCAGCAGTTTAACTCTGAGACTGAGCATGTGGCACAGAAACTCTTTTCATCCAAGTTACAGCCAAATCTGACACACAGAGCACTGCGCAGTCTGAAAACATGTCTCTGTATGGCCTGAGGAATCCGCCATGCTCTCCCGCCTGCCTAAGCCTGATTCGGCTGTCTGCCCAGGTGCAGGTGGGGGAGCGCTGAGCCAAGGGCGTGGTCTCAGCTACTTTCCTCCCAATCCAGAGCGAGAACACAAACATCCAGTCTCATAAAAGCCATTGAAATGCTTTAAAGCCAGAGTTCACGCTGGCAGCACAGCCCCAGGAAGCCGCATTTTAAAGCATGTAGCTTTTATCCTGCTGAGGCTGAGTCAGGAAAATTTCTCTGCAGCACACTCTAGCAAACAGCAAAAAGCTGTGGTAAACTCTGTTTTGTCTGTGTTTAAAATTAAGTTCTCTCAGGTTTTACGTGGAGTTAGTTACCATGTCTGGGCATCACTGGTGAATATCATCAAGCACATACAAATACAGAAAGTGAATTTCATGACCCACAGCCAAAAAAAAAAATAGTTCACAGTGCTGCAATTCAGCCGTAGGCCCACCTGATCTCCACCTTGGACTCTTCTGGGTGTTCCATGAAGGATCCTAATGAAATAAAATAAATTGTCAACACTCGCTACAACATTTTCCAGTCTCTAAACAACCAAACAGCGCTTTAGTGCCCCTCCCTGCTCACTATATTTTCCACAAATACCTTTACTCGTATTTCCAGTCCTTTTTATGCTCTGACTTACACTGCAAAATTAGCTCCAAGGATTTTAAGCTTTCCTCATCCCATCTAGACTTCTCCTTTTTCAGCTAAGAATCAGAGACATTGTCTTCACAGTCCCCTGCTTTGTGATTATATTCTGGTATCTCCAAGCCCCTTATTGTGGTAGATTTACACAAGTCTAATCCTACTCAATCAATTTTAACCTCCTTGGATCATAGTCACACAGACACACACATACTACACACTCACACAAACACACACATTTGGTTTTTTGAGACAGGTTTCTCTGTGTAGTCTCGGCTGTCCTGGAACTCAGTCTGTAGACCAGGTTGCCTCAAACTCAGAGATCTGTCTGTTACTCCTTCCCAAATGCTTATGAAAGGCTTAAGTCACCTCCACCTAGTTATATTTTAATCCTGTTTATAATCCCCCAACGCACATTACAATGCCCTACCAGGGTAGATAGTAAGCAATATCGTTCTAGTCAGGAGAAATGCATGGGACTAAGCCTACAGAAGCCCAGTTTGCTAGTTCAGCAGCTGCTCCTTGACCACGTTCTAGGTGCCGGTCCTCACTAATCCTTCGTGAGACGCACCTCAGGATTTTTGGTTTTCTCCTTTTTAAATTTTTTTCCTAAAATAGATGATTGATCCAACTCGTGTAAAACTGGTAAAAGAGAACCGAGTTAACTTTACGGGATG
>NC_022020.1:12366352-12376059 GCF_000317375.1 Microtus ochrogaster | reverse complement strand
TTGCATCTCATGTGCACAAGATGAGATTCAGTATTGAACATTTCAGTATTGAACATTTCAGTATTGAAAATGTTCAGTATAGAACATTTTGTTCAATTCTTAGCAGTCATCATCCTGAGAATAAAGGCAACACATCTCAGATTCCAACTGGCAAGGCTGACATTTGTCACCAACGGAGGGATTAAAGTAAAGGACCCCACTAAGAGGGAGCAGGGTTTATAAGGAGTAGCATAGACACATGCACTCATAACAGAAAATGGGAGGGGGCAAGCCTGTGATTTATCTGTCATCTGAGATGAAGCAGAGGGGAGGGCTGGTGTGGTTTGATTTAAGTCAAGTATCAGAAAGTCTGGATTTCAGAGCAGCTCATTTGCTTTTATTACCGAGTGTCACTAGGAAAGCACGAAGAGCGTTTCGTTTGCCTATGCCTGCTGCTGCTCTGCTTTTGGACATTCGATTATTTGATGTGACCCCCGACACACAGAAAGGGTGTTTTCTTCTGCTCCTGCTCAGAGCTGGTAGGAGAAACACAGGGAGAAAGACTGCACAGCTGGTAGTACAGTGAACCCAAAAATACCCAGAACCGTACCGGAGGGAATAGTCATCAACGCGAAGCCAACAAGCACCCAGGCTCTCCACTGCATGTGGCTCACAGAGCAGCAAGCGCTGCTCCAACGCCTCTCTACCCGCGCACTGAGCTGCAGACAGCATGCTGTAGCTTGCATCATCAGTTTTGATGAATAATGCGCTGATAAGCACTGCAGCCAGTATTCCAGGGGAGCGGGAAGCCAGATGTCATCTGGACCTCCAATAGTTTGAACCCTGGGTCTCTGACAGACGCTGTTTGAGCACCGCAGAGTGGGCAAGGCCACCGTTAGATTCTGCTGTACGGTATGGCGGGTATGGCGCTGTGAAAGATAAATGGGGATCAACTTTGTTCCCAGCAGGAGTGAGGGGGGACTGTGCCTAAATTGGATTGATCAGTAAGTCACTCGGTGGTGATGCCAGCGAGGTGAGCTTTAAACTGGAATTGGTAGGGAACGCTCATACAAATACACAGAGAGAAAAGCCTTTTGGGCGGGGCCGGGGAGGGGGATGGCATTTTTACAGAGTTCAGATCCACATGGCTCCAAACGGGGATGGTGACGGACAGATGGAATGTGCTCCCTCCGCAATGGGAGTCAGAGGCAGTTATGACAGATTTGAATGTCGTTTTAGTGTGAGCATGCAGAAGATCCACCTCTACCCCTCAGCAGCCCCCATCCCCCACGCATCACATGCTTCAAGCATTTCAGCAGGAGGGCGGCACTGATCATGTTTAATTCCATCATTCCAGGTAAATGTTCAAAAGGATCAATTAGACATGAGTTTCCTCCACTCGCTAACTGCAGACCTACCCCACGTTGTTTTATGAGTGAAACCTGGAGTTGGAGCAACAATTGTCTTTGCTCTATTTAATTCTTCATCTAGACAACAGATTTTTCTGACCCTAAATTCAACAATGGTCCCTGGCTCCACCTCAATTGCTCCATCTCTGCCTCTCACCTCCCCAGAAGTCTGGTTCTCCTCTGCCATCCTAGTTTCCCCCCACTGCTGGGTCTCCCCCTACCCCGCTGTTCCAGGTTCTTCCATGCTAGGCTCAGCCTCTTCTATGCAAACTGTCAACCTCCAGCACTGAACTCTGGCAAACCAGAGACGCGAGCTACAAACACGGCAGCACTCGAGCAGCCACTCCAGAGCTGTCTCACTGGGGAGAAGATGAATCATGATACACAACAAATCAGGGGTTCTCATACATTCTAAAACCCACTCTATTTGAATGGGTTATTTCGGTTGACTGAGGCCCAGAGGAAATCCTATATTCTGGAAATTTGAGGGCCCAAAGAAGTATGCTTTGTAAACCAAGTGCAGGGTGACAGCAAGAGGAGGAATTGAACTGACAGGCCAGCAGCCTGACCTCATCAGTGAGGCCTAGTCATAATGTAATACCCTGTCTCCAAAATAAGTCAGGGGAAAGATACCAGACATTGAGCTCTGGCCTCCACATTCACATGCACACATATGTATTCAGACCCCATGCACAGGATAATGCACACACACACACACACACACACACACACACACACACACACACCAAGCTGTCACTTTGGTCTCAGTTTGAACAGCAACACAATGGAAAAAACTCAGATGATGTTAAAACAGTTTCAAAATTCTCCCAAATATATCTCATGAAATGAAATTTAAAACATGATCTAAAACACAATCATAATTAGTGTTATTAAATAAAAACCTTGATGTCAAATGTCAGGGGGTGAAAGCTGAAAGATCAGAGAAGAGAAGCATCCAGCCACTGGAGTGCTTACCTCTCCGAATGCTCAGACCGAATTGCGATCCTGACTCTACAAGTCCTCAGACTAAATCCTGAGCTCCTGTCTCCTCCACCTTATCTTCCTCTCTCTGCCCAGCCATATCACTTCCTATCTCCACCTCCCTGGTGCTGAGGTTAAAGGTGTGAGCCACCAATGTGTGTCTCTGTTTCTCTTTTAGACTGATTTAATTTTGTGTAGCCCAGGGTGGCCTTGATCTGTCTGCCTCTGTCTCCTGAGTGCTGAAATTAAAGGTGTGCACCTCCATTGCCTGGCCTCTATGGCTAACTAGGGGCTAGCTCCACACTCTAATCTTGAAGAAAACTTTATTTGTTAGATCACAAACAAAATGTCACCACAATGAGCTGTACCCAAACAGACGAGAGACAGCCAGGGAATGAGCACAACGCTAGCCGGATGGTGATGGTACACACCTTTAATCCCAGCACCCAGAAGGCAGCAGTAGTTCTCTGTGAGTTCAAAGCCAGCCTGGTCTACAAGAGCTAGTTCAGAGACAGGACCCAAAGCTACAAAGAAATCCTGTCTCGAAAAACAAAAATAAAACAAACAAACAAAAAGAAAGAAAGAAAAAAGAAAAGAATACCACTCTATAGAGGGTTTCCTTTCAGCGGGGCGTGGTGCCTGCCCCACATTTCTCTCCTGCTCGGGCTATGTGGTATCTGGATGCAGCCAGGCAGCCAGGCTCTGCTTCACTCTTGTTCATTAACTTCTCTTTAAAAACTTTCAAGCACAGGAGAGTAGAAAAGAGTGGGACCAGCACACATGCGACTCCTCCTGAACTTTGAGAAGTGTCAGCCTGGCATGTTTGATTTACTTGGTAGATTGGTTTATAAGATAAATTGCCAATATGATATTTTATCTCCCAAAGGTCAGTAAGCTCCTCTTCAAAAGAGAATTTTTATTTTTTTATTTTTTATCTATTTGTTTATTTATTTATTTATTTATTTATTTTTGTTTTTTTGAGACAGGGTTTTGCTGTGTAGACCAAACTGGCCTTGAACTCGGAGAGATCCGCCTGACTCTGTCTCCTTAGTGCTGGGGTTAAAGGTGTGTGGCCACCCCCACCCGCTTCATAAGAGAATTGCTTTTGCAGATCTTTATCATTATCACAACTACCACATCACATTGCCACCGCCTTCATATATCACAAGTTTGTATATGTGAATATAGTATATACATGTGTATGATGTGTGTGTGTGTGTTGATGAAGGCCACTCATTCATTTCCCAGCTGCCTAGACCCAAAATATCACACAGAAACTATATTAATTACAACATTACTTGGCCAGTAGCTCAGGCATATTTTTAACTAACTCTTACATCTTCAATTAGCCCATATTTCTCGTCTGTGTTAGCCACGTGGGTTGGTACCTTTTATCAGTGAGGCATTCTTATCTTGCTTCGTCTGCATCTGAGTGATGACTACAGATTGAAACTTTCATCTTCAGAGAATTCTCCTATTCTGGTCTCCCCGCCTATACTTCCTGCTGGGCTACTAGCCAACTGGCATCTTGTTAAACCAATACAAGTGACAAATCTTTATAGGGTCAAGACCATTGTCCCTGTGCATGCAATATGGATATGTATGGTGCACATGTGAATGTATGATGTACATGTGTGTGTATGATCTATGCACATATTTGTGTTCACTTTTGGAAATGGGGATACCCACATGCCGTGTAAATGGCAGCCATAGGATAACCTTTGATACTGCATGAAGCAAAATGAATTGTTTGCCACTCCATAGGCCAGGCCCGTTAGTCCTAGAGCTTTCGTGGATTCTCCTATCTCCTCCTTCACCTCACTGTAATCACAGGAGTGCACATAGACATTGCCTTGCCTCTCTTTATGGGGATTCAGGGAATTCAAATTCAGTCCTTTGTGCTTGCAGGGCAAGTCTTACCCACTGAGCCATCTCCCCTGACTTTTAAGCTTTTAATATTACCTATAGCCCACCTACATACAAATTTCCCTTTTCTATAGAATTTGTACATTTTTAATAGCTGGTTAGTTCTAACCTGAATACAATTAAGTAGCAGGTCATGTGTGTCATTTCTTCTACACCATACACAGCCAATGTTTGTCACTGCTTTGCATTTTTTATTTTTTAATTAAATAACTTTTTTCATCTATTTTACACATTAATCAGTTTCCCCTCCCTCCTCTCCTCCTCCATCTCATTCAGAAAGGGACAGACCTCCCATGGGTTTGTACAAAGCACATCAAGGTGGAGAGGGTGCCTGAACTGGCTGGCCATCTACTGTAAGCATAGTGGTGACCAAATTCCGAGACACTTTCTAACTTGAGCTTCCAATCTCTGAGCTTTTCAGAAACACAGGATTTGGGATCCCATTATCACTTCTTTCCATGTTTTATACCCATTCTTTTATACTCACACCTAAGAAAGATCTAGGAGTCATGGGGGTTCATAATGGGGAAATCCACAGATACGAACAGTTGACCTGAGTTTGCAGGAGCTCATGGACCCTGGAACAACAGTCAGAGAGCCTGTTTTCCTTTTATAGCCTAGAGAAAACAGAAGGGAGGCCCAACCCTGATGTGGGAGTGTCATATATCAATCTGTTGATTTCATTGGTTAAGTAATAAACAAACTGCTTGGGCTCATAGCTTAGAACATAGGTGGGTGGAGTAAACAGAACAGAATGCTGGGAGGAAGAGGAAGTGAGCTCAGACTCCACAGCTCTGCTCTCGGGAGCAGATGCCTCAGAGAGACGCCATGCTCCCCGCTCCTGCGAAGATACACTCCCGGTAAGACCGGTGCTCACTAAGACCGGTGCTCACAGATTATTAGAGATGGGTTGATCGGGATATCAGAATTAGCCAGTAAGGGCTAGAGCTAAAGGGCCAAGCGGTGATTAAATGAACACAGTGTCCGTGTAATTATTTCGGGTAGAGCTAGCCATGTGGGCGGCCGGGTGCCGGGACGTAGCCCGCCGCTCCTATTACTACACAACCCTGGGCCAACATTTGCAGCGAGACCTTGAGACCTCAGTGTTATTTGAATGGCAGTTGCTTCTTTATCTACTCGACTCAAGCTTGACTTCTCTGTGGATAAGATTAATTGATAGGCCCAATTATTATGTTACCCCTTCTCTCCAACAATATCAATCTAGAATGAAGCCTGCTTCCTCCAATCCTTCTCTGAATCATCCAGCCAACTTCTGGTTCCTGTAATGAATTCTAGCACAGAGTTGTGCACACTCTCCTGGCTGCAGAGCACGTTAAGCTGAGATCTTAGTTAAGCAGGAGACCACAATGCAGAAGCTTTTATTTACTACTAAGGCAGATTTTCTCCTCTTTAATTTGTAAGAAAAGGGAATGACAGATATAACCGTAAGGGGTAGTGCTTGCCTTGCATGCATAGATCCCTGGATTCGATCCCCAAACTGCATAAATTGAGCACTTGGGAGGCTGGGACAAGAGACTTGGAGTTGAAGTCATACTCAGCCACATTGTAACTTTGAGGCAAGCTTAGGGTACATGAAACCTCTCTCCCCAAAAAAAAGGAAAAGGAAGAAGGAAAGGAGGGAAGGCGAATTTATGAACAAGGGTTAGCTGCTGAGGAAAAAGTCATGTAGATTGCCCAAAGAGGCATGCACTTTTACTGTAGAGAAACTGCATTGGAAAGCAGCCAGATCAGAAAACGAGATCAGAAAAGCATCCGAATAAGAGGGCTAGCGTTGGTTGGATTGGTTAGATGGTTAATAGCAGTGACTGAGACAGGATGTTGGAGCCAAGCATCCATAAAGAAATAGCTGGTTTTCTGTCTTATGGAAAGGGCTCAGTACGCCCCCAGACAACTCACCTTCCAGCTACCCTTTCTCTGGGCTGCAATTAATGCAGTCATTTCTTCTCTCGGCCATTTCTTCATACAATAAGAAACATTTGAAGCAAATGATAAGCCAAAGAACTCGAAAAGATGTCTGCTCTAAGTTATTTTGTTTGTGCCCTTGAACTAGCAGGCTAGCCTCTAAACTTCAATGTCAAAGTAAGATGACTGTCTGTCCAATGAAAGGTCCCTGGGTGACACTGGAATCAGGAGCCTAAGCTGTTTCTCTTGCTTTTCTCTGCTAGATGGTAATTTCCAGAAATTCTGATCTCCAGAAGCACATTGTAGTATGAAAAGCTACTGTTGGAAGGTAAGAGGAAGCGTGTGTCTAAACATGCTAACACGACCAACATGAAAACCGAACATGGCTTACATAGAAAAGAGAAAACAGATATCTCTGATGGCTCAGAAAAAAATATATTACTAAATATGCCATGTGTGTGGACAAATGAAGTATTTACTTACATGGAGGTATAATTGTGGGAAAGTACCTTTCTTAAACATGCATTTTATTCTAAAATCAGTAATAAAGTAGTTTTAAGGGACCAAAACATTTGTTTTTGTAGTTATTTTTTTGTTTTTTGATTTTTGTTGGTTTTGGTTTTGGGAGTATTGTTTGTTGTTGTTGTTGTTGTTGTTGTTGTTGTTTTGAGACAGGGTTTCATGCACCACCACCACTATTAAGGCCAAAAATTATTACTGCTATGAATATAAATGACATTTTATCTATGCTAATGGGAGTAACTCCAGGCCCATGGCCAGGGTTCCACTGCTAAAATGTATTCCCAGCCATGCAGCTCACTATTAACACCTGGATCTCACGCTCTCCATTGTCAACTTCTTTTGTCTGTTGGTGACAATGGCTGCTCACGAAGTAGCTTCATGGTAGTTCCCAGATAGGTTCAGATGCTCATTTTTGCTCTAAAGTATATTCCAGGGAACATTCTCAACTTGTGGATCCTCTCACTGTAGCTATAGGACATCTCCAGGCTGGCTAAAACCCACCCTGATACCAAATTCTGAGACACTTTCTAACTTGAGCTTCCAATCTCTGAGCTTTTCAGAAACACAGGATTTGGGATCCCATTATCACTTCTTTCCATGTTTTATACCCATTCTTTTATACTCACACCTAAGAAAGATCTCAGTGAGTTTGCAATGTGATGCTGGTAAATGCTGCTTTTTTAGAGAATTGGGCCTAGCATGCTCAAGGCCCTGGGCTCAATAGCCAGCATCACAACTAATCAATTAGCGTTATCAGTCATCAGTGGTTCCACTGTCTCCTGAGGAATAACTAATAACTACCATGGCAGCCAATAAGGAGACCCAAATAGGGAAATCTAAGACACACCCAGAGCCCAGATGAATCAGTACTCTGGGAAGTTCCATCCTGTACCAAGTCTCAGGGACCTCACAGACTTGACTCCCTGCCCAGAGATGCTGCACAATGATACACCTGGAGCGCTGGGGTTTCTTAGTAAGTTCTACGATGCCCGTGCCTTTTCTTCCACAGGTTCAGAATGCTAAGTTCACATGATCAAGTACTACCTTTTCTGCAGTACTCCTAGCATAGGACTTACAATGACACAGTTGTAGTGATTAAGTGGAGAACTTAGAAAATTCTCCAGTGCTCAGATGTCAGTGTCTGCCCCTTGCTCCTTGTCTGCGTGTGCCCACAGCATGCACAATTCTGTCTGCAAGGCAGAGTAGGAACACTATTTCATCCTCAGGGACAGTCCTTCACTGCCACGGGTGCCAGTGCAGCAATAACTCCAGCAGGACTTCTTTAAAACAGCAGTATGTCACAGCAAGACAGGAGTCTCTCAGAGGACTCTTTAAGGGTACGAAAGATTCCTCCCAAGTTCCGGCTCTCCATTTTTGTCTCTGTAATAAGTTGTTGAGGTAGAGTCTCTCAAAAAAAAAAAAAAAGGTGTTGTTTATTCTAGAAGTAGAATTTAAAAGTGTGGAATTTTTAATCAACTGAACAAATTTTAAAATTAAATGCAGTTCCATTGGTAGCTAAAACCAACCTTAAGAACATTAACTATTGCTGGCTGAAAGAAAATGAATAGAATTAATTTTTAATTAATAAAAATGTGTTGTAAAATCTCTGATTTATAAAGAAATGCTTCTCTTAAATAATAAGATCACTTGCTGACTCTGAAACATGAAGTGAACATTATCCAAATATCATGCCTATTGTGTAAAAGAAAGATACCACCCACAACATAAGACACAAGCATCTGTTTGTGCCAATTTGTGACAAATGAGGTGTACGAGGGCTCGCTGCCGCTTTCCTGCACTTGGGCAGGAATTTGGGGAGACTGAAAAAAATGACGCAGTCGGTGAAATGCTTGCTTCTCAAGCATGAAAACCTGACTCTCCAGGAGCTCTGATGCTGATCCTATTGCTGGTAGATCCTATTGCTGGCACCGTTGGCTAGCCAGCCCAGCAAATGGACAAGAAAGAACACCTAAGGATTTCTGGGATCCCCACATTCGCTGCACACAAATAGACATGTACACACATGTCCACATGTCCACAAATGGACACGCAGGAAGAGAGCATAAGGTTTATATCTTAAACACCCATGATTTGCATTTGAAAGTGCGTTTTCCTTGTTTTTACATTAACTTTTCCCTCACTCCACTCAATTCATATATTTTTGCAAATAAAAACTTTCAGATATACATAGTGCAAAACTCTAGTGATGCTATCCTCCAACACAGACGATTTACTTTGATTTCTGGAAATCAGAAATCTGACGGTTCACTCTCATTTGGTCTGGATGGAGAGGGGATGAAGGTGAATTTTGGTTTCTCAGATAACCATCTTATTTACCTCTCTTGGGAGAGCATAAACTGGAGGGTCTCAGGTGAACTCTGCTATAGGTATAATTTCCATGTGCGTTCTGGATTTTGTTTACTCAGCCCCCCACATTCTTGACTAACAGTTTCATTTTGGTTTTTCACCATAATAGAGGCGAACTGGCAAAATGGCACTTCTCTAAACTCCAAACTTCATATCTGCACCACTGCAACATCACCCCAGTCCTCGGCTCAGCATCTCAGTACTGAAGCTTCACCCTGTGTGAGTCTGCCAAGGAACTTCAGTAAAGAAAGGGAGAACAAAAGATTCACATAATCCCACTGAACTTGTCTTTTCCTGGATTTGTGGCCTGTCACCTACAGAGAGCCTTGGTACCTGGCCCTAACACTAACCTTCCAATTATAGGATTGATGTGTCCTTTAAAGAGTTCTAAAGCTCTTCCCAGCTTTGAAGCCTACGTTTGGCAGGGGCTAATAGAAGGCAGCACAGCCTAAAGCAGAAGCGATAGCCACACGCCTACCTCTACAGTCACATTTCTGGAAAAGTGCACTGATGGACGTGGGTTGTTTCTTATTTGTTGTTTTCATTGGTTAACTAATAAAGAAAACTGCTTGGCCTGATAGGACAGAAAATTAGGTAGGC
>NC_022020.1:12345755-12366042 GCF_000317375.1 Microtus ochrogaster | reverse complement strand
GCTCCTCACAACAGTCCACACTCTACTCATAGTGCTAAAGCAGGGAAGTAGGAGAGGTTTTCCTTTTTTCTGTGCATTGCAGAATATTCACACGTCTATCTAATGTGAAGGGGAAAAGTTTCAAATGAGAAAACCCTAAAAGGAAACTTAGGAGAAATCAGTTTCTGTGTCACAGCTATGTCCCTCCACTTGCAGATTCCTCTATTTAAAATGTCATGACAGCTCTTCTTTTACAGGCGTTGTCACTGAGGATGGAGACAGGTGATGCCCTACCAGCCCTCCTTAGGTTTTAGAAAGGAAATACACAGTGGTTGGAAGCTGTACAGAATTTGCAATGAGCAGGGAGGGTTAATGCATGGTGATATTTGCAGTTTGCAGCTTCAGCCTGCTTTTCTGTTTCTCACCTCTGCTGGGAATACCCCTTTCTACTATGGCTTCTTTTGCTAGCTGCCCTGTAGCAGGGTCCACTTCAAATATAAAAGTTGGGGCTTCCGGCTCCTTCAAACATCCAGTTTCTGCTCTTGAAATTTTACAGAACTTAGAACATTGTCTCTAACATTGATAGTGAATTTCTTCCAATAAGAAGTAAAACTCAGCCTGGCATACTGGCACACAACTTTAATCCCAGCACTTGGAAGGCAGAGGCAGGCAGAGCTTTGTGAATTCAAGGTCAGCATGATCTACATGATGAGTTCCAGAACAGCTAGGACTGTTATATACGAGAAACCCTGTCTCAGAAAACAAACAAACAAATAAAAGCTCAGTGACAACAGACTGAAATGATTTTATCTGTATTTATTGTGAAAGTCTTTATGTTCTAAATAGTTGCTGACAAAAATAATTGTTTTCGAGATCATGTAGGCCAGGCTGGTATCTAATTCTATAAGTAGCAAAAGATGACCTTGAACTTCTGATCTTCCTGCCAGTTGGACCTCCACCTAAAAATACCAGCTTGTGCCACCAAACCTGATTGCTTGTAATGCTGGGAACTGAACCCAGAGTTTCATGGGTGCCAGGTAAGCAGCACTCTACCAACTAAGTGACAAACACAGCAATTAACAAACACAATTATGTTAAAAACCAAACTGTTATTTATGTAATTACATGTGTTTATATAGCATTTAGTGTAAATCAAATCACAGAAATAATTCTTCCAATTTATGGTTATGAAAAGTTTAAAATAAAATATACAAAAGAAAAAATACACAATAAAAGTAGAGACCGAGTATGATCACATCACAACCAAAGTGTGTGTGTGTGTGTGTGTGTGTGTGTGTGTGTGTGTGTGTGTAAAATGAACATTATCCTTGCCAGCTAATGATGGAGAGCCAATTATTGATGATTAATTCCAACAAATTCATGCTTCATTTGCAATTAGCTGTGTTTATTTGCATAAAAGTAATTCAAGTAAACTTCATAAACACTGTGTCCTTCCAGCCAAGCCACTGTACTCTGTGCTCTGAAAATCACACAGAAGGGTGGTTGGGTAACCCTGTGCTCAGGAGCAAGCATTCTGAGGCCTTAAGACCATAACACATTGAGCAAGCAAAAGTACAAACCAAGATTAAAGAGAAACAAGCAAACAAAACAAGATTAGTTTTATGATAATTTGTCCAGACAAGCATTGCTCTGGGAATTTAGCACATTGTCAGGAAGCAACGAAACCCATGAAGAAGAGTACGTGGTGCCAGAAGGAAAACCCAGGGGGAGCCAAGGGCAAATCAACTAGAACACAGCCCCAAGGCCTCTGCCCCAGACAGGTTCACTTCAGTCCAGCAGGAGGAGGTCGCTTTCACCATTGCCATAAATGCATCACCCAAACTCTCAGGTAGGTAGACATTTGCAGGTTTAGAAGTTTAACAAAATCTTGAGAAAGCAGTGCAATTTTCAACAATTTTATAGATGCAATGTATCAAAGCTATCTGGGAACCATTCCTGTGGGAAAGTAAAGTGTTTACAGTGTGTTTTGAGATGGCGACACATGGGGAAGACATTGCATTTGTATGTGCCTGAACGGTGTTAAAATTCAAGATAAAAAGTCTGGACTTAATATTGTCTATGTGTTTAAAGCCAATGCTTGCTTTTAGGCAGGTTACAGCTGATTAATGCTTTAGGGGCATTTGTCCACTGCAATGCAATAACCAAAATGGAGACATGAGAGGGTCAGTGCAGAGCATCTCACTGGGGTGCCACTGCAATAGTCCAGGCATGACAAATAAAGAGTGTGGTCTAGGGCAATGAAAACTGGAATACAGAGAAAATGCAAGAAAGAAAAGAACACAAAATAATTGGAAGGCTAAGATAAAAACTAGAAAGTCTGGCGGGAAAGAGATTTAGATTACAACCAAGATTTTTGTTTTTATTTTCTATGTTAGGGGACAGACTATGCTTTGTGTCTATACACGGAGGTAGTGCACACATGTGTGGGGAAGCATGCACATAAGTGAGAGGACCTGCGAAGACCCAAAGTAATGTTTGGAATTCTTCTCAGTTACCCTTCTACCTGTCCAGTGAAGCAAGGTCTCTCGGTTAAATCCAGAACTCACTGATTGGCTAGTCTCACTAACCAGCTTGCTCTAAGAACCCTTGTTTCCCCTTCCCCAGTTCTGGGATCACACTCTGTAATACCTGGTTTTTTATGTGGGATCTGGGGATGTGAATTCCAGTCCTCACACTTGTGAGACAAGCCTTTTAACCAGTGAGAAATCTCCCTAGCCCCACATTAAAAAGTTTAGTACTTAAAAGCAAAGGGTTTTTTTTTTGAGTAAGTAATTTAGTATTCCCTTTCTATACTCAACTAACTTGTTTGGCTTTATTATTTTTTAATAGGATGTATAAATGGAAGTTTCTGCTCTGGTCCAACAGACACTCAGTTCCAAAGAAGCACACAGAAGCTTATATTAATTAAAAAAAACTGTTTGGTCTTTTAGCTCAGGCTTATTTTAACTAGCTCTTATATCTTAAATTAACCCATAATTCTTATTTATGCTTATCCATATACCTTGGTACCTTTTCTCAGGGTAGCATTTTCATCTTGCTTCCACTGCAGACTGAGCCTTTTCTCTTCCCAGAATTCTCCTAGTCTGGTCTCCCCGCCTATATTTCCTGCCTGGCTATTGGCCAATTTATTAAACCAATATGAGTGACAATTTTTTACAGGGTATAAGAGCATTATCACACAGCAAGAAAGAACATAGAGGGGCTGGAGAGATAGCTCAGAGGGTAAGAGCACTGGCTGCTCTTCCAGAGGTCCCAAGTTCAATTCCCAGCAACCACATGGTGGCTCACAACCTCTTTGTCAGCAATACATTGTATGCTTAATAAATAAATCTTTAAAAAAAAAGAAAGAAAGAACATAGATTTCCAAAACTACTTAAAAAAAAGTTTCCAAAATGTTATTTGAAGGGTTCAGGTTTCACAGTGTTGTATGATGTCACAGCATGACATCTGGAATTAGACATTTTAGCTTTGCTTCACATGCCATCACTTTCTATTTACACGACGTCAGCCTTAGATAAGATACGTGGTTTTCTGTACTATTCTCCATACCCTATAAGAGAAGAGCAGCCATTGAGCTCTTCACTAAATTATTGTGAGCAATGAGTCAGACCTGGGCACAAGATGCTAAACGTGTAGCTGAAGTTTCTCTGAATTTCCTTTCTCTGCAGTATCACAGGGAGCTGAGAAAATGCCTATAGTAAAAGTTTGGGAATGATGTTTCTTTTTCTCTACATTTTTTCCAAAGAATTCTGAGGGTCATAATCAGGACTCCCTAAGTTGCCAAGCTGGCCAACCCTCTTACACTGTAAAAGGCTTGTGAAGGAAAGGCTCCTATGGGCCTCATTGCTGCACCAGGGGCTCTGTTGTCACCACCATTGGTGACCAGATACACTTAGTACTTTGGAAAGACACCATTGACACCAGCCACTCCTAGTGGCTACCACTGCCTGCCCCACCTCACTGCTGTCTCCAACACTATCTTAACTCCTGTGGTCCTCACCAAAATGGCCACTGATATCAACAATTCTTCCACCTTGTGGTCTTACTGTCCCCCACAAATAGAAAAATGGATCCTCTTACTTTTATGTGGTCTTCCCTTTCTGTTTCCCCATCCTAAGGATTCAGGTTTAAGTCTTGGCAAACAGCCTACCAACTCCTTCATGGAACAGGTTCCATGCCATACTCAGAATCACACCTCCCACTTAAAATCCACTTTTGGTGCTTGGGGATCCTGAGGGAGAACTGTTTCGGATCTTCACCGTAGAGGACATAGCATATAAGCACGTGAGATGTTCACTACAATATGAGCTCAAGTTGGAATTGTTTGTCCAGGGACAGAGATAGGGCAGTGAAAGAGCCAAATAGAGTGGTAATCTCAGCACTTGGGGGCAAGGCAAAGTATCACGAGTTTGATGCTAGCCTGGGCTACACAGCAAAATTCTGCCTCTTTCTAAAACTGATGAAATGCGTCTAAACAAATATTAATGTGAAGGTATGTATTTACTATGACAGGAAGCTAGGCAGTGAGCAGAAGGAGGGGAAAGTAGAGGGATTTAGGTAAATAGAAGAAGTTAATGTAGTACACTTTCAAGCCCCAGAGAGAGATAGATCACAGGACTGGAATCAGACGGTTGGTTGTCTCCGGGTGCCCCGTGGAAGTGTTTCTTCACGCAGCTTGTGGAACCATCAACAGGACCAGAGGCTATTCTGGACTTGGGCCAAGAAAATGAAAGTAGGTAAAATGAGTGTTGTTAACATGGAAGCCAATAAAGCCCTAGGGGAGAGTTATAACCTCACACATCGAAACCCACGTCTGAGAACATTGGTGAACGGTAATAGAAGCATAAAAATATTGGAAATGTGGAATGAGGTTGTTTTTTAAGTTGATTGGAATGAACTGTAATGTAAAGGTGGGCCGTGCTGAGAGAGAACATCCCATGTTTGCTGTCTTGAGATTCGATTCTAATAAAAGAAGTCAGTGCAGTCTCATGAAAATGCAGCAGCAGGAATAAAAACCATTCCCTTATTTAAAATTACTATCTGCTTTGATGTGGGATTGGATTCCGGAGAACAATATGAAAGAAAGAAAAATGTCATAGAAACTTCAAAGATGTATTTAAAATATAGCTTCAAAAGAATCGATGTGGATTAGAGAAAGGAGAGATTTGGCCTCCATTTCTTGGAGCCTTGTCTATACAAAGGTACATGAGCATCTGTTTTAGTAGAGTCTCTATCCTCAGTTTCTATCAGGACAAAGTGTTCACATGGCTTACGGCATAGGACGGGGGCTCCATAAATTAGTTGCCACTCTCTCTGTCTTCCACGTTTCCTTGACCAACAGTGAGTCAGGCATGAGCTTTCTTTTCCCATTTTTTTCTCTCCTATCACTAAAATAATAACGTCTTCATCACCCTAAGTGATCTGTCAATATCCAGTATGGCCACTAAGGAAGATGAGAAAATAAACACGGCCTAGAGAGATCTCTTGCCAAAAATAAAACAAACAAACAGAGAAGCAGTCTAATGACCTGCAGTGTAAGAAGCACTTTTCACTCCTGAGAGAGCATCAGTCCACAATGGAGTTCTAATCTAACATGTAGACCACATAAGAAGTAGGCATGGGCCTAGGGCCATAGCTCAGATGGTACGGGATGCTCGCCTAATGCATTCGAAGCCCTGCATTCAATCACCAATGCTGCTTAAAATCTGTGATCTCAGTACTCCATGCTACATAAGCTTGAGGCAAGCCTGAAATGCTGAAGGTCTATCTCAAAGAAAAAGTTTGAAAACTGGGGCCATGAAATGGTGAATTTCTCAGAGTCTAATGGGATAAATGTAGACATCAAAAGTCCAAGGGACTCTTAAGTGTTTTACAACCACTTTCTTGTGAAACTAGCCAAGCTGCAGCTTGTTCTTTCTAACCAGGCTTCAAGAAGCACAGCCTAGAAACCCATGGCACCTAAAGTAGAGGCACACGGGCAGCAGACAGAGGTGATCCTGAAAAGACAACAGAGTTGGATATGTTTAATGTGAGATCTCTGGTTGTACTTCTTGACTGACACAATGAACACAACAGAACTCCATGTGCTATTTTATAAGCTATGGGTAAAATCAAAAATCGTTCATATAAAGCATACTCAGCGATGACAATTCCTTCTCCCAATAAAAGCATCTTTCACCACTCTCTCCCACAAGATTTACTGTTTTGTATACCATGGTCTCAAGACAGACCTTACTAATTGAAAAAAAAAAGAAAAAAGAAAAAGGAAAGAAAAGAAAAGAAAAGAAAAAAGAAAGAAAGAAAGTGTAACCACACCCACTCCTCCCCATCAGATGGGTCCTTCTTCTTCTTTGTCCACCTCACTCCCCTCCCTTGGTGTTGCTTGCAAACGCTGGATTCTGAACAGTCTCAGCTTGTAGCACAATAAACCAGAGGCAGAAGGTTATAGGGGGAGCTGCGGTGGGTTCATGTTGTTACGAGCTGACTTCAGGCTACCCACCTGGAAGAAGCTTTAGCTGCTCTTCCTGTGGCTTTAGTGGCTACATTTGATGAGTGCTCCCTGGTCTCTTCTAACCACAGCTCTGCCTTGTACTTACCCTTGACTGTCTGACCTTATTTTCATCCATCCCCTCCCCCAGCTCATTCCCACCCCAGCCTTTGCCATTGCTTCTCATGTGATCTGTTTTATACAGTTCTTTTAAGCTGGAAGACCATTGTCTCACCAGGGACAAATTCTTTGTCAGGACACAGGGTATGTTCAGACCTCTATTCCTATGGCAAATTCCTCTCGGGTCCTTTAGAAGTCCTCTCTCTGCACAGGTGTTAAGAGACAGCAGTGAGTTTCTGGATACAGAAGCAACTGGCCTCACTCAGCAGCCAAGGTGGCTACTCCCACACACCTCTGCACGCCTTTCCACTTTCTTAAGCACTTGTAAAGGCCCTTCCATCAGCATTCTATTACCAGGTCCTAAAGTCATGAGAAGAGCTTTGCTTCCGAAGCAAAGCTTTGGAATACAATGTCCATCACGTCATCAAACCTTGCTCAAAACTGGCATTTGTTTGCTCTGTTTCATTGCATGCAGCTAAAAGAAAAACCAGAACTAGAAAGAACACATTATTTCAGTGTTTGAGAAATGCCGTGACAGGTTTGGGGAGCTATTCTAACATTTTTGAAACATTTACCCTGCTGTCTGTGCACTCATTCTCTCAGCAAGATCGGCGGGCTATGCACCACATGAAGGCACTGGATTCAGCTCTGAAACCACAACATTGCACACACAGAGTCGTAAGCCCTCATAGTGGACCTGACATATCACCTACAAGGAAGACAGCTGTTGTTCCCATTTTCTTTTACCTCCGTGTTTGCCACAGACATGAATAAACTCTTGTCTTTGGAGATCATCAAAGTAAATACAATGTTGTCTTCCATAGCAGCCTGTATAAGTGCATAAAACAGTTACGTGTGCATGTGTGAGAGTGTGTGTGTAACATACATGTGGTGACAACCAGTTCTTGCCACAAAGAACTGGAGAGCATGATATGAGATTGTCACTGAACCAGAGTCCTTGCCAAGGTCCTGTGCTACTGAAACCTGAAAGTTCACTTCATCAGAAGCGTTCCTGGGGAGAGCAGCACGGGTCAGTAGGTGAGGCAATGGCACGGAAAGGACACTGGGAACATGAATTTTAATTTCGTTCTGCCACTGACTGTGACCTTGGTCAAGTCTCCACGCTTGTATCTCAGTTTCCCTGCTGTAAAAGCAGAAGAGTCACTACAGAAGTGGGCTAATGCTGCTGTGGTCTTGTCCAGCTTGCATCCAGAGAAGACACTGACACATGTTCTGCAGACAGGGAGACTAAGTGAAGGAGGGGCTCACATAGAGAGAAAGGGAGAGTACAGGAAGGGGAAGACACACATATGGGGGCCGGGGGCACAGAATGTTTCTGGATTCGGTCAGAGATCCAAGAGCCACCCAAAAGCTGGAACTGAGCATGTGTGACTCTAATCTTTATCATGTTTATGTTTAGTTCCTGGCAATGATAAATAGGAATTCAGTTTTAGTGTTTCTGATTGCATCTCCCTACAACTGTCTTTCACAGAACAGCTCTGTCCTGATTTCTTCCATCTTACAGTTGAAGGAATGCACACACACACACACACACAGAAAGAGAGAGAGAGAGAGAGAGAGAGAGAGAGAGAGAGAGAGAGAGATGTTTTAAGCACTGGTATTGAAATCCAAGGCCTTACAAAGGATAAATAAGGCTCTACAGCTGAGTTTATCCTCATCTGTTTGTTTTCTAACACCAACTATCTTCAAACTTTCTATCTTCCTTCCTTACCCTCTGAAGCACACATGGCTATAAGCTGCTGACTTTTGAATTGCAAAATACAAAATTCAAAACTTCAGTATTTTTTTTGCTATGTTGCTTAAAGGTAGCACAAAGAGGTGAAACAAAACTTGATCTGAGGCCCAGTGTGGTGCCAAACACTGTGTACAAAGCAATAAGACGGGCACCGAACATACAAAACAGTAAAATAGCCATGTTATGGAAGGTCTACGTGCCAAGTTGTTTGTATGGATTTTTTTAACTCTCAAAGTAACTTTTCAGGAAAAAAAAATTGCTTAGAGGGGTTAAAAATCTCCCCTAAGAAATAAGCAGAGATTTTACCCAAAGCCTCCAGCCCCAGACTCCATATTCTTAACCACTAACTTACTCTGCCTTCCAAAGATGAATAAGATTAGACAGAACCTCCTGTGAAGAGGTTCACGGATGGTTGAAGGAGAAAGATTCATAACTAACTGCTATGGGAGTACAGAGAAATGCACAGCCAAATGCACACAGGGCTGCAGCAAATGGGTCTGCAAGCAAGTGTCACAAAGAATGGGAGAGACATGAGGGGTCCTAAGGGGACATCCAGAGAACCCTGCAGAGAGGTGAAGCCTGTGAGTTTGTTAAGCACATTGAGTGCAGGGTGACTTTGCTGCACCACAGAATCAGTTCCTTCTTTCTTAGGAGTCTCGGGGTGACCTAACAGCTGAGTGTGGAATGAGGGTTCCCATCCCTCTGTCCATGAGGAGTCTACACGAGCAAAGGCGTTGTATTATATTTCACACCAGCCCCTGAGAAGAGGCTCATGTGACCAGTTCTATGCATTCATAGTCCTTCTCCCACCCTTGTTCATGCTTAAATTCCCAAGATGGCCTTTGTAATATATATGTGAAGGAATTTTCATTCATCATGGAACCAGTCTCAGACTGATGGTCCCTGTTAGGACAATCCTTTGTCTCCCAGCATCCCAGTGGATTCTATACTCCAGATGATGCCAACATATAGGAAACAAATGAGTTAGGGTTCAGAAATGGAGCTGAAGAACTGAGAGTCAAGCAAGGAGAACAAAAAGGAAGCACCAAAATGCACGTATGATGGCTGGGATGGGGAAAACATCCATTCGAAAGTAGTTCTCAAAGGTTTAGAGTGGGCTCAGGCCTAGGCTAGAAAGTGGGATCTTATTCTTAGTTGATTTTTTTCATATTTTTAATAAAGTGTTGTAGAAGACCAGTGTGGGGAAGAAAATGGATTTTATTTTTGTAATGACATCCATTAGTCTGCCCCATTCTTCAGCTGTAACACAGGAGAGTAATTATTATAGCAGCTAAATCAAAATATGTTCAGAATTAATCCACAGTTGAATATCTATTGTTTGTGTCTCTGTGTGTTTCATTGTGCTATTATGTATGGCATGTGTATGTAAGTGATTTATGTACTAGTTAATGTAGGTAATGTACCCACCCATGCATGTGTGCATGTGCGAATGTACTTACTTGTTAGTGTGGGTATGTATATGTGCATGCTTACAGATGAACACATGTGTGTATGTGTGTTTGTATGTGGAAGCCAGAGGCTGAAGTTGACTATCTTTCCTCAGTCAATTTCCACAGGATCTCTCACTAAACCTGAAGTTGAATACACCCAAAATAAATGTTATTAACTTGATTTCCATGTAGGAAATTCAACAACTCAGATAAGTACTGTTTTGTGGTTTTAAAGATAATTACAATGTAATATGCCATCACAAGCCATGCTTTAAACAAGATAAACAAAGACCTAGATATTTCTATCCCTAGACATTCAGTCTCTTGTTGCTTCAACATAGGTTACTACATGGACATGCTCCTCAGAATGTAAGCCTAGAGATATTGTCTATAGGATGATTAAGTGTATTTTCTCATCAGCCTGTGTTATTGCAACCAATCAGGTCTAATAACTGAAACAAACAAAAGCAATTGAGTGATCTATTCTTTAAAAAAAATGCATCAATGTAGTACCCAAGCTGTTAATATTATAAGAGTCACTCTTTGTATTCTCAAAAGGAAGTTGTCTGGGGGTAAAACTCCTAATTGAAAGAAAAACCCAAGTTTGTAAGAGAATGATAATAATTCTATAACTAATAACTTCTCGACTGTTATTTTCAAATGCTGAGTATTTTGTGCTTTGAAATAGGTATTGTCCTCATTTTCATTTTTGAAAAAATCATATCTTTGAAATGTTAGGTGCCTTATACATGCAGCTAAGAAATAATATAACTTGGACTCAGACTCAAATCAGCATGTTTTAAGGCACCTGTATTGTACTTACTGTCTGGCGGTAAGCAGGTAGAAATATAAGCTTGCAGACTGCTTCCAAATACCACACTTTAATGTTCTCCTCAAATCCCCAATTCTCCATTTGATTCTCTCACAAACTGCCTACTTGTTTACTCAGAGAAATCCTTACCTCTAGCCTTAGGTCAGAGCTGAGAGGCACAGGACCACAGGACATCAAACTCATGCATTCTGTTTGCATTCTATGTTCAAACATCCTATTGACTCTTAATCTTTTGGTGTGTGTTGGTGTGTGTGCATGTGGAGCGGGGGCATAATGGAACAGTTTCTGACTTGTACCCATGAATCCATGTTGCAGAGGAACTCCCTTTTGTACTCTGTGAACTTGTGTGCTGCAGAATCCTAGCCGCACTATCTGACTCTGGTGCTTGTCTCTCTGGATTCCGGGCTTCTTGCTTGCTAGTCTCTACTTCAGTAGACCTCGCTGGAATTAATCAGTGATCCACCTGCCGGAACCTTTTGTGTTGAACCAATAGCTGTCAGCCTTTGGCTTTATCTCTGTCTGGTCCATTGTCTCCTGAGCTTTGAAGAATGGGTCTGATTTTCAAAGGCCCCACATCAGTGTAAAGCCTTTTATAACGTGTACAAACTTCCCAAAGTGAAGATGATAATGTGTGGATTCCTTGTCCACAAATCCTGTCACAAGAGGAAGAGGACTGGTGGGAAGCACTCAGCCACATGGATGTCATCCATCGCCAAAGTTACTATGTCTGGCTTATCATTCCTAACTTGAATCTCTTTAACAGAGATCTGTGCTTTCTTCCATCTTAGAGCCTGCATGATGCTGAGCACAGAGTCTGGCCATTCAACCTCATCAGTACTGAAGTAGTAAGTTAATTGACTACTGCAGGAACAGTTGGCAAGTGGGATTTTCACTCCTAGGCCTCCTCACCCTGCCCATAAACAAGTAAATAATGAATGCCTGTTGCCTTCTATAAACAAGCATTGCTTGTCACTGAGCTTTCTGGGTATTGGAACCCTGTAAAGGACTGGAAATAATTGTCCTGGAGTCTGAGAGTCATGGAGACTTCTGTAAAGGGAAAAATAATAGCTAAAGACTATCTTTCCAGACATATCTGGGCAAATAAGAATAAATTACAACTCGTGGGACCAGGAAAAGAGCAAAGAACATTCTCAGTTCTAACATGCATTTAGGAATGAATGAAAAACAACACTGAGCTTGGCCCTGAGCCCTTCAAGATAGACTGGCCTTCCTCTGCCTGAACAATGGCACCTGAGCACCAAAGAGTTAAGGGGCACATGCATCTTTGAGAGTCCCTGATGTGTGTCTGAGGGAGGGAGGGGACTTAGACGGGGGACTTAAAAGACTTATATTGTTCACAGAGCTTTTCAAGCATGGGAGGGGTGGAATTCCATCTGTTAGTTCAGCTCGGTTCACTGAACCGGTTCAGTCTGAATGGTTCACTGGGTTGTGACACTGGGTAGAAATTACAACTAATGTTTAAAACAACCTTTATGCTATCACTTAGAAAACTCGGTGTCTGGGATTACTGCAAAGTTTTTAGTGCCCTGTTTTGCTATGTCTCCAGGGCTTCTCTCCTCTTGATGAAAACAGGTAAAGAAAAAGTTAAGAAAAAAAACTGAAAAGGAGGAATATATCTGTTGAGCTCTGTTCGGCACATGGACTTGATTTGTGCATGATCTCAGACAAGCACAGGAAGTTGCTAAGCTTTCAGCTGGGGTTTTTATTTAACTTGGTCTCCTGACCAAGATCTCTTTGCATGTGGAAGGAACTGTGGGTGCCTCAAAGTCTGTGCCGCAGCTCAGCAGATACTCTACCTTGAAGAACAGGGAGAATTCCACTCTCATCACTTGAAAGGCTCCCTGAACAATACCAACTTAATATGCTTTTCAGTCCTGGGAAGGTGATGGGGGAGGACACTGTATCTGATATCTGCCCAGTTTCTGCAAGCTAAGATCTGCTGCAGGCCTCTGCAGGTGGCCAAAAACTGATCTGAAATGACCATGATCTCAGTAGGCTCATCATTTTCATTCACCCAAAAAAGAAAATAAATGTCAAAATGTACCCATGATGTAAATTGACAGATAGTTACTTGTAGTTCATTTTGCACACAGCACATGAGACCGAATGGAGCAGGCCCTGAGTGCAAAGGGTGACACGTAGAGTTCCCACTGTACTTTTCATAGCCCACCTCAAAAGTGTCAGACCTCATTTTTACAAGGTAAAGGATGCACGTGACCTCTACAGAGGAACATAACGGACAAGGATGTCACCAGGAGAATGCCCACTACAAACATTGAAGATCTGAGCCAAATGTAAGGCGGTATCAAAGGCAGATACTATGGCCAAAGGAAGTCCAAAGGCCTGGCCACATCAGCCACCAGACCTTCCCCATAATCACATGCAGCTCAGGCTTTGTTCTTTTTATTGGTAAAGTGCTCACTGCAAGCATGGGGACTCAAGTTCAACCACAGAACCCAAATTGAAACCTGACTGCTGAGAACATGAAAACCCAGAGCTGGAAAACCAGAGACAAGCAGATGCCTGGGCCTTTATAGCCTTTATAGCCTGATCAGTGAGGCCCAGGTCCCAGGAAACTGTGTCACTGAAAGGAATGACACCAAAGGTCCTGCACACACACACACACACACACACACACACACACACACACACAGACATGCATATACAGACACACACGTATGCACACACAGATACACAGATACACAGATACACAGATACACAGAGAGACATACACACATACACATACACATACACACACCCTAAATTCTGCCGAGTAAAAGATCCTAATTTGTTTACCAACAATGGAAAGACTGCAACTCAAAAGCAGAGCTCACAAGTAGTATTTTGCCGTTTCTCATTTCCTGTTCATTGCTGGGACTGATGTATTTATTCTGATGTTGACTTTCCCATACTACTCCCAAGACTTGTCCTTTTCAACTGTCCTGTCTTCCTTCAACATCACCCTGGCTGCCACTTCAGAGAAGGTAGGCTATGCCATGCTCACTGGAATATGCCCGATTGCTGAAGCTATCTGCTTTCCTGGGGCCTTATTCATATTTCCATGTGAGTTCTTTCCTCTGGACTTCTGCTGTTGACTGTTGGATAGTTTTGTCTTGGCCTTGTCTGTTCCCAATTGTCTCAGGCTCAACTCTCTCAATTGTATACTTCTCCATCAGAGAAACTGGCTGAGTAGTTTTCAACATTAGAAAGACAGGTCAACAGCATGGTCTTTATCAGCACTGAGAGCACTCTGTATTGCCAGTCTTAACTAATTTGTATTGTATTTTCTCTTTTGTAAATCTTCTTTCTTTCCAAAGATTCTCATTTCAAACAGCAAATTGTTAGCCAAAGTAATTTCTGTCAGGTGGTAACTAGGGAATCTGCAAAGCAGCTCAATGGCTAACTGCAGACTATGTACATTTCTACTTTTCTTTTAATGAAAATATTTATTACATTTTACATCTATGTGTGGCTGTATATGTCCACATGTGTGTAGGTGCAGTCAGAGACCAGAGGAGGGTGGTATAGGATCCTCTGGAGCTGGTGTTTCAGACAGTTGTGAGCTTCCCAACACGCGTACTGAGAAGTGAATCTTGGTTCTCTGCAATAGCAGCAAGTGCTCTTACGTGTTCAGCCATCTCTCCAGCCCCTCTTAAAAAATACTAAGATGCTTTGCATGCTCATTACTCCAACAAACAATAAAAATATATGGTAGTTAGGTATACTATAACTTTGTATTAGAAGTCACGACAAAGGGAAGTGCTTCTGTATCAAGGTTATGAGACTAGCAGGGGAAAGAGACAGGCAGATGAAGCAGTCTCAGTGAGAGGCCCCGAGAGTCCTGAAATACACAGATCAGACACAGATGTGTCTGCTGGTCAACTCTCGAATGTTTCCAAAGTTGAGCTGGTGACATTTAGAAAATCACAATGTGTTCGAAGGTTGCTGGCAAGCTTTCCAAAAAGGAAGGGAAAGAGGAGGAGGAAGGTCACACGTCACTAGCTTCTTGGAATTTCTGGAAGACAGGACTGACCATGGTGACCAGGAGAAAACAATGAACACTCTATGCTCTGAATGTGTCTTTTGTGGGAAAGTATTTGATGATGGCATGTGTTAAATATTACACAAAGTTTTAAAACAGGTAAACTCATAAGGTGTGGTGAAGAGGTTAGAAAATATTGGACTGTAACTTGAAGCAAAAAAGTATAAATGGGCCCATTTGCCCATTCAAAATATAAGACATGTCAAGATGTCTGAAACCCTCCAAATGCAAAATGAAAATAGGCCCTTACTGGACACCTACTGTGTTCTAGGCATGCCACACACTTGCTGTCATTGAATCTCCACTCAGCCCTGCAAGGCAGATATGATTGTCCTCATTTGCTATGTGAGGAGGCCGATGCTCACTGAGATTAAACAGATCGCCTCAAGTCACTCAGCTGGGAAGCAAGAAGGGGAACGAGGCTCAAGCTCAGTCCATTTGCCACCAGTGCCTATGCACTCACCGTTTCAACACCAGGGCTCCTGGAGAAACTACTGCAGCTGCCTCCAGCCCTCGCTTCCTTCAAGCTTTCCTTCCCCATATTCTGCCTCCGAGCCACCTTGAAACTTCTGCCTCCCTGCTATACAGATCCCTACAGATCAAGTCCTGGATTTCTTCCTTCACAGCAAGGTACAGCTTTTTATGTTACCACTTTGTAGGTATTTGGATTTCTCCCAAGTGTCCAGTCTTAAGCTGAAGGGCTTGGGTACAAGGGGAAACTCTGGAGGTTTTCCTGTTCTTTGACCCGTGCCTGGCTCTGCACAAGATATCCCCTAGTACATATGTACCTTTAAATATGGGTGTGCAACGAACCGTGCAGAGTTCAGCAACATCTTTTGGCTAACTAGTTGACATTTTGGTGGTTAATAAAAGTGGTCAGAGCCTGGGGGAGTCAATTACAATAAAGGTACTGAGCTAGAACTTCACGGGAAAGGAAGAAGAAAAACAAAGCAAAACAAAAAAGAGTTGAAGAAAAAGTATAACAAGTGTGACAAGTGCGCCTCAGTAATCATTAGCTTCCCATCACAACTAAAGCTCCTGCAACAACCTTCCAAGCTTGTAAAGTTCATATTATGACAGCTAGTATAATTTATACACCATATATAGGCGGGTGTCCACACATACACACACACACACACACACGTACATATCTGAAACAAAACCATAGATTCAATGTTGATAAATACGCTTAAGATCAAAGTAAATTAAAGTTACTTGACACTAAGGTTTTTATAATCATCCCTGGCAGGAGTTTTTACATCCCGAGGTATCGCAAAATCAAAGCACCTCATGCTCCAGTGCTAGAACTATTTGGGCCTTCAGAGAATAAATGACTCAAGGACTTCACCAGAGGCACTTGTCCATAGGAGAGTCACTTCCTGGGGATCCACATGAAGCCCTCGGGGGATTTGCATCACCTCCCCAGAGGGATCCTGATACCAGGACATCCTGTCAGGGTCCTCTATGGCATTTATCCTACACGGGCAGACTCTATTAAGAGAAGTTTGAGAAATCTGAATGTGAGCTGGGGATGAAGCTCAGTTTGGTGGGTTTTTTTTTTTTTCTAAAATACAGGAAGCTCTGGTTCAATTCCCAGCACAGTATAAACCAGGTGTGGTGGTCACTATAATCCTAGCACCTGGGAGGTGGAGCATCTTCTCCCCACCTACATAATGAGAATTGGAGGACAGCCTGGCATACATGTACATGAGATATGAAAGGGGGGGTCAAAATGTGACAAACAGCCATTTTCTTGTACTCTACATTACTGCTTTTCTTTCCCTTTGCTTCAAGAAACATTTACATTGAAAAGATACTGAGAGTCTGGGATCATGGTGAACGCCTTTAATCCCCGCTTTCAGGAAAGCAGGTGAATGTCTGTGAGCTCTAAGCCAGCCAGTGCCACACAGTGAGACTCTGTCTTAAAAAGAAAACAAAACAAAGATGAGTGTTTCAGAGTAGTTTATTTATATACCTACTGATATTTACTAGTAATAGAAGAAAGATATTTTAAAAATAACATCAGTTCACTGTGGTAAACCTATTATATGTTAAAATAAAGTACACTCCTATGAGAGTAATTGCATTACAAGAAACAGTACATCAGAATCATGTCATTGTCTTCATCTGACTACAGAGGTGGTAACTGAACTAGATTTTCATGTCCATTTATATATTCATTTTAGTATGTTCCTATAGTAGGAGTACATAAAGACACATAGAAATGGAAGGGTCACTTTAATGGCCATGTCAGAAAATTTTAAATATCTTTTTGATACAGTTCCAAAAGTCAGTATGTTATCATCTCTTTGACATCCCACATCATGTGCAATGTGGAGTCATAAATCATAGTATTAATGAATACTTTATACTCTTATGTAAATACTTGGTCTTGCTTTTCATGAGTCTTTTGCCATTATGTGATGAGTGTGTATGTATGTGTGTACGTGTGTGTGTGTGTGTGAGAAAGAGACAGAGAGAAACAGAGGGAGAATCAGTGCCTGTAAAAATCAAGTATTAATTTTTAGAAAAGACTGGGCTATTATTCAGTGGTAGAGCACTTAGCCTAACATACGTGAGTCTCCTACTATCACATGAGATGAGAGGGGATTTCTTCACTAACCTGTGCAAAGGTCCTAAACACTGACATGCATCATTATACAACATTAAAAGAATCTACCCATTAATAATGTCCTCTCTCTCATTAGAAAAATATTTAAATAAAATTCAATGTGAAATACAAGTTTTCTGGAATTTTATGTATCATTGGTAATAAAGCTTTTAGTGTCATCCTTACCATATCAGATTCATCTGTGGGAGGAAATATTCTCCTACAAACCCATCTCGGAACAGCTTTCAGTCATAAAATCAAACAAAACCATTGTCTTTGAGGAGTGGTTAGTTTAGCTTGCAACTCAGCAAATGTACAAGTACTTTTGGTTTTGTTTTTAACCAGACAACCATTCAATGCCAGTAAGCAAAAAAATCTTCTCGTATTTTTCCACACACAATTTAAAAGTTATATATTAAAGGTCAAAATTTATTACAGTGACTAATTACTACTTAGCTTCCTGGAGTGAAACTGAATATCTTTACATTGTAAATGCATAACACAACACTAAAGAATACAATGACTTTCCACTCATTGAATCACATTGCTGTGCTTTCTTATCAAGTCTATCGCAACTTCTTTTATTGTTTTATTAAAAACCAAAACTTGAGAGTTAAATATTAGGGGTTAAACCTAAGTGATCCATGAAGCAATAGAGAAATGCTCACCTTCTCTCTTCTCTACCTTCCCCTGTCAAAAAGATTGCACTTCTCCTTATTCCTCCTGGCTTTACCTCTAGCTTTTTCTGAGTCAGCCAGAAAACTCTATGATCCACTGGGGCACCTTAGTGTGGACTCCACTCTCAGGTCCAAGGTCCTATTCCATGGGCAGTCTGTGAGCAGCAACATAAAAAAATTCTCCGCTGCACAAGACACTAGCAATTTTACCATCATGGCTTTTGGTGGTAAAATCAATACCAATGTAAACACAACGAAAAGGCAAAGAAAATCCTTACACTGTTTTTAAAATAAGTTTGGTCTCCCTGAAAAGATTTCAAGTACTTCTAGGTACCTATAGACTATGCACTAAGATCCAGAGTTCTGTACAAACAATACCTTCTGTCTGTGACTTCAGAAACAGTAGGACTCCATAGCAAAAGCCCCAACTCCCTGAATTTAAGCATTTTCTTGCAGTATCATCAGTGTTACTATGCACAAGGTACGCATACTCTCTACATGTTATTAGGAAAGTGTGTGGCACTGCTTTGTCTGCTGGCTACTGGGCCTGCCTGGATCCAGGTCCTTAGCGAATAATTCCTTAAGTTCTTATCTGTCCTCTTGTGTCCAGCAAAGTTGGATTGCCAAAGCAAATACTGTGCCTCATTCATCAAAATCCTATCACGGGAGACAGGGCAGGTTTAATGAAGTAAACAACAAGGGAAGTGTTGACGTTTGAAAAGCTGAACTTCCAAACAAAGTTCACCTTCATTTTCTTATTGCTGTTGCTACCTTAGGGAGAATAACAGAAGCTAATGGGACAAAATCTAAGACCCACAGAAAGAGTTGCTTGCAGAGTCCTTTCCACTACAGCACACTCTTGGAAATTTAATTTTTATTCTCTTATTGAAAATACTCCAAATTCTTTATCAGAAGTTTGCCTCGAAACACTGTGGTTTGTGATTTGCTGTTTTTGGAAAGCTTACGAAAAGATTAAGAGTCTTAGGATTGATGTTATTTTTTTAAGAGTCTCATAGCTAAAAGAAAGTGTCATCGAACCCTGAAATATTTTGTTAGAGCGACAACCCTGAAAAACTACTCATTTAAGGCCTTTAAGAAGCTGAGCATTAAACTAGGTGATAGGCTAATGAAAGACACTTGGTTTTATTTTTCCCCATAACCCAAGAATGTTTATTTTTATTTTAATATTCTATTTAGAATACTACTTGAGGTACACTTAGTAAACTAATGAAATCTAATATGCTGATTCATATTATAAGCATAATAAAAATGTGTTCAAGAATCTTTTAAGTAAATTTGTAAAGACTATAGCTGTATTCTTGGAAAAATCTATTCTGCATTTGTTTATATTTAATAGTTATATAGAAAGAATATGGGCTTGTAATTTCAATCCAATAGCTCTCTGGCTTCATGTGTTTTATTAAAAAAAAAAAAAAAGACAGGTCAATCCTTGTAGTGTATCTGTAAGATAGTATTAACCTTTGTCAAATGTCTTGGTGACAAATTTATAGTCAGAAAGTTGAAACTCTTTTTATAAACTCCTTTCTCTGTGGAAATGAATTTGGCTTAAAACTCCTATTGATTTTATCCCCATATCATTGTCAAATCACATTTAAAATATTATTCACTTAAGCATAATTTATTAATTATTTCTTTTGCCAACTATAGTTTTTATGTAAAATAAGCATCAATATAGAAGCAAAGAAAATAATCAAACATGATTTGTCAAGTGTTTGTGTTTGCTGCTTTATTCCTGCAGTTAAACTGTATTCGCTCAGATGGGATACTTGGATCTATTGCATGACCAAAGCAGGTTTTATGTGTCAGGACTTTGAAGAGTGAAACAGGTATGATTATTAATGCTAAGATTGAGCCATAATAGTAGCTTACCCAGTTATCTACAGACTAAAGATGCATGAGATAAAAGTAATATAACTAAATGTTCGATTGCCAACATCTGCAAATCTCCTTAGTATTTCCCTTTGGTGCGTACATTAAGGAATATTAACTTTCAAGCATTCTTCGTGTGCTGATGAGAAGATATGCCTGGACTCCCTCTAGAACATTGGTTTTCAGATGTAAACCGCCATCACAGTTACCGAGACAGTTTTAAAGATGTAAACTGTTGCCCTCTTCCACCTCCTCTGAAGTTTCTAACTCAGTAGATGTGGGAGAGAGTCTAATAATCTGCATTCCTCCTGGTTTGGGGCTGATACTATTATTGATGGTCCAATGTGGAGGACATTTTGATCACCTCTATTCTAATAGAACAAAAATCATGCTAGATGAG
>NC_022020.1:12324506-12344846 GCF_000317375.1 Microtus ochrogaster | reverse complement strand
AGAGAGAGAGAGAGAGAGAGAGAGAGAGAGAGAGAGAGAGAGAGAGAGAGAGAGAGAGTCTCTTCTTCCCCAAGGTAAGAAGACCACTCTGGGAAAGCTCTGAAGAACTTTAAGATGCCGCGCTGCATTCCATCCATATGTAATAGCTTAAGTCTGATAAAGGTTAGCTTTATGGCGCATGGAAGAGATCACTAAATGATCAACTGCCAGAATAAATAGTCTAGATCCTTGCCTGAACAGCTGTCCTTGGGGCTGCAGCTCCCCTTGATTCCTTTGTCCAACTAGTCATACAAACACATCTGCTGTCTGTGGGTAATGGCAAGATGCACACCTCTTTTCCTGAAACTGTAAGCGATGCCAGAAGTAACTCAGATTCCTAAAACCACAGAAACTTCAAATCAATACTAGTGTTCAGACACACTAGCACCCAGGGAAAGTGACTAGCAATGTCATCTTAAACAGCCCCAACATCCTATACAAGCTCTCTGAATCAGTCAAAGACCCTTTTCAGTTATGGATTACAGCAAACAAGAACCAGCCTAGATAAGAAATAATATTTTTCTAAGTTTAATTTGTTGGGTAAAAGAGGTCCAATTGGGCAGTCTAGAACCAATGCAGTGGTTTCTGAACTCATCAGGAGCCCAAATGCCTAGCAGCTTCATGACTGACCATCACTGACCATCATGACTGACCATTACCACCTATCACGACTGACCATCACCAACCATCACGACTGACCACCATGGACCATCACGACTGACCACCATGGACTACCACAACTGACCATCATAAACCTATCTTTGTGATCTTGATAGAGATGCTGGGCATCAGCTGATGGAAGGCACATTCTAGCAGTACATTGCATGCTGGGGCAAAGGCTATGTTCCTACTCCTGTCTAAATGAGGCTTTTTAAGTCTCTCCATGAAGCCCTTCTTGGATCCGGCTGTCAGGAAGCTTGGGAAATAATAACTTTCAGCAAGAAACCCAAGTAAAAATTATAATTCTGTTAGTCAAGGAAGACACTATTAGATGCCAACAAATACAAAGAAAAGAATATTCTTACTTTCCACCATAGAAAGTGGTTGAAGGGGGCTCCCCCTCATCACACAACAGCA
Source organism: Microtus ochrogaster (assembly GCF_000317375.1). Taxonomy (NCBI): domain Eukaryota; kingdom Metazoa; phylum Chordata; class Mammalia; order Rodentia; family Cricetidae; genus Microtus; species Microtus ochrogaster. The sequence goes on along the minus strand of NC_022020.1, from coordinate 12,343,730 downwards.
CCACCCTGCCTGAGAGTCTCACACCTATGGACCACAAGAGCTACCCAGAAAGGGTAAAGACAGAGCCCTGGCACCCTGAGACTCCAGTGTCGCACTCCAGGTGGTGCTTGTGACTAAGGGGTTACCATGCTTTGAGAAGTTCTACGATTCTGTCACCATTTGCCAGTCAGTGCTCTGCCACTGCCTGGCATGCTGTAGAGCATCCTCTATTTAGAAACAAAGAACAACAGCAGCACAACAAAAGCTCGCATTCTTCCTCTTCAATTCTTTGATTCTCCGTAATTCTATCTGGCAGACGGGCACTGTCTCACTCTCTCAAATCCTTGTTTCATTGATACAAAAAAAAAGTTAGATCAATGATAGATGAATGCTAGGAATGTAGTTAAGTCCTTCTTTGAAGGCAGGCAACGGCAAGATTCCCAGGAGGAGGCTAAGCTGAGCTTCAGGTTGAATCCTGGCCTCCTATGACTCCAGTGGCTGGAAAAGGCCGGTCAGGCACCTCAGTCAATCTAACAGTGAGTGATTAACAGTCGAGTGCAATCTCCAGTGCTTTATTCCAGCCCCTGCTCTGCCTCCTCTTTAACACTCAAGTAAATGTCAAAAATGCACCCAGGGATTATAGCTGACAAGGGGTAAAAGCCTTCATGTTGTCCTCCAAAGGTTAGGGTTCTCAGGCCCAGTTGGAAGTCCCAATCTCCAATAACCATTAATCCACTCTCTTCCGGTAGGAGTGAGCATATTTACGGCTGCAGTCACTAAAGGGTGAAATAAAGATTAGTTTTTAGTTAGGAACGCAAAGCTTTTGAGATCAATACAAACTCACTGCTGAAATCAATCTAAAGTTTGGAATTTTTAAGTAAAGATTTACTAGGCTTTCTTGTACATTTAATTTTCCAAAGGGAAAATAAGCCCAGAAATGTAACATAGTAATCAAATCGAGTAAACACCAGCTGACCTGGCTTGTGCACATATCAAGGAGGTGGGAAAAGCAATAAAAATGTCTGTAATGCAGATTGTAAATTCTCCAATAAGCAGGTAAAACCAAAACACATATATAGATTTACATAAGAATCCTAGCAGATCCACTCGTCCACTCAAATATGTAAATAATCAATAGACATTAATAATGAGCTTATTCATGCATTTCCTTAATACTGCACATATTAAGGGTTTCAATTATTTGTACTTAGACAGATAAATGCATAGCCTTATTTTTTTTACAAAAGCTTTCAAAAAGATACAGAATTTTCCTGAAAAACAAAAGCTACTGTTTGGATGAAAAAATAAGTGGACTGGAAATACATGACTTGTTATAGTCCTCCGCCGTTCATGTTTGATGCATGTATACAATTTGTTATGCAATTTCTTGAGATTTGACAAAGTAATTGTCTGGCAAACCATAGCTTTAATGACATATTTCTGTTTCATATGAAAAGACTGTAGGTATTTTAGGAAAATGCCTTAATAGATCAACGTCAATAAGTCCTCATCTGCTTGGTACATATCTATAGGTTGGGAAGATTAGGAGATTTTTCAGAGGACTATGATTCCATGTAGTAAATTTATTTCTTCAACAAAGTGCATGAGGCTTACAGCAAGCTCTAACTCCAGGAATTATTTAAACTACCATTGATCCTTCAGAACAGGGCTGCATCTGTTCTCAGGAGAACATGGAGGAGCGAGCGGCCCCACAACCTGTAGAGGAGACCAGAGAAAGAGTTCATGGAAGTAGACAATACCAGAGGTGGAAGCATCCATCTCAGAAAAAAAAAAAAAACCTTAGTTTTTGACTGGGCTATTGTGATAAGAGCTTTGTACTCTCTGCAATTATTGAAGTGTAAGATTATCAAACCACTTTAATCAGCTCTACTGCCAAGATTTGTTTGGGACTATTTGCCTGGCACTGGAATAGGGGTCAAACCCTTTTTACCTACAATGTAACAGGGTATTCTGTCACTCACAAGACAAGAATTCTGTTTCTATGGATAGTTGCCACTCTCTTTGAAATATTTAGGAGGTGTTACCACACACTGTATATGCTTTGTGTTGGTATTGACATCTTCTACCCAGTGCTACACTTTGGAAAGTTACAAAGCCCTAGAGGAATGTGTGGGTGTATTGCTTAAATAGGAGAATCTGCACAGGCGATATGTAATATAGTTTACCTCAGTAAAACTGCTACACTGTGCTAAAATTATATTTTAACTAATGTCACTCACCAAAAATGGATAAAGTACATCTTAAGTTGTACAAATTTTGTGTATACACATATTAATTCCATTTGCTACATATATGATAATACACATGAAGTGGTCACATAAATATGTATATTTGCAATACTTGCATATATCAATATATTGTAATACAATACATTCATATTTACAAGAAGATCCATGTAATGACCAAGATCCACTCACACACTCTGAGGGTTGATGTCCCAGGGCCATTGCAATAGAGCAATATGGAGCCATGGAATTAAGGTGACTGGTTGCCATTCTGAATCTGTGGATTTTGGATGCCAGGTTAAGAATTCCCATAGTGGGAGAGTTTCTGGGTCTCTGTGAATCTCTGAGCCATACTGAATCATGATGGGTATCAGTGGTTATGTCTCATAACACCACATGCTCTTCCACTTCAAAAACTCAGTCTGTCACCACCTGCGTTATATAACAGCACACTAAATATCTTTAGTGGATGAATGTATTAGAGAATCTTTATGTGTCAGCACAATTGGAAAAGAAAATCCAATTCTCCTATCCCAGCAGTGACAGGTTCACTTCCTAAGTGGCTCCAACTAGGAAGCTGACTCTTGCAAGTCACAGCATTTTCCAGGCCAGACAGGGAAGGAATTAAGACCCCAAGGAAGCAGAAAGCTCTGAAGGTACAGCTTCAAGAGAATCAAATTCATACCTCATAAGAGAATGTTCCTGTACTAAGAGTTCAAAAGAAAACTGACATTCAGTCCTATTTCTTTATGTATCAAAAAATTCATCTGTTTCCATGGGTACTTGATAGAGACTTGGTAGGCTTCTCAAAGAAGAAAATAGCATAAGGTTAACTAGTTAGCTACCTGATGCAGGTCAACAATAATCTTTTGTTTCAATTTGATTGTATCTTCGATGATTACTCAAAACTTTGTCATGCTATTTCCCAGGATAAAATAAAACATAATTTTATTTTTCTTCTAACACAATTCATCTATTTTTAGAAATACTTCGGAGCATTTATTTTATTATTAATATTTTTATTAATAGTTTGGAACATATCTCTCAACATGTCATCAGTAACATGATGTATTTGAAGATACTTTTCTTCCAACATGAACTACAAGATTTCAGATTTTTCAGGGCCATGGAAGCATCTTTAACACCTCCAGATTCTTCAAGGGCTTCTGCAATAGCTATACACAATCTTGTCAGAACAAACAGCTTCCTGTCTCACTGTCTTATCTTGATGACATGTGAGTCGGCAAGGCCCAACAGGAGGAAGTCAGAATAGATCATTTCTATGAGAGACAAATGGGTGGAAGGAGGAGAGGAACAAAGCACGAGAAAAGAAGACAAAGAAGGGCAAGTAGGCACCTGGCTTCATTTGACTGCTAGAAAACCACAAAATTAACTTAAATCAGTCCTTAGCACAACCACAATATTTATGTAATTGAGCTCTATACAACATCATGACAAAATGAAAATAATCAAATTCACATCTGTCCTGGGCAGAATGTTACTATGGGATTTTGATTTTTTTAAAGCAATGTTTAAGTTAATGGATTGCCTTTTAACAAATCAAATGAGATACTCAACTTAATTTTTATTAGCTCAATCCACTAATACCTAAAATGTATATTTTAAAGTTTTCAGATAGTACTTCTACAGCATGACACTACTAAATAAAGAACTTAAATTGCTTAAATAAAGTATTATGAGTATACCATTATGAAACCAACAGTTGAATGGGGTGGAATAGAAGGCGAAGGAAGATATAGTAGAAAGACAAAAGAAGACATATTTTATGAAAATAAAAGGTAGAAGAGTTTTAAACTAACATGAAAGAAGCCATAAGCACACACAAGAATCTAAGATATAAACAGGCATCCTTGGATCTAGCCTCTCAATGAAAGTGGTCAATCCTATAGTGCAGCAATATTTGATTTTCAGCCTCATAACTATTTCACTAAAAACTTAGGTAACTCTTTTCTGTGAACTACAAAAATTTTTAATGGATGTTCTGACAGAGATACACATCTTCACTTTTTAAGAATGAGCAAAGGAGGGAAAATATTGTCACAAATAAAAAGAAAAATTTGAGGGTGGAGAAGTTGATTAGAATAATTTGCAACTTTGGGTGATAATTCTTTATGATGAAAGTATGTTGTCCTGGTTATGAGAGGAACGTTCCATGCTATTTAATGAACATTCAGAATATTCTACAATCTCTGAAAACTTTTGATGTATGTAAAACAAATTTGGGGAATACATGACGTCTATTTATACACTCAGAATTCTCCCACATGCTTGATCTGCTATCTGTACATGACCTAATTCTAAGGTGGTGACTAGGTGAATTCCTCTGACCCCCAGCCTCCATGCTGATTTCAGGAGAGAATGAATATACTTTTCACTCTCTCTCAACCTGAAGTTTCAGTTCATTTTACTAAGGAAAGTTCCCAACTGACCTTTGGGGACTGTTTTTTGTTTGTTTATTTATTTGTTTGTTTGTTTTTTGTTTTGCTACTCATCTTCAGTTTAGCCCAAGACAAGTAGTTAGATGAAGGAAATGCTCTATGTAGCCCCACATACAGGGAAACTGAGACAAAACCTGGGAAAGAAGAATGCAGTGTGTAAAGTCACAAGTGATATGAGAGTCAGAAGCCTTGGTCACTGGCATGAAGATGAATTGACAACAGGCTACTTTTCAGAGTCAGGAATAGGCTTGGCATCCCATCATTAATAGTAAGTAGCCTTATTTTTTTAAAAAAAAATTAATTACATAAGACAACTATGAGCCACCAATGTTGTCAAAGGTAAAGGAGTGACAGTTTTAAATATACAATAAACATATAAAACATATAACATTAAAGATCAAAGTCAAAGAACAGTGGTACTTTTGTTAAAAGGATCAGTCACCCTTGGAATAGAATCATAAATTATTGCTACCAAATGAAAAGCAGATGTATCCTATCTTCTACCTAGTAACTTATGAACACAAGGCAGAGAAGAAATAAAAGGAAAACTAAGACAGAATTCCCTACCTGTGCTGAGTTTTTGTCGTAGTTGCTTTGGGTTGTTGTTGTTTGGTTTGGTTTGGTTTGTTGTTGTTTATTTATTGAGCAATCACCCATACAGCAGTCTCTAAGCAAGTATTTGTTCTATATAACACATCTTTGCAAAAGTCCAACATCATAAAATTCTTTGAGGTAGGCACTGTAATAATTATCTTCCTGAGGGTATTTAAATGCTAAGTTATATAATGCAAAGTGTCAGATCCATGGGGGTTCCTCCCCAAAAACCTCAGAATGCAGCACTGAGTTTTGTCTTAGGAGTTCCCTAAAATCTCAGTGTTTGCTGGGTGACTGGAACATTCTTGAAGGGCCCATCGAGTGCCCTGTATGTGTTGTAAGCAAAAGTTTCATGAGATAATAGACTTTTTTAAACTGTAAGACAGCAGATCAATACAGTCAAAAGTTTGACTAATGCCACTCTGGTTAGAAGTACTAACCAATCTCTTTAACTGGAAAATATTACACACACCCTATTTCTCTCTGAGAAATTTGAAAGTTCGCTTTGAAAAATGCAGTAACATATTGACTGGGCAGCTGTTTTACATTTAATACAGAGCTATGAACAATGGAAGCTTTTGCCAATCATGATGCCCCCCTTTTTTTTTTGAAGATTGTAGCTTGGTTGTGATGGTAAAATAGTTTCTTTAAATAAGTAACTAAAAAAATAAGTAAATAATAAACAGCAAAAATACACAGACAGTAATAAGAAGAAGTTAGGGGCTTTCTTTTCTTTGCTACCCTAGTTTCTTATACATTTGTTAATTATTAATTTTAGTTATTCACTTACTGTGTCTCCTTTCGTTTCCCTGTTTTCTCTATTAGAATGTTAGCCCCTTGAGAACAAGAATCAGTTTTATTCACTAATATTTGGTATGTAATAAATCCTTGATACATACTTGATGGAGGAAAGACAAAAAGACAATAAATACTGAATGTTCATGGGAGGCATTGTTTAATGTAGTAGACTGGCTAACCTATCAAATCAGGATGGACTGCCTATAATCTCAAGTCTACCTTTGAAAATGGAAGATTCTGAAATTTTTATCTTCTTTCTCCATCTTGGATTATCATCATTAAAATAATAATGACATCTGTCCTTATCAGCTGATCTCACTAGGAACAAATCAAATAGTAATGACTTGAAACAACATGGTTCCATTTAGCTGAGGGTTATATGGACAAACATTCCAGGCCATCCTCCATTTGCTGCTTTGCTCTGGCTCATTTTTGCATCTGTGTTCAGTTACTGGGTGAGCTGGAGAATATTTGGCTCATGTCTGGTCTCACCTTCCAACCAAGCTAGCTTGGACTTTTTCACGTGGCAGCTGTTAGAGCGAAAGTGTTGAACGAGGGAAAGTTAAAAGCATACAGTGTTCTTAAGGTGGCCTAGAGTCAGCACAAAGTCACTTCTGGCACATTCGATTGGTCTAAGCAATTAACAAAGGAATGGGAAAGAGATCCAGTCCTCCTGGAGGCAGGGATGCTTTTGCAATCTACCAAGCTCAGGATTAGGAAGAGGATTAAGAAACCAAAACATCCAAAGGATTTATAACAGCGTCCATCACATAGATCACCAACTCAATAAGCAACATTGGTTATCACTGCTTGAAGCTGCCTTCAGAAAAGAGAGCTGGTTGAGAGTCCTACCTGTAGTGCTCAAACACTCTTCTATGAACAAAAACTAGCCATAAGTGCTTTACACAGGAGTTGGTAGCATCCAAAGAACAATTAGCAGTGAGCAATGTCCCCAGAGGAGCTAGAACTGCATACCTACCTGGAACTAGAATGTCTAGAGCCAAGTCCAAGTCCTTGGAACAATAGTATTTGGCTTTGGGGGAAATGCTAGGCAACAGCACAATTGATTTTACTATGTCTCTGAGCTCTTTGCTCTCCAATAAACCACATGGTGCTGATGACATTGGGATATCTCAGACCATGTCTAACCAAGATTTACAATTTTAAAAACCTGGACAGTTATGAATTGGGTTTGGGTTTTCCTTTCTCTCATTTTGAGGAAGCTGTGTGGCCCTTCCTTTACTGAATTTCATTCCACCCATAAAATGGAACATCATTTCCCCACATTTGCATGGCATTCCACATGGCAGCAATCTCAAGGGTCGATCTCATGAAGCAGTATTTATTACAAGAAGAAACACAGAGGCGGCCAGATGCTGATGTTCATACATTTTGATGATCCCTCAGGAATCAGAATTAGAAAAGTCAGGAGGCAGGGCAAAAGTTTCAGCATAGCAGCACCTCATGCTAGGCACCCAAACACGGCTTGAATATTCCTTGTCCATCCAGTCCAACAAGATGGCTGTGGGCAACTGGAGCTCCCCTAAGCCTGGCTCTCTGTCACCTCAAAGGCCACCCAGAGTGCTCAGAGCTGAGGACAGCTCTCTTAAGAAGTCAGTGGCGGTTATTTTTAGGATCTTTCCACTGTACATTATTTAATGCAGAATCTCTGATGAATAATTTTGATAATTCTGCCAAAGTAGGAAAACTGCTTAGATTAGATGGCTATGTGATTGTGTGTATGTTGTTGTTATGGTTGTTTTTTCAAAGACAATCCTTGCTCCTCTTCTGCCATGCAAAATCTACCCTGCCGAGCGCTCTTGAAGAGTCACGTCCTTCCTGCCATTTTAGAAACAATCGTGGCAGAGTTGCAAGCCGCTGATAGTGCTCAGCAGGATAGATCAAACACACAGATGCAATTTCTGTATGTTGAACAGTGCAGTAGGATAAAATTCAAATACTTACAATCGCTTAGTAGCTACCATCTGATTGCTGTAAATTGAATCTTTCATAACAGGATTTATTGTAAATAGTGTCTTCGTATTTGTGGGTCCAGCAACCATTGCAGTCCAAGTCTATGCAGGATATTGGAGACACGAGGTTTATATGATATACCTGTTCATTTGTGTTCAGAGTACAGGGGGGAGTTTTTTGGTTTGGGCATTCTTGGTTGCTTATAGAAGAGCTGTGATTATTATTTTCCCTCTGAAAGTTTAAATATCGTCAAATTTGGTAACTTTAAGATGCAGGAGAATATGTGCCAAACACTTCATCTCAACACCAGCTTCACATTGAGAAATCCTCACCTCTGCTTTCTCCCTCCTCCAGCTAGATATTAGAGAAGCACAACCACAGACAGACACAAAGGATAGATAAAGACCGATTCTTAAACTGTGTTTTTTTATGCTGTTGGGATGCAGAAAGACTCTAACACTCATAATTAGTGACATATATATATATGTAGCAAAAAGAAAAAAAGACTTAAGAATTTCAAAATGGAATTTTATCCCTAAAAAAATATATACTTTAATTCCTTGGTGATACAATGGGAAGAAAGCTGTAATTTATCTGTCATTATTCATTGTTGGGTTGAGTTCCAAGTACCGACTGAAGTCCATAAAAGACCAAAGGAAACAAAAGGGGAGCATGTGCTCTGCATGCATGGGAATTTGGCTAGCACCCACATACTCAGTACCTTTTACTCTTAGTGACATAGAACCCCCCCCCCAAAAGCACTGTGCTACAATCATGTGTCTTCCTTAGCGAGACTCGAATAAGGGAAGTTCAAAAATGAAAAGAATTTTGGAAATAGTAGGACCAGATAATTTGAATCTGTTTTCTTTCGGTCCTTGATCCTAAAGAATAATGGTGACAACAACAATAAAAAGAACCCGTCTTTTGCCTTACTATGACTCAGTCTTGTTAAGTATGAGAGGAGAATGTAGGACCTCAGCTGGATCGGAATAAGTAAGTCTAACTCCCAGATAACCCAGGAACCTGGACAGCAAAGGGCCTTTGAAAGGGCTTTGGTTCATTCCCCTTCATTTATTTGAATAAATATTCCATATGCATGCTAATGTTATCATTCTAGCTGGGAAACCCCCTATTTCTAAGTCTCAAAAGTTTCAGCTCCCCACCCCCCACTTAGGCAGGTGTCTTTCCATCTCTCACAGATCAAAGGGGATGTGTAAAAAAAACAATGCTTGGGTAATAGATTTTAACAAATTTACTACCAGAGCACATCAGAGTGAATCATAATCTGTATTTATTGACAAACAAAACTCAATTCGACTCATATCCAGTTTTCTTTGATATTCATTTTATTCAAGGGTGTACCTTTCTTTTTCTGTTGCCCCCTTCAGGGTTGTGAGGGGGTGGGTGAGTGTTTCTTGGACACCTCCAACTCCCATTGACAACTTAAATGAGGTACTATCCATATGGATCAGTCTGCAGAACACGTCCTCTATCAAAATGCCCATACCTTTCTGATGCAGCTAAGGTTCTAGAAGCAGGCTGAGGTTCACTCTGAATGCTAAGCAGGGTCAACAATGTGAGCCCTATGGGATGGTCCTTATTTATCAAGTGAGCCCTGAAGTTGAAAGGTTACAACTGTGAAATTGCAGCTGGGTCCCCTAACAGTTAATACTAGCTCCTGCAAACCAAAGACTCTTAATTGAAATACAAATCTGACAATGTGATAACTCTTTAATAAAAACATGGTTTCTTTACTCTTATGTGTGAACTTCAAAGGAGGTTGTTTAACTGCACAAAAATAATAAGAGAAAAAATATGTTTTCCAACAAGATCATAAAGCTTGAATAGAACAGAGAGAAAAATCAAAGTCCTGTCCTCTGTTCTCCCAGCTGGACTTCCCCCCACCCCTAGTGTGTGTCCTCAGCCCTCCTAGGCAAGGACTGGAATCTTCCAAGTCAGTCCCACACCCTAGATACCAAGACAGGCTAAAGTGGCATCCTAGCATACTTGGAGATCAGACAGCTTCTGCATTTGAGAGTGTGTGGGGGCTGGGGGTGGGAGGGGAAAGCCAGCATCCCGATGTTGTGGAAGCTGCAAACAACAGCATATACGCAGGCACAAAAAAGTTTGCATACTGCACAGAGCGCTTGAAGATCATAAATCTATGCATGAGAAAGATGTAGTGGAAATTTTGGGGGGGATTAGAGTTTATTTTTGTCATCTCTGTGAGACAGCTACTCATTCATCCAGATCACAGCTAAGAAAAAAGCTGGTCACAGAAATTAGCAGTTTCGGCTCAGCAGCAAAGTCGCCAGCCTGTGAAGGCAGAGAGAAATTGACTAATTAGCAATGCGCACTAAAACTTGACGGTTCTTTATAGAGAGAAGAGAAGAGAGAGGGAGAGAGAGGGAGAGGGAGGGAGGGGGGGCTCGCTTTTTCCCCTTCTTTCTTCCAAAGATGTTTGAAATCGCAGTCATTTACGCTCGACAATTTTTACAATAGCCTTGAGCCATAATTTTGCGAGTCTCTCCAGCATCCATCCCCCTGTATGGTCTCTCTCTACTGGCCAAGCACGACCATTTCTCTCCCCAACCGTGGATTTCCTATTACTCTCGTTACGACTCACTGAGCCCCAGGCCCAAGGATAATGATGTGTTGTTTCTTGGTAGCATAATTTGTCACACGTACATTTTTTCTTCTTCTTCTCTTGCAGAAAGCTCTGCTCCCTCTCTCTCTCTCCCTCTCTCCTCTCTCTCTCCCTCTCTCTTTCTCTCTTTTCTCCCTCTCCTATATTTTCTTGCTGTTGCTAATTCATGGTGATCAAATGATGTACGACAAAATAAATTGTACAGAGTGACTGCCTGGAGTTGGGAGCCAGAAGGTGTGTTCCCCTCCCAAGGAGAGAGCAGACCTTTAAAAAGGAAGGACAATTGATTTTGGGGGGAGCTTAAGTGAGCCCTGACTTTGCAGCTGGCTGACAGCAGGTAAGTTTCTGGCCTTGGGTCTACCTTGCCTGTATTTTCCTTGTCTTTCGGGTTGTTGTGGGGTTGTTGGGGGGGGGGGAGGTGTTGTGGCAAAAGCTTATAAAGAATAAAACTCCCATTGCAAGAAATAAGCAGGTGGGGGTGGAAGGAAAGGGGGAGAACAAGAAGGCAAAAGCCTAGGAAAAGATGGGGGGGGGTGGCGAGACAACGAAGCAGGGAGAGCTAGAGAGAGGTATGACCGGGGCCACTTCCAGGGAAGACTCAAATGATTCCCCACAAGCCCGAGCTCTGGGGGCGGGGGCTGCTGCCAGGGAAGGGAGGTTAGGGTCCACCTGGAACAGGATGGGAAAGTGAGTGGAGAGGCGCCAGCCGAGTCTGGTAGGAATTAGTAGCCGGCGATCCAGAAGCGGCGCCGGGCAAGGCAGAGTGAGCCGCAGCGGAAGGGGCAGGTCCGGCGGGTCCCTCGGAGCCGGGCGGCGGCGGCGGTGGTCCCGGCGGGCGCGCGGCGGGACGCGGGCCGAGGGTCCTTTCCTGTTCAGCCCTGAAAGGTGCAATTACAGATTAAGGGCTCTGCGTGTGGATTTCACCTGACCTCCCCCTCCCCGGCCTCTTACCACCTAGAAGCGGGCGGCTCAGACTTTTTAGAGAAGTACTTCCAGGGCTGGGGGAGTGGGGGTGCCCGAGTGGGGGACCTCTGGAGCTGAACCCCGGGGGTCGCAGGGATGCTACGCTTACCCAAAATCCTTTTGGGTGCGGAGCAGAGGCCCCCCGCACCGGACCGCGCCCCCACCCCACCCCCACTCCACCGCTGTCACCCCTCCCCCAACACCTGCCTTCTAACTTGAACTTCTCATAGTTCCTCTAGTTAAAGCGACTGCTCCCGGTGCTCGAGAGGGAGACCGGTCCACACAACCCCTCCTGCCCTCTAGTTTCCGGCTCTAAATCCAGCCTGGCACCCCAACTTGCCCCCAATCATCCTCGTTGCCGCCCCGCACTGGAAGGGGAACTAGATGTCTGAACTTCCGTGCTCTGAAATAGCAAAGGTGCAGGGAGAAGGGGGTCAGGGGTGGCTGGGTGGTGTGGGTGGAAGGATTCTCTAGCCAGGTTTAAAGGCTTCTCTTGAAAATTAGCAAAACGGGGTGGCGGCGAGGGAAACCAACAGTTTGCGAAGCGGGGAAGCGGGCAGGGCCGGGATGAGGGAAATGAGCTAGAATTGATAAGGACAGCTCCCGCCTCTGCCGAGTCCACTGAGCGGGTCCCCATCGCGCTCCGCTGCACTTCCCCGGGAGAAGAAAGGGCTTTATCTCCTCCCTCAGACTCTGAGTCTAGGACTTTTTCGGGGCAGCGCGGATAATCGAAGGTGTCCCCAGCTTTCAGAGAGCTAAGAATCGCCCACCCGCATGCCTGTCTTGCCCCCCTTTTCTCACCCCACCCCCAAACTGGGCCAACTAAGAAAAGCAAAGCTTCCAGCACCAGTTGACCTGGAACCGCCGCCGTCGGTCGCCTCTGAGCTCTCGGGGCACCCCTGACTTCCCACTCTCGGCCTTTCCCTTCATCCAGCCGGGCATGGACAAGAGACCACGAGGTGTCACGGCCTCAGCCTTCACTTTTGCCGCCGCTGCTGTCACCGTTGTTGCTGCCAAAAGAGGAGCCTGGGTGCTTTTAGGAAAGTGAGGGGCGAAGTGTATAAGAGGTAGCAGGGACCAGAACCGGCGTCCCGACCCCAGAGGAGGACCCTTCTGGAGGCGCTCAGGATCCCGCGCCTTCACACCTTCCTCTTAGGGTTGGGTCCTGAGCGCACGCACAGGGAGAGCCAAGCGGAGCCTTGATTGTTGTTCCTCTCTCCCCTTCACACCCTTCCCCATCCCGGCCACACCCCACACCCCTACTCCACCCTGCTCCCCCTCCCAACCCCCACCCCTGTCTGCCAGGTTGGAGGAGGGTTTAAAGCCAGGTGCCCCGAGTCAGCTCGCCATGTCCAGATCCGGTGACAGGACCTCCACCTTCGACCCCAGCCACAGTGACAACCTGCTGCACGGCCTGAACCTGCTGTGGAGGAAGCAGCTATTTTGCGACGTGACCCTGACGGCCCAGGGCCAGCAGTTCCACTGCCACAAGGCCGTGCTGGCCTCCTGTTCGCAGTACTTCCGATCACTCTTCTCCAGCCACCCCCCTCTCGGGGGAGGGGTCGGCGGCCAGGACGGCTTGGGGGCCCCCAAGGACCAGCAGCAGCAACAGCAGCAGCCACAGCAGCAGCCTCCACAGCAGCAGCAGCCGCCGCCACAGGAGGAGCCCGGGACTCCTTCCTCCTCCCCCGACGACAAGCTGCTGACCAGTCCCCGAGCCATTAACAACCTAGTGCTGCAGGGCTGCTCGTCCATCGGGCTGCGCCTAGTGCTTGAATACCTCTACACGGCCAACGTGACCCTCTCCTTAGACACCGTGGAGGAGGTGCTGTCGGTCAGCAAGATCCTGCACATCCCTCAGGTCACCAAGCTCTGCGTTCAGTTCCTCAACGATCAGATCTCGGTGCAGAACTACAAGCAGGTGTGCAAGATTGCCGCACTGCACGGCCTGGAGGAAACCAAGAAGCTGGCCAACAAGTACCTGGTGGAGGATGTGCTGTTGCTTAACTTCGAGGAGATGCGTGCCCTGCTGGACTCGCTGCCGCCCCCCGTGGAGTCGGAGCTGGCACTTTTCCAGATGTCCGTGCTGTGGCTGGAGCACGACCGTGAGACCCGCATGCAGTACGCGCCCGACCTCATGAAGCGCCTCCGCTTCGCGCTCATCCCCGCCCCGGAGCTGGTGGAGCGGGTACAGTCCGTGGATTTCATGCGCACCGACCCGGTCTGCCAGAAGCTGCTGCTGGACGCCATGAACTACCACCTGATGCCCTTCAGGCAGCACTGCAGGCAGAGCCTGGCCAGCAGGTAGGAGACAACAAAGAGGAAGGCGGGGTGGGATGTGGGGAGCTGGAGAGGCCGGAGGGAGGGGAGGGGGCAGGAAGGAGGGGAGAACTGGGTGGGCTGGGCAGGAGGCTCCCGCACACGGAAAAACCATCTCAAACAATTCAGTTGGCTTGGGGAAAGTTGATTTCAGAGTGTCAGGAGGGGCAACAGGGACCTGGCCTAACAGCATCCCTGAGCGCTTGAATGCCCAGGTTCCCAACTCTTCAGGGCAGGAAACACTATTGCAGACTAGGGTTGAAATGGAACAAGTAGGTGGGGCCCAAAGGCCTGGGCACTTTGGAAGAGCAATTCTGGACACATTTGTCAGTCAGATCTTGTTAGGCACCTCAAGGTGGTCTTGTTCACAGAGGAGGAGCCTGTGGTGTCAACCGAACTTTCTCTTTTCTGCTTTGGGCCAGGAGGGACTTCCAGGCACTGCCAGCAAAAGAGAATCTCATAGCCTTCCTGTCATGCACTCAAGCTTTTACTGTTTGTTTTGGTTCTCTTCTGTGACTGAGCTCTGCTCTCTTCCTAGACTTCCTGGAACTCCAAAAAGGCATTGTCTATCCCTGTTGTTAGTTCCAACGACCGGCATCCCATGGTCAAGCAAACTTTTCTATCCTCCACAAAGCCGTTCCTTCTCACTTTGTAAAAGAGAGCAAAGCTACCCATTTGAGGGTGGTTCACTGAGCCTTGCTGCTAACACCCGTCCCCGAGAAGAGAGAAAGGACAGTTGGTGGTTGAGAAGGACTTGGAGCAGAGTCTGCTCCTCCAGTTTATCCGTATGCCTAGCAGAAGCGAGTCACAGACAAGCTAGGGAACTGTTGATGCTGTCTGCCATGCTGCGCACAGCATTTCCTGTCCAAAGGGAGAGAGAACCGATGCTTTGGTACAGTGCCGCAGATGAGCTGACTGCGGAAACGGACAACTGTGTTTGATTGGCTCCACTTCTAAAACCCTTCCAAATGAGCCCTAGCAAAGGGCTCCTTTCTGTTCTTGGACATGAGGCATGGTATCCCCAAATTTCATGATTAAGCATCCGGGTCTCAGATGCCAGGTCATGGAGACTAGCATAAACTTTCAAGTCGTACATGACAAAAGGGCGTGACTTGAAAATCTGCCAAGGCATAGTCCCATTCAGATAGATGCCAGGGTCATGGGGAGCACTCCAGGAAACCTTAGGAGAGTGATGTTTAGATTTTTATTTTATCATATTTCTACTAGGCTGAGGCTACAGAAATGTAAAGGAAAACAGCATATTAACTGCATTTGTCTGGGCAGCACTACTGTTAAGTTTGGGTCAACTGGAGGAATAAGAACTCTTGAACTTGTAACAAATCCTGTAGGTTGACTTTTTGAATAGCTGTGGGAGATGAGTCTGTGTGTCGTGATGTCAAAAGATGTCTATACCAGAAGCAGCAATGCAAACCTCTCATACTTCAACAATGAGCACATGAGTCCAAGTCAGAACAAAATAGAAAATGGGCTATCTTGAGTGTGTTTCATATGTCTAAGGATCCAAATGACACGCTCACTGTGAGGAACAAACATGCCAAAGGGCATTGGGGAGAAACATTCCACCGTGTGAGATTTTATTGTTTCTGGATGACCTATAACTATATTCATTAGTGCATAGTCTACACAGTCAAGAATTCAGACGACATAAACTCTTGAGACTGCCTTTTACATTTAAAAAAAAACATGTATAATTTAGGATAAATGAGAAAGCCAACGAAGATAATACATTTAAGATTGAACTTGTCCTAAGAGCAATTTGGGCAGATAAGCTTTGTGTGTTAGATCTGGTAAATAATTTCTGGCGTGCACAGCACACTGTTGTATATTAGTATGCCCTAGGATTCAATGTCAGGGGAGTTCACTTTTAAAAGGCAAAATCTTAGGCAAAGTCCTACCTTAGCCTGGAGTCAGCACACCAGCTGGGACCTGCTGGCTCTGCCCTGGTGGATAGCTAAGATACCAAGCTGCCTGGCTCCGTGACAAGACCTGCCAGCTTCACTGGGCCACATCATTTGAAGGCTATGTAGTGGTGTCTGACCACTGAATGCTTACAAGTGTCACGGATGCTGCAGGGACCTGATACTTCTGCAGTAGGAGGAAAACTGTATCTTCCCTTAAAAGGGGAAGAGATAGAAAAGAAAATAGTTCACCAAACCTGCTGGCAACCTCAGTAACATAATTTCAACTCCATCCCACTATCAGTAGCTGTAGCATTTTCCATTTTAGGGAACAAACACATTATTATAATTTTAATTCACAGAAGAATGAAAAATTTTAACTTGAGTGTAGGCAAAAAATGTTCGTAAGCTAAAACCCTTTAGAATTCCATGAGCCCTGCGTTACAGTCAGTATGATAGAAAACTGTTTTCTCAGCCCCGTGCAGAGGTCAACGGGAGGTTAGATATGTCACCGTACTGTTTCTAAGATCACACCACTTTTGCTGAAGACAGCTGAACATAAGGGCATTTTGTTTATTACTTTTCCTCTATCTGTAATTTTTAGATTCCAAATATGAAGACATGCCTCAAATTTAGAGAGAAAAAAAGGGGGAATTGAAATCGACCAGTTGATCATAATGAATGTAAAATAAAGCAAATAGAGTAGGTGAAACAAATTCACGTGTTTAAAACATACATTGTATCTGTGGAAAGTAAAGATTTTGATATAATAAAATAAAACATGACTTTAAACATGATTAAGTAATTCTGAATTTGTCTTATCTGGAAAAATGAGCAGTCAAGGTAGACTATATAGAAAAAAATGGAATCAACTTTGTATTTTTCTCTAGTTGCTCAATTTTTCTGAGTATGTCATTTGAACTCAGGTTCATATTCTGTTTTAATAAAGTAGGCATTAGTACAGTAAATGAAATAAGAAACTTTCAGCCCCATCTTCAAGTAATTGGTAATTTAAAATGACAAGACTTGACAAAAGATATGAAATTTTAGACAAGAGGAATAAGTCCTAGTGGTTTATTGCACGTCACAGTTAATAAAAACATATTGGTAAATTAGGTTAGAGAGCTTAACATTCTCATAAAAAATGAGAGGTAGTCAAATAATAAATACATTCCATAGCCTAACTTAATCTTGGTCCATTATATACATATATCAAAATATCAAATTATGCCCTAAGATAGAAATCTTCATCATTTTTATCAGCGTTTATTCTTTGAAATTTTGAAGATGGCAGGACTTGAATACCCGTAAAGCATTTTGAAATCTGATTTCTTGGCTGTTGTCTTTAGGTTTAGTAAGAGATGAGAATATTTTTCTTCATTTCAAGAAAAGTATGAAGTAAGCTCTGGGAAAGTTGCTGGGGAAGTCACTACTAAAGTCTTGTACAGTGCGAAGATCTCTCGGAAAGAAGTTAGCACGGAAGAGTAGCTAGCTGAAGGTGTGTAGTGGAAAATAAACTGAGTTACGTGTCCACTTACAGTGCTGAAGACCTCAGTCTAAACTAGCTTGAATAACCAAAAGTTTCTCTTTTTTCTTTGTATTTTTTTAAATTTTAATGCACAATTTAGTGATAATTTCGGATTGGACTGGAGTAGTTAACTTTTGTCTGTATTTTCATTGCAGCTTCCACATCTAAGTTAAATGAAGGGTATGCTTACTGACAGCTGGAAAACTGAGATTATGACATAAGAAAGGAGATGTGGGATACTTCATTTGTGTGTTGGCCAGGCTATAGTTACTGTGGACACTACACAGGAAGCACCTACAGTGGAAAACAGGCTTGAAGATAATAATGCAGCCAACATATTGTCCTTTATAAAGCCCATACTAAAGTGTATCTTCGAGCAATTATGTTGCACAAAAGACAGAAAGCAACCATATGAAGCTTTTACTTTCCACCTAGCATGGTCTATTTAAAGATTATGCATTAGTTAATGTTAGAATCTATTTAGACATTAAGGGTCCTAAGTATCTGATTCCCGAAATGCCTTACAAGGCCGAAAGGCAATGGCTAATATGCAAGGGTAGTTCCTGGCCCTGATGCCTACAAGCTGACTGCAGGACAGAGGCTTTATTGGCTCTCTTCCTGAGAAAGGTGTTGACAGACTCTGCAAAGCAACTGATCTGCATTCTCTAAACTGTTGTTTCCCTTTATGCCAATTTGATACCCCCAGATTAGAAGTCGTTAGGTAGTTAGATTTTGTATCAGAAGTTACTCAACCATTTACAATACAATTTGTTTATTATCTGAAACAGGGCCATTGATTGCAAAATTATATCACAGGTATGGGAGGCCAACAGTTCTCTCCTACAATCCAAAGGCAATTAAAAACATACTGATGTATTTTCTCCACATAGATGACTTGCTGACAAAAATGGACATTTTCAAATTTTATTTCATGCTTGGATTTCCTCCTGTGTACAAGCATATTGAGGTTCTCTCATTTACTTGGCTAATTTATTAAGTATCTAAAATTTCTTAACAGAAAAACATGGTCAAAATTGTGTTGCTTTAATTAAGTGTGGCAGCTCACGCCTGTAATCACAAACACTTAGGAAGCAGAGGCAGGAGGATGATGAGTTTAACGTCAGCTTGAGCTACACAGCAAGATCTCACCTCAAAACAAACAAACAAACAAATAAATAAATAAATGACTGTAGCTACTTATACCATGTGCTGTTTAAAACACTTTACAAACATTAACTTTTATATTCTTATCATTAGCCTGATTTTAAAGATGAAATAGTTGATGTTCAGAGACATTAAGCTTGGTGGCCAAGCTTGCACAATGAGGTTAAACAACCACGCAGCATGGCAGCTGGGTCTGTTTTCTTCCACACACTGTGCACTTCTTGCTATAACCATCTTTACCTGAGGCTGCTATTCTGTGACAGACCTTGAACTCACATCTAGACTTAAAGCTTTCCTTTTGGGAAAGGTCCAACAGCAATGAACCTGACTTTAAAAATGATTAGGAAGGATTAAGGATGTAGCTTGCAGCACACACGTGAGTATTTGATTCCCAACAATCACAGAAAAGCTGAATGGGACAGTGAGTGTTTATAATCCTAA
This sequence comes from Microtus ochrogaster, assembly GCF_000317375.1. Classification (NCBI taxonomy): domain Eukaryota; kingdom Metazoa; phylum Chordata; class Mammalia; order Rodentia; family Cricetidae; genus Microtus; species Microtus ochrogaster. The sequence goes on along the minus strand of NC_022020.1, from coordinate 12,324,699 downwards.
AACCAGAAAGTCAGGGAAAGAGAGAAACAGACAGACAGAGAATGTGTCAAGTGGCTTTTGCTGCCCAGTCAGGTTATCTGAATTGGTGAGTTGGAAGTTCAGTGAGAGGTATTGTTTTTTAGAAAAAAAAATGACCAAGGAAGACACCGGACATTGGCTCCTGGCCTGCACACATATGTGCACACAATACACA
>NC_022020.1:12315635-12323491 GCF_000317375.1 Microtus ochrogaster | reverse complement strand
GGCCCTTTTTTTATAAAAAGCAAAAGAGTAGATTTTTTGGCTTTGTGGTCACCAGCCCACTATTCCAATAACCCTGCTCTCACGGTGCAAGAGTCACACAGATGGTGAATCAGTGACTAAGTACAGGTATGCTACAATAAAACTGCCTTTGGAGATAATGAGCGTTCGTTCATTCTCACACCATTATTTTTGACCACTTAGAAGCATGCGAACTATCCTCAGGTTTGGAGCTTCACAAAACTAGGAGGCAGGCCACTTTACTCATTGGGCTATGGTTTGCCAACCTCTGTTATAGACACTTTCATTGTATCATTGAACAAAAATGGACAAAAACTAACAGACATGGTAACACACTCCTGTGATCCTAACATTCAGAGGACTGAAGCAGGAGGTTTGCTACCTGTTTTAGGCCAATCTGATGGAGTAGAGAGTACCAAGATAACCAGGACTATATAGTAAGACCCTGTCCCAACAACACACAACAAAACAAATCAAACAAATCACCTTATTCTAATGAAAAGATTCCCCAATAGTCTAACTCTGCCTTCCATTTAGAAAGGTTTCATGACTAATTCTATCATTCCAGGTTAGAATTCCATGTTTCCACAGCAAAACTTAAGAACCTAGTAGCAATCCTAGACAGCTATTATAGCATGAGCAATCCAAAAAAAAGAAGACAAAGAAAATGAGTGAATTATTAGATGTCCCTCTTTTTCTAGCATATAGGATCCAGAATCTGCAAATGGCAAGCTTTCCCTCCTTCCCTCCCTCTCTACATTTCTCTCTGTCTGTCTGTCTCTCGTCCACCCCACCTCCAGCTCATCTATTATTTGTGGTAACTACCACTAATTGAACAACTACTAGGTGCTTCACATAATATTTCTATCGTTCACATGTAAAAAACTCTTTCAGCCTTTTCAGAGACCAGGAAATAGACATATGATTTGCCAATCATCTGAACAGTATTGATCTGTAAATATTCAGTGTGGGGACAATACCAAGTCGCTGTGAGTGTATATTGCCCACATGACTAAAATCAAATGCTGATCTATACCTTCTACACATTGGCTTCACCTCGCCACAACAGTGATTAAAGTTTACAACCTTATAACCCTTGCAGCTGTCCAGTCAGGGAAAAAAAAGAAAATTCACTAGAAAGCTGGAATCCCAGCCTACTGGTCTACCACATTTTAACTATAAGTCCCAAGTATGGAGCTAGAAAGTAGATGAGCCATTGCATTTCAAACACTCAGGAAAACTTTCAGTCTAAGTATAAAAGATAATAATAAAAATACAGCAAAAGTCTGGCTGTGGTGGTCCATTCCTTCAACCCCAGCAGTTAGGAGGCAGAGTCAGGTGCAGATCTCTGTGAGTTCAAGGCCAGACTGGTCTACAGTCTACAGAACACGTTCCAGGACAGCCAGAGCTATACAGAGAAACACTGTCTCCTGTCTCAAAAACAAACAAACAAATAAACAAAGAAAATACAACAAAACTGCACAGTTCGAGCTTGATTAACAAATCACCTTCTCAGGATGCTTTGGACTAGAGCACTTGTGTGTCAGCCTTGTTTTGTTTACGGAGGGTCTAGCAACAGAATTTTATTCATGTGAATGATTCCTAAAGGAGTTGTATTCAACAGGCACAACAAGCCAGAACTATAAAAATGCCCACACACTTTAACAATGTAAAACAAGATTAACCCCTTGGAAGTGCTTTCTGATTATATTTTGTTTCAAGAAAATCATTTTTATTAACTGTCTGTTATAACTATTTATGCCTTCCATCATTCTAGACTCTCCAGAAAGATCATTTCCTATGCCCTTTGTATTAACTTCCAAGACATTTCATGATCCTTAAATTACCAGTGATGATACCTTTTTCTCTCAAAAAGAAAAGAAAGAAAGAAAAAGAAATCAGTGGTGTGCTGATATAAAATAAGTAGGAAGAACTGTTGGTTTTACTATATATAACATACAGGATATAGCTTTCTTTTTACTGAAAATATCAGAGGATTTTATCTGTTCACAAATGATGGGAATGGGTTAAAATGGTTTGCAGTATTAGCAGGAAAGCAAATAAAGACAGAAGGTTGACAGTAGAGGGAAGGTAGAAGTCATGGGAAAGGGTGAAAGAATAAGAAGTAATAAGAAAAATACCGAGAAACAGAAGTCATTAAGAGACAAACTATGCAAAGAAGAAAGAAATGAGAAGGTGGGCAAGGAGACTCTAGAGGTTAAGGATTTGGTTTTACTCAGATAAACACAACTCAAGAAACACACTCACTCTTACACACACTCAGTCTTACATACCTTAAAGTTATCAATGGAAGCCATTGCCAAGCAAAGAACTGCTATTTCTTAAAATAACAAAAGATAATGTTTACAAAGGAAAGTCATGCTATCTTATCCTCTGTGATTTGATTCAGTTCAATAATTATAGCTGTCTAATAGGTGTTATGTCATTAAAAGACTAAATGACTACGATATGTCATTTAAAAAGCAACCCCTTATTCTTTTGCTTCGTCTGTGCTTCAGATGACTTGTGTGGTCATTTTAGAAGTGTCAGAGATCAAAGGTGACAGACAGCTTTGTCAAACATAGACAATGAAAAGTGTATTTTATGCAAAACTGGCTCCGTCCCCAGCATCCTTTGAGTTGAAAAGCAAGGTGACATTTGCTACCTTGGGTGGCTTCTCTAAATCTGCATGCATGAGTGGGTCCCACCCACAGAGAGAATTTTGGGTGAGGCACTGCAAACTATCACTAAGAAAAAGCTGTGCTGGGGAATATCAGTTCATTTGTAGTGGATGTAGGCAGGGCCCAACTCCACGCTGAGCTCCAACACACAGAGCCGGACAAGATGGATACATTCCTCAGCTTCTGTAGCTTATAGGAAAAAGAAAAAAGAGAAAGGGCGTCAGGGAACAAGGGTTAATCAGACTGGTGCTAGATAAGCACTGAGGACATCGTGGAATAGAGTGTCATTCCCGTGTCTGGCTAGTCAAAGAAGACTTTCTCAATAGACAAGATTGAAGATGAGCCTTGAATGATGAGCTCTCCAGGGTGACCTGGTAACAGGTATAGGGGAAGCTAGGAGTGTGGGTAAGGTAAAGCAAGGCAAGCATGGGCAAAGCCCGCAGCAGAAGAGATGAGCACTTTCCAGGAACCAAAAGAGATTACATAGATCTAGAGGCTGCAGAAAAGATTTCTCATCACAGAGAAAGATGCAGCCCCTGTGTAGGAGCAGCTACCACAGAGGCTCATACAGTGGAAAGTCGGTGTGCTTTTCAGTTGAACTGTGAAACTAGGCAAACAATTATGCAAGTGTTGTTGTTTTGGAATTCACAGAGCTAAATTACTATCTTTGCTCCACTTTAGCGGAGTTCTACATCCAGAAAATGGGCTTGTAATATAGTTTGATTTCTCAGCGTTCTGGTTTAGAGCAACTAGTTAATAAAAATACAGAGCAGCAACACATAAAGGAAGAAAAGAAAGGAGGAGAAAAGAAAGGAAAATAAGACGTACACACAAAATGCTACTAAAAATTATCTCCAGAGCAAATTCCAAGACAGCCAGAGCTGTTACACAGAGAATTTCTGTCTCAAAAAACAAACAAATAAAAGTATTTATAACTGATTTTAAACCAAATTTTTCCGAATACACTTTAGCCTATCAAAACAACTCTGGGAGGCATTTGTAATTTTATCTACAACACGAAATTTTCAGACCAGGAGAAGGAAGTAGAAGAGACCCAAAGGTGAGACCAAGGACAAGAGCAGGTAACAGGGTTGGAATTCCCGGTGGCTTCAGCAATGGTCTTTATTCAGTCCATTAGAGAGGAATGTGACTTCTAAGATACCAGAGTTTCATAGGAAAGAGTTCTCTTCTTCTAGTCTCCTACACTTCAACTGCAGACTCCATCCACATCTCAAGTCCGGCTTCTCTCCTCCCAGAGTGCCTCTGAACAGGGCTGGCAAGCTGCACCTGTGCAGGCACTCTCAGCCTCTCAGAGCTCAGCTGGGCCACCGTCTGGAGCCTGGCTCACTGGAGGCTGCAGAGAAGTGAACTGAAGAATTACAGTCGGTTTCACTTCCCTGCCTTATGTCCCTTCAGGTGCCTCTGAAGACAGGCAAGGCCAGTGAGACGGAGAGGGGGAGCAAGACAGCATCAGCATCCAAAAAGGAGGCCCTGAAAACATAACCGTGGAAAAATGGGGACGGGTGGATGCGTGCGTGTGTCTGTCTGAGCCCCCAGCTGGTGTCGTTTGGTGGCTTCTGGTTTCCATGCAGTAACTTTTGTGACATTTTAAGAAAATCAAATGGATGTTTGTGTTGGAAATGAAGTGCTGGTCCATTCTTAGTCTGGCATGAGTGGGGGAATTCTCGAATTGGGAGGGTCAACTTGTTGCCCAAAAGAAAATAGCCTTATTTATAAAACTCCCACTTCGAACAAAGCAACAGACTGTAATTTAGCCCTGATGTTCAGCATCTCTTAAAATCAAGTACCACAAACATTCTGTGCAAAATGAAAGGACAGCAAGAGAGGAGATAAAACATGGAGTCGGGAGGGGAAACTTTGGAAGGAACACTCATGCTGCACACATGCGGTTGGCCCTCGGCTCATTCTCTTTCCCATGCTTTCCCAGGGGTTGGCTGGGGCCATGAAGCATCCTAGTCAGCACCGGAGTATTGCAGAGGCAGAAGTCTGTGCCTACTAGCACAGACCAATTTGGTAGATTGGTTACTATAGCAACTGTACCATCCCTGTCAGTGGCAATTTCTATAATCTCTCTCTTTTAAGGCTTTCTTGGGCATCTGTTCCAAAATGACAAAATGGAGAAACAGAGAGATGACACAGGAGAGACACAAGAAAAGTCAGGTTTATAGTGTAATTATCCTAAACAGTTTGTTGCATATTCCACGAAACCTAAACATCAGACAGAATGGGTTCAAATCCCACCTCAATCTTGTAGATGCTGTCTCTACCTTGCGTAATTTATTTAACCTATTTTTAGCTTTTTCTACCTACAAAAGACACATAATACTGGCCACTTTGCTTCAAGGCTGAATGTTTGGGCCCTAAATGCACTACATAGGTATCTTGGCCTATGAAGCCTGGCCAAGAAGTCTTGAGTCTTCAGTGGGCTTTATCTTAAGGAAGAAGCTCTATATGCACAGACTATTTATTTGTGTTTCTTTTCCCTTTTAGGTAGGACACACAACCTATCTAGCACAGAAACCATAGCCTTAGTCTCACCACTGTGCTGCCAGCAAGATGCCTCTGCAGAACATTGCCTGTATCTCCCACTGTCTCTGGATTTATATTATCTTCATTTTTATCCACCTTTAAGTTGCCAGAAGTGCCCTGCTTCATCCCACAGTCAATTCTGTCCTCTTGATCTATCTTGGCAGTCAGAAAAACTGGACAAAACATGGCAGCTTCATAGATAATGGGTTTATTAAGTTGTAACTTACACAGTGTATGGACAATTTGCCCATCCAAAGTCAAACATTTGATGGGTGTATTGTGTTAGAAGTCATCACTGCAACTAACTTCAGCACACTCCTTGAAGAATCCCATACCTCTTTGCCATTGGTCCTCATTGCTCATGAGCACTGTCTCCCCACCCACAGCAAGGTGAGCATCCAAATACTGTGTGACTATCCCCTAGAAAACCTAGCCATGAATCTTTACAGTGCCTAACCACCAATCTAACTTTGGTTTTCATAGATTTGTCAGTTCTGACATTTCACTTAAGAAAAAAGGGGGAAAAATATGTAGTCTTTGATAGGCTTATTTAATGTGGCATATATCTGCATTGTAACATGCAATGTATGTTACTTTGTATGTTATAATGTACAATTGTAATACATTAGTCCTTTATATACCTGAACAGTAATCTGTTGCAAGCATATGTCAGGCTTTATTTTAGGCTAGTTGATAGACATTTGGCCTGTGCAATTACGAATTACACTGCTAAACGCTCCTATCTACACATTCTTATGGAGCTATGTTGTTGGGTTTTTTGCTTTGTTTTTAATATTTGTTTTACTTTATGCGTATGCACACATGTCTGAGTGTACGCATGTGCATCATATGTGCACAGGAGCCTGTGATTATCACAAGAGGCCCAGAGTTCCCTGGAAATGGAGTTAACAGAGACATCAAGCTTCCGGGTGGGGGAACCTGAGTCCTCTGAAAGAGTAGCAAGTGCTCTTGACCATTGTGCTCCAGGCCCTGGACCTGCCTATCTGTCTACGCTTTTATTCAGCTATGAGTAGATTTGTTTCTGCCTCGTAGAGTACCTCAGCTACTAAAACAAGGTGAGCCTTTGGAGGAGCCATGTGCCATTTCGCATATGTTCAGCAGCTTGTGGAGTTGCAGTTTGCCCACAACCTCAGCCACACACTTGCATCTTTTGCTATGGACGCCCCAGTGAGGCGAGTGTGAAATGCTGAGTCACCGTGGTTGGTGTTTCCTTACAGGCCAACACACCCAACGCCTTTCATTTGCATGCTGCTCACATAGTCCTTCTGAGAAATGTCTGTCGGGGCCTTTGGTCATTGTCTGGCTGTGGTAGTTATCTTTTCAATTCTGAGCTCCCGGGGTCCTCACTTAGAGACCCGAGGTCGCAGCTGAGGCAGCTTGCTGCAGGAATTGGGGCTTGTTGCTGACAAAAGTTGCAAAGAAAATTAATGTGGAAGTGTTGTGTACATTGTCCTATAGGCTCCTCTTCGGCACAGGTGACTCTATCAAAACTATTGGTGTTCAGTGTGACCACAAAAACCGTTCATGACCGATGTTGGTATTGTTTGTTGTGTAACTAACTATTCTGGCTTTGATGGTTGGGCCATCGTATTTCTCAAGTGCTAGTCTTAGCTAACTTAGCAAAGCCTTAATTGAAAATTAAATTATTTATCACACAAATCATTTACTTAAATGCCCTTAAAGACGCACAAGTATTTATTCCAACAATATTTGTGGAATCATTATTCTAGAGAAATGAAGCACATTTCTTTGACCGCTGAGACTTATGAGACTCACTCCAGGTTAAGAAGAAATAATGTCAAAAGAAAACAAAATTAAATCCAGATTTTCTGAGTTTAGCAGAGATGCAGAAACATTCCTTGTGGGTACCAACAAAGAAAGGCAAAACACTAAGCTTTTAGTGGTGGCCGACCCCCCTGCTGACAGCCCCACCCCCCACCCCCCACCCCAGTCTACCAAGGCAGGTGCTGAGCTGGAAAATCTAAGTTCACCATAAGAATAGCTTGGCGGCTTCCTCTTTGGTACAGTCTCTGCAGGTTCCTCGGTCCCTCCCTCAGGACAAAAGAATCTGTAGATTTTTAAAAGAAATGACTTTTACTGCTCTTGCTACCTGAGGTACTGTAGTACCACTGTGACGGGAATCTGTGAGAATATCAGGGCACGGCATTTTATGAGGCTTAGGAGGTTTAGTGCTAATATTTCTAGACAGAGCAATTTCTGTTTTGATGATGAATCGTTATGAACAAATAATTTTGTTTTCTGTTAAAATGCACACTCTAACATTAGAAGAATGGGGTGTTGATCAGTTTGTACATGCCTATTATGCACGGGGTTGGCCCCCAGAGTCACATACATCAGGCATGGTCCCGCACATCTGTAATCCCAGAACTAGAGAAGTAAAGGCAGGAAGATCAGAAGTTCAAGGTCATCCTTTGCTACCTACAAAAATAAAATGTCAAGGCCAGCCTGGGCTATATGAAACCCTGACTCAAGATAGATAGATAGATAGATAGATAGATAGATAGATAGATAGATAGATAGATAGATAGATATAGATGATAGATAGATAGATAGATAGATAGATAG
>NC_022020.1:12307690-12315151 GCF_000317375.1 Microtus ochrogaster | reverse complement strand
TTACAATTTAAATATGATATGTTGGGAAATTATAATTTAAATATTCTTTATCTGGACATTCAAGGGAAAAAGTATTCATTAAAAGTAAATGATGACAGTTTTTTATATTACCTACATATGCTAAGGAAGCAACTAATCTGTAAATAAGTCAGGTTTTGCTATTTTAATGGTTTTGTAGTTGGTTTGAGGGGTGGGGTTCATTGTTTATTCAGTCTGTAGGGAACATTGGTCCAGCCTGGACAGAGGTTGTAGAGACGTTGCCCAATTCCAGATAGAATGCCTAGAATCATGAAAAGCCCTAACCCAGCACTCAGGCCTTCAAGGAGTGAAAACATAAGACGGGAGAAAGCAAATGCTACAAAACTAATATATTTAAACACCATTTTTAATGCATTGGAAGAAATTCAGGGCTGAGATTTCTCTAGAACTAGGGAGTGGCAGGCAGAGGTAGTAGGAGGAAGATTAATGAAACTGGATTCCTAGGAAGGCACAATTCCCTGTGCAGCAAAGAGCTGTGGATCATAGGGTCTCATAGAGATTGAAGTGGCAATCTCAGAACCTGCGTGACTCTGTACTAAGTACTCTGCAAATATGTTATGGTTGTTTAGCTTGGTGCTTTTGTGGGACTCCTAACAGTGGGAGTGGAGGTGTCTCTGACTCTTGTCTCTCTTGGGAACCTTTTCCTCCTACTGAGATGCCTAGCCTAGTCTTGTTGAGAGTTTGTGCCTAGTCTTACTGTAACTTGTTATGTTGTGTTCAGTTGATATCCTTGGTAGGCCTGCTCTTTTCTAAAGAGAAATGGAGAAGTGGATTTGGGGAAGGGAGTGGGCCTGGGAGGAATGAGAGAAGGGAAACTGCAATTAGGATGTGTATGAGAGAATAATAATAATAAAAATAAATATAAAAAAGAAAAGAGCCCTGGCACCTTCCATCAGTGCAACCAAACTATAGTCCAAGGGCCAGAAAAAAATAGTGTCCTATAAAAAAATCTAAAGATTTTTTCTAGAGAATATTTTGAGCTTTTTCAACGAAATTTCAGCCACAGTTAGGGTTTAAGAATCATTTAAAATTTCTGAAATCGCAAAGAAATTCATGTGTACCTTTAAAAGGTACTAAGATTCTACCACAAAAGCTTCCATCTGTTTCCCTAGCTTTCCTCTCCTTCCTCACAACATCACCATGGAAACTCACGGCACACACAGCTTCAGGACCTTTGCATGTTCTAGGTGCTCCCTGCACAGTGGGGGTGTCAGGACACAGGGGTGTCATGTGGAATAATAGTCATATGTGAAACCAGCCATATGTGTTTCATCTGGAGGGACCTTCTCACAAGTCTGTTCCCAAAACGGAGGATGAGACGCATTCACTGGCCCTTGTCAGTCCTTTGTTCGGATGGAAAGTTCTTCCAGGGAGGGTTGTATTAGCCAGTTTGGTCTGCCATAACTTAGCATCACGGATTGGGCAACTGGAAGCTGCACGCTCAGAGCCAAGTACCACCAGGGCTGGTTTGGGGTGAGCCTCCCTTCCTAATTGGAAATCTCCTCTGTTCCTTATGTGATTCCTCTGTGTTTCATAAAGTCTCTTCTCATTTTTCTTATGAAAAAAAGTAGTTCTGTTAGATCAGGGTTTCCCCTTAGGAAGGCATTAAACAAGTTTGCTTCCTTAAAGACTGACAAGTAAGTCACATTTGGGTTTAGGATTAGGATGTCTGAATTCAAAGGAGACACAATTCAGTTCATCACAAACGCCAAAACTAAGACACAGGAGAGAAAACAAGCTGGCTCAGCAGCAATTCCCCCGAAGTCTCCTACCACCTCCCATAATGTAATATTAGAACGGGGGAAATGCAGATCCCTTTATCCACCCCAGAAAACCAGTAAAAACCAGTCGTTCCCTTAAGCAGCAACCCAAAACTTCCCATAATAAAATACATCTTCTCCAATCCCACCCCAGACTCTAAACAAATTGTTACCTGGAATGGGGACCTTTAATAAAAACCTCTGGTGAGGGGGCTGGAGAGATAGATGGCTCAGAGGTTAAAAGCACGGGCTGCTCTTCCAGAGGTCCTGAGTTCAATTCCCAGCACCCATATGGTGTCTCACAACCATCTGTAATTCGATCAGGTTCCCTCTTCTGGCCTGCAGACAGAAGACTGTATACATAATAAATAAATAAAATTTAAAAAAAAAAACAAATCTGTGGTGATTTTTGCTGCCAGTAGACTGAATCACACTGAAAAAAACCACAGGGCTGAAATAATTTGTGGCTCTTTTCCATCTCTCTGTAGAAAAAAGGAACAATAGATGTGTGGGGGACAAATCTGTATGGAATTTGTATCTTAAAATTCTGACTTATTAACATGAGAAAAAAAGGGAATTAGTCCTAGAGAAAGTTTTGAAATTATTAGTCCTCAGGGAATTTACTGCCTAGTGATGAAATTTCAGTACCTGCTGCCCTCAAGCATTTGGGGATAATTCAAGCCTCACAGCAGAGTGTCCACAATTCAGTTTTAGCATCTGTAGTAAACTTTGTCAGTATAATTTGTTTCCATGAGTCAGGGATCTGATGGTTGGGACTCAGAGGCCCTTGGGAATGTCCTTCCAGAGGGGCTCATGGGAGGTCTCCTAGATAGCAGTCTTTCAGCTAGGGTTCTCTTTGGCACCACCACCCTTCTGGGGTTAGTCAAAGAACTGGCTCCCTATAGGGAAAGAAAGGAAAGGGAGAAGATAAGAGATTGCTATTTCACTCAGAGCAGCAGGGTGTCCCTGAGCTGGATCCCAGGAGCCACACCTCATTGTGTCTGCAGCACACCCACCTGCTCCGCTCCCTCCCTGGTGACAGATCTTCCTCAAATAAGAACATCACCTTCCTTTGCTTTAGCCCTAGGATGGTTTCACAGAATCACCTCCCCGCCCTGCAAACACACCCTGGGCCTCTTTAGACAATGCCAGTCCAACTCACAGACATCTCTGCCTTGAGAATTCCAGGGAAAGCCTGGAGTCAACATAGCCAGTTACTAACTAACTTTCCTTGCTCTCTCCCTGAACGGCTACTCCACCAGTGATTCTCCAACTGGAAAGAGCTGCGTGGCAGGAGGCTGCTGGCTCCAGTGCCTCTGAGCCAGCTTCAGGGTTTCCCATGAGGAAGGTCTCTCTGGAGTTATAGTCATGGAGGAAATTGGGCTTCAGATCACACAGTGAGGTCCGACCATATTTTGTTATAACATTGATTTTGACTCAGACTCCCAGAGACATCATGTTAGTGGGATATACTCAATCCTGACCTTGACTTCTCCTTATTCCATAATCTTGCATCTTTCTGCACCTTTTTGTATACACCGGCTACCAAACCTTCTTAAGTTCAGAAAGTCCCTCGTGTTTCTTTTGAAAGACAAACAGACAGGAGCAAAAGAGTACGAGAGAAGTCTCAGTAGCAAGATTTGTTCTTAGGAGAACACATAGTCTAATCACTGAACTTTCTTTTGAGCTTTAAATCCAGGCATTAGGAGTACCTCGCTGGGGTGAGAGCCAAGTTCATCTCCTTTTGTCTGTAAACTCCAAAGACCTTGAGGTCTCCTTCAAGAGTCTGTGTAGAATCTCTTCTCTCAGATAAGACCTTTCTCTTCTTGCATAAGAACTGAATGTTAGTAGTAAGTTGTTTGCCAATGAGTAGGGAGATCTTGCCTTGTAAGTAGGGTTGAGCTGAGAGCACATGCTTGCAATGCAGCTTCCTACCAGGGATGTGGGGAGGATTAGTGGGATATTTTTTTTTCTGTTGCAACTGAGGGTTGCATGGGGTACTGGAATTCAGAGGACACAGTTAACCAAGCGAAGGAGCCGCTTCTGGTTCACAAAAGGCTGAGAGGGTGGTTCAGTAGGTACAAGCTTGCCTTACAAACTGGGGACCTGAGCTTGAGCCCCAGATCCAGAACCCACTTAAGAACGCTCTACTTGGTTGCGTGCTTGTAATCACAGCACTGGGGAGGGAGAGACAGGAGGATCCCTGAGGCTTGCTGACTAGCAATTAGCTTAGTTGGTGAGCTTCAAGCCAATGAGAAACCCTGTCTCACAGGAAGTGAACCATGCTCCTTCGGGTGACACCTAAGGTTGTCTTCCAGCCTCCACAGTCAGGAGCACACACACACATACACACACACACACACATACACACACACACACACACACACACACACACACACACACCACAATTAAAACTAAACTAATCAGTAAAAGACAAAATACAAAAATAAAATAAGGAGTTTTTTTTTTTTGGGGGGGGTGCAAATGCGTAAGAAAGCAGTTTGGGATCTGAGGCTCTCTCCAGGTGGAACTGCCCTGACCTTGAGGACTAGGATTAAGTCAGGCGAGGGACTCCACTTCACCTTAAGTCCATCCCGTCCCATCTGCCTCCGCTGTCATTAGCCAGCATGCAGCATGTTGAAGGACACAGTCCTTCTGGGATGGGTATGTGTCAGGGACAGTGGTGGCAATGCCTGTGAGCTAAAGGGGGCCAACGGGAAGAGTCAAAGAACACAGAAGGGGGGTCAGCCACATAAGCAATGTGCACAGCTATAACAAGTAAGGAGCTGATCTATGTCAGGTACACCTATAATCCCAGCTCTTGGGGCTGAGGCAAGATCAGAGACCAATTTAAGCTATATTGGGAGATCCTATCAAAAAAAAAAAAAGACCTACGGTACGTGCCATGCAGGCACACAACACTGGGTTCAGTCCCCACTGCTACATAAAACCAGGCATGATAGTGCAAGCCCATAAACCCAGCAGTAGGGTTGTGGTGGGAGGAGGATCAGGTCAAATGCATCTGCAGCTCTACAGCAACTATGAGTCCAGTCTGGGCTACATAAGACCCTGTCTCAAAAAAACAAACAACAAAACCCTAAAGGTAGTGGGGCTCTCGTGATTTTACCTGTTAAAAGTGCAGAGTTGGAACATTGACTAGGTTTCAGAACTCTGGTTTTAATGTCCTGGCTTCTAGTTCTAACCCTGCTGCTGGTGAGGAGTGAGATAATTCTGGGTGGTATTTGAGAAAACTTTTAACAGTAGCTGTGTACTGATGTTCTTTGGCATCAAAGCATGTGATCTTATAATCACAACTGCTCAAAACAATACTTCTTACTGCTGGTTATATGGCAGGATCACCCAGGAAAATATTTTCATATAGAAACAAACACCAACAATGACAAAATGACATTGGGTCCTACAGCAAGAATGAGATGCCCCTACCTTAGATGTTTTCTTCAAGTTTTAACCTTCACTGGGAAGGATTGTGGTAGGCTAGGAGGATGGTTTTAAAGTATTGTTTAGATGAACTATATACTATAGGATATATATGACTTAAATATATCGTGTATATAGTATGCGCATCCTGTGTGATGCTGATAACTGAAATTTGTTTGGTCCCGCACTGTCCTGAGTAACTCTCATTCTGTGAGACAAAACTGAACCAAAGTAAAGAAAAGAAATTATAGGGACAGTGGTGCATGCCTGTCATCCAGTCCCCAGATGCAGAGGAAGGAGGATCAGGCATGCAAGGCTATTCTTGTCTAAATAACAACTTTGAGGCTAGCCTGGGCTATATTTTGAATGTCAAAAAACAAAACCACCACCACCAACAACAACAGCAACAAAATCTCAGCAAAACTCAAAGATAAAGAACACTGGAGAGAAGGGCAAATGTTTAAAAACAAGCAAGCAAGCAAAAACTTGTAAGGTGTGGTCATGACAACAGCAACTGTTTGCTCCTACACTAGTAGCAATAAAATTAGGGACACTTTATGGAAATGCTTAATAAGGGACTGAAGTGGAATCAGGAATGAGTCAGTGTGCCTGCTAGGTTTCTGCTAAGATAGGCAACTTAAAAACAAGAAAACTCAGTAGGTTTCAGCCATCCAGAGTTTTCCTCTGGGAGGCTGCCCATTGTAACCAGAAGCACATGTCCAAAGCAATTGCTCGCCTAATAAAACAGGAAGAAGCCAGTGTCTTATATTCCCAGCCAAAACACAACCATAATGACCTAAAACCTCCCACTAAGCCACACCTCCAGGAGATTCCAAAACTCTCCGACAGCTCCTAGCAAAGGATAGAGTGTTTGGCACTTGGGCCTCTGAACCTACATTTCACACACAAACTGTTCTTTCTTCACCCTGATTTCCTTCCTGTCACATGCCCTTTAGATATCCTCCTCCATTGCCTTCCAGTCAGTCAATACTAAAACAGGTGAAAAGCCAAAGATATAATCAACCTAATGTGCTTCTGACTTAATTCTTGTATCCGGCACAGTGTAGCTTCATGCACACAACGGCATCTCTGCAACACCTTCTGGGTGCTGTATCCTCTGCTTTTGAGTGTAGCAGACAATGTTCTCAGCCCGCATTGTCACGGCTCCCACACTTCCTTACATCCTAAGAAGTCTAGATCATGCACAGTACTAAGGCTTCTCCGGTAAGGGTGACTCTAAAGCAGAGGGAGGGAAGCCAAGACACCACTGTCACCCCGGAGTCACAGGAGAGCTTTGGGAGAAAACCCTGGGGACACGCCGGTGTGAGATGGGACATGGAAAAGGTGCCCACACCCCTTCCTCTATTCTTCGGTCTGTTAAATGGGGATAATGGCACTGTGTTCACCTACCTTAGAGAGACATTACCAGCTCTATTTAAAGGCTCTTCCCATAGAAGCTGCTGTGTAATTACCAAGAGCAGCTATGATAAAGAAACCTAAATACAACAGCGAATCAGCTGGAACCAATTCTCAGGGGAGTTTACTTCTCTGGAAATTTTTAAGAAAAGTGTAGCAGCTGCTCTTTGGGGAGTGCTGAGCCCCATTCCAGGTTTATGTTTCTGGAAAGCTAGCCGATTTTTGAAGCTCCCTCTTGCCCAAGGTCTCAGGGTCTTCCTTTGCCTGCCTTCCCTTTTAGGTCTAAGTGATTTCCATTTACCTTTTCACTTCTGATTTTTTATTTTTTCACATCTTGACTCACACCGTCTCTTGTAATGAAAATAGATTTCAAGCAAGGCATTCACCTACAGGATAGGAAAAGAGAGAAAACATAGATATTGCAACCCAATGGGGAAATACACACCTCAGAGATGGTGGGTGATGGTCATCTATGATAGTTCTGAAGAGGACTGAGGACTGGGACAGTGGCTGGTGGGTAAAGAAATTGTTGACCAAGTGAGGACCTGGTTCTAATCATAAATCACCCTTTAAAAGCCAGACAGAGTGGCACTGTTGGTAATCCCAGCATCCCTATGGTAAGACGTGAGGCAGAGATGCCAGGCAGCTAGCTGAACACAGCCAGCAAACACCAACAACGAGACCCTGTTCTGAAGGAGGGGGAAGGAGAGGACTGATGCACAGATGGCCTCCCAAGCTTTGCACACCTTCACACACCAGCTGTGCTGTGCACACACCTGCACACACCAGCTGTGCTGTGCACACACCT
>NC_022020.1:12279117-12307590 GCF_000317375.1 Microtus ochrogaster | reverse complement strand
CAGCTGTGCTGTGCACACACCTTCACACACCAGCTGTGCTGTGCACACACCTGCACACACAAGACCACAAACATACATACACACATACCGCACACACAACTTTAAAAGAGGGCTGAAGTAATCGATCATTCATGTCAAGCTGTGCCAAGATCCACGGACAAACTATGGATCCCGTGGGGTCAGAAGGGCAAAAAAACAAGGACCCTGCTCTGACTTGCCGGAGAGAACTACTCCAATAGAAAGAAGTTGGTGCCAGTTCACTGGAAAGAAGGGGTACAGAGCTGGTGAGATGACTCAGGACTGACAGCTCCTGCTGTCAAGCTCGAGAATGATGACCTGAGTTGGATCCCCAGTGATGGAAGGAGAGAACATATTCCTACGAGTGCATACCATCACAAGGCATCCCCACGCATACACATGCAAAATAAATAAATGAGTGTCATTTAAGAAATCAAAAGAAATGACAGATACAAAAGCCAAAGAATATGGTAAGTGATTAGAAGAGTCCTGGGCAAATTAAAAATTGTTGACTTAGCTATCCTGAGTTCATGGACTACCATTATAGAGAGGCCTGCCTACTAAGGAAGTGGGCAAATTGGATATATGAATAATATCTAGGTGAGCATCACTGTTAGAAGCTCATTGGTTTTATATTTTGGTTAATCTTGCATATGGATTAACTATTCTACTTATTTCTAAATAGTGCGATATATAGTATATGAAAGGCTCAGCAATAAAAACCCCAGGATTCAGATGTTGTTTTCACATCAGAGCTCTGTAAGGTTAAAAATTATGCATAATAATAATAGCCATCATTTATCAGTTGATCACTATGGGAACTACATGAATATTTTTTGTATATAATCTAGATGTCAACTAAGAGGCTTCCCAGGTCTGGTAAGATTGCTACAAACCTCATCCAGTCTTATGACTTGTAGAAATGGATTAGGTCGATTAAATGTTTGTGTCCCTGTACCTTCAAAATTCCTACATGAAACTTTATCTCCCATCATGACTGCTCTTTGGGTATGGGGTCTGTGAGTTGAGTCATTAGGGTGTGTGTGTGATGTAATTAGTGGACTCTACAGAGGAGACAGGGAAAAGATTGCTTTCTCCTCCCATCCCCAAGTCCTCCCACTTCCTGAGGAACAAACAGAAGGTTGGCCACATCAGCTAACATTTTCTTCTTCTCAGTCTCCAGGCTGAAACATAGAAAGATCTGTCTTTCATCCAAAGGTGACTTTGTTACACAGCCTGAACTAATTCAGATACCCATTCTCATCCCTGTGGGTTTTGGAGCCAGTGTTTCCTTGCCCCCACCAGGTCTTCCCATACATTTCTGCCATATTTACAGGCAGAAACTGCTTTAAGAAAATCCTCAGCTTCCAGTGGGTGTGGTCTGGACCACTGAAATTTGAAGATCATGGAAAAACATCACAAGTTCCTTCCATCTTTTCCAACCTCTCATTACTGGGTTTGTTTCCTCTCTTCACAAGGCAAAGACGTTCCTTTTTTAAGGTGTCATTCGCTAAGGGACGGGCTTTAGTTACAAGTAGTGACCATTTACTGTCTCTTCCCACCTGGATGCTTCTCTGACCCTTGTAAGATTGTTGTTAGCAGACAGGAGGCATCCATGACCAGGAGTCAGTTTAAAGCTAGAAACATCACACACGGCAGAAAGAGAACCCACGTGTAGCTTGGACTGATCCTTGACTCAAACTTAATTCTACCTTTTAAAGATGGGATAGCAACTATCTCATCTCATTTAGACTGCTCCTCCAAAATGTCTTGCTTTTTCTATCAACTCTTTGTCTAAAAAAGAAAAAAAAGCCAACATACCTTTCAATATTTGTAGGGAATTACAAAGCAAACTTCTCAATGATATATAACATTCCAGAAGGCATAGTAGAATAATTTAATAGTAGTTTATTAATAGTAATATTTTCAAATAATTAAAATAATCTAAACAGGACTGAGGCAGTAAGTCAGTGAGTAAAAAAAATAGCTTACTGAGCAAAAGTAATGTACTGAGTTCAAATCCCCAGAACCCATATAAAGCCCAGGTACAGTAGTGTGTACGTGCAATCCCAGTGTTTCTGTGGCAAAACTGGAAGCAGAGAGCACAGAATCCCCGAAATCTTGAAGACCAGCAGTGAACAACAAAGAGACCTGAGACCCTGACTAAAATTAGCTAGAAGGTGAAGACTGACAATGGAGGCCTGGCAGTGACCTCCAGGGGAGTGCAAGGCTTTGTCACTTCTAGTAGTCTGATTTGGTGGAGATGTCAAACACACAAATGACACACAGGGGTTGTTTATATTGATGATGACAAAGACACCAAACGCTGCTTTGCGTGAATATTCCTTACAGCTGGGTGTCCTGGTGCACATTGCTAAATCCCAGCACTCCAGAGGCAGAAGCAGGCAGATCTCTGTGAATCTGAGCTCAGAGCCTGGTCTGCAGAGAGAGTTTCAGCACAGGTATGGCTAAATAGGGAGGCCCTGTCTTTAAAAGCCTAATTAAATAAATATTTAGTACAAATGGCAGAAGTAAGTTTAGGGTCATTTAATGAATTGTTGAAAATTCTATCCAATCCTAAATTCATTTAATGGATTTATTTGTGAAACTCGAGCTAGCAACTCAAACAGCAATTTTCAACATCAAACACTCCAACACAATCCAATCCAAAGTTATACCAATTAGAAAGTCTATGTTTCCCATAATTAAGTCATAACATTTCTATAAAAACATAAAAATTTGCATATAGAGAAAATGCTATATTTCTTAATACTCAGTAGCCATCTCTGAGCTGAGGCATGCAGGCAGGTGCTGTGTAGCATGATAACATACACAGTACAAGGTGCACACATCCTGTGTTCAGAACAAGGGCTGCATTGAGGTCACTCAATGCAACATGGCCAACACTGCCCGAAACGCCAGGGATTCTTTACAAATTTGATTTTAATTAATTTTTGGTCATTGTATTCATTGTTTACTGTTGCCAAATTTTTAAAAAGAAGTTGTACTCTAGAACATCTATGAGGGTTTTTCAACATGGAGGATGTGTGAAATTAATGCTCCCACTACTTTCAACAAGACAGTGGATTGAAAAGGAAGGTCTATTTTGTTATAAATTTCTAAACAGCTAAAAAAATCACTTATTAAAAAAATAAGGGTTGGAGAGATGGCTCTAACAATTCAGAGAGCTTACTATTCTTGCAGAGGACCAGGGATTGGCTGTTGGCACACACAAAGGGCAGCTCACAACTGCTAGTAACTAGATTTCCAATGAATCTGACACTCTCTTCTAAAGTCTGCAGGCACCAGGAGCCCATGTGATACACATGCAAACATTAAGGCAAAATATCATACACATAAAATAGAAATGAATAATTTTTTTAAAAAGTACATTTCTGCACCATGTTGAGAGCCAAACCAAGTCAGTAACCTTGAGTCTGGATGTGTAGGTGTTAAGATCTTCACAAAGTCTGATGTCTTAGTTACTTTGCTATTGCTCTGAAGAGACACCATGACCAAGGAAAACTATAAAAAGAAAAGTTGTATTGGGGACATCACGATGGGGACCATGACAGCAAGCAGGCAGGCATGGTGCTAGAACAGTCACTGAGCTTCCATGTTGAGACAACATGCACCAGGCAGAGAGAGAACCAAATGAAATGCTTTGGGTTTTTGAAATCTTCAAATTTTATCCCGAGTGTCACACCTCCTTCAACAAGGTCACACCTCCTTCAACAAGGCCACACCTCCTTCAACAAGGTCACACCTCCTTCAACAAGGCCACACCTCCTTCAACAAGGCCACACCTCCTTCAACAAGGCCACACCTCCTAATCTTTCCCAAATAGTTCTGCCAACTAGAGATTAAGCATTCAAATATATGAACCTATGAAGTCCATTTGCATTTAAACCACCACAACTGAGGAACACTATATTTTTTTATTTTTATGTGCATGAGTATTTACCTGTGTATGTGTGTGAACACGCGCACATGCACGCATGCATGTGTGCACACACGTATGTACGCACGCTACATACATGTCTGGTGCCCTGTGAGGCCAGAAGAAGCCATTGGGTCCTCTGGAGTTATAGACAATTGTAAACCAACATGTGAGTACTGGGACCTGAACCTGAATCCTTTGCAAGAGTAGCAAGTGCTTTGAACTACTGAGCAGTCTACCCAATCCCATATTACTGGATTTTAAAAAAAAGGTTTCATTCCATGGAGTCAGAGCTCTAAGCATTGCAAACTGAGAATTTCTACTGTGAAGCTAAGATGTTTAAGCCCCTTGGGTAACCCTGAGAACCTTTTAAACTTGGGTATCACTAAACTTACATCCTCTATGTTTTCTTCCAAGTTCATGATTTAATCGTTTGTATGACTCTGCAGAATGCCTTGTTTTACAAACATGAAAACTATATAGCATCTATGAAAAAAATTGTCCAAATGCCTATAAGCCTGCTAAATTTTTTTTTTTTACAGATTAAAATTCTTCTTGTATTCTTAGAAACTTTTCCCCATGTATCCTGAACCAGATCACTTTATCTGGCCTGTTTCCCAATTATGAAAGTTCCAAATCACTGAGATATAAATAAATGAGACTTTGCCACACTCAGAACACCAGTATGATGAAAAATCTGTTTACAACAGGAGGTTCTAGGTCATCTTTCAATCATTCATCCCCTGAACCAAAGTAGGTATGCAGGAGAGTGCACACGCACACCCAGACGTGACACATGGTAAATGTTGTGTAGTCACTGGGCCAGAATGAAGGAGACCTTCAAATTCCACCTCCTTCTTCACCATATATTTTTGGCTACAAGAATCAAAGGCATACAAATACTGTTGGCAGGATCTGCCCAAGCTTTCTGTTTATATTTCTCTCATTTTGTATCTTTTAAATACTGTATTTTGATCCTGGTGTTGTGAAAGGGACTAATAAAAAATATTTTTAAATAATAAAATCTATAAACTGAAAGTGTTAATGAAAACTACACTAAAGAGCTAAGACGTATACCAACTTGCCCTATTACGATGTCCTAATTCTTGCAGTAAAACAACACTTTTAGATTTTGCCTGATAAATTTGAACTGCTAGAATTGTTCAGAAAAAGAACAAATTATTGGAATTATTAATACTGGGTAGGACAACTGAGTTACAAGGTTAGAAATGAACTGAATGAACATATAATATGAATATAAAGAATATAAACACAACAGTACAAAAGGTTTGAAAGGTGTCTGTGTCATGGAAGAAAGCTCTACATGACAAATGCAAGTCCTGCCCTCTGGTGGAAAACATGTAACCACTGGAGAAAATGGGGAGTCTTTTCTCCTGCATAATTGGGTGTGGGGATCTGTCTCTTGTTAGGTAGTCTTTCAATGTTACTGGCTGCCAGCCCTTCAGTTGTTTCATTGTTGACAAGGTTGGAGGCTTTGACCATTTGTCAGCTGTTCAAGACCCCGGGTGGTGAAGGAAAATCTGGTTCTTAGAGAACCAAAGCACCTTGGATGCTTTGAGTAGATGCCTCAAAGACTCCAGGTTCTCTTCTCATCCTTAATTATGAACCAAAAGCAACACTACCGTAAAAATACAGAGATTGGTCCAGAGAAACTGACCTAACCAGGGAATAAGACGACTTGAACAAATAAATATGAGCCACGCATGTAACTCATTTGCTCATCTATTGATCTTATTTTAAAACAATACTTTAAAACATAAATATAATATATTCAAGCTGGGTGTGGTGGCACATGCCTTTCACCCCAGCACTTGGGATGCAGAGGCAGACCTCTGTGAGTTTGAAGCTAGCCTGTTCTATAAAGTGAGTTCCAGGACAATCAAGGCTGGCATACAAAGAAACCCTGTCTTGAAAATATGTTTATATATATATAATAAATATATAAATTTATATATATAAATATAATATGTACAATATGCATATAATAAATATATTTAGCCTTACTAATTTTTTTAGCAAACCCCGATTCCCATAGCTCTTTCTTCCATGTCAGCTACATGTAAACCGGTCCTATCTGGACTCTGACAGCATGTATGCAGTTGATACTAAGACAGCCACACAATGTGACTTCCACTGGCCAGACTGCCTTCATGAATTTACACGCGCCAAACTGCTTTCATCATGACTTCTCTCACACAAATAGAATGTTTGGTCATCTGGGCCTCAAGTAGGAGTTTAAAGAAGATAAAAAGAGCCATCCATCAATTTTGTGATCATGCATTTACAAAACTAAATGGCACAGGAATTACATGTGCGTTACATCCAAATAAAAAAGAAGGATGTTTGATGCAGATATCCGTTTGTCTCACATGTCACTGATGACTGAAACTCCTAACGTCGGTCATCTTAGTTACTGTCTTCCATTTGTGTGTGCCAGCTAATGGTCTAGAAGACATCAGGGTGCAGTCTGGATGTGTATTCACTTTGAAGAAATTGACTCCGTGTGCTTCTAATTTTGCTCAACTATATCCACAGGATGGGGAAAAAAGGAGTGTTTCAAGCTGCCAAATGTGTGGCTCATCTATCTGTTGGTACAGCTCCCTCTGTCGATGGCTAGCAGTGTAGTTCCTCCAAGAGGTACCATCCCTGCTGTGACATGCATACTCGGTGCACTCAATTCATCCAAAGGCACCAGAGTTTCATTAAAGGAATTCTCTTGTTCCCTTCCTTCATATGGAAATGTCGTTAACCGTATTAAGTTAACTCTCTGAGTATTAGGTTTCTAACCGACACAGAGAGCTTCTGCCGGGGACCTATTTCACCAGGCCTCACGGATTCTGAGTCATGTCATCGGTTGCGTTTAGATTTAAGAGGAACTCCTTTGTATCTGTTGACTTTCTTCTTCAATCATGGCTGTTCCATTTCTTTCACAGCCAACCACCTTGAGTCTTTCAGGTAAATGAAAAGTTCAATTATATGTAAAGTGAGTGTTAAATCAGCAGGCCCCTTGTGGGGGTCTGGGCATTCTCTCCCTGCTTCAGTGGCAAGTGTGTTCAATCCATTACTGTTGCCGAGGATTGTACATCCATCAGGTCATGTGGGCCGGCCAGGGTGCATCTTAGAGCTTTTACTGCATATGAGACATTGCAGGCCTGTTCTCAGGAACTGCCAGGCAGACTGGGAATCACAGTCACGGTTAATAGCAGCGAATTGCCAGCTCTTGATGGGTGGGTAGTCACTCCTTTCAGTGGTTGCCCCCTGGGGGAGAAGGTAGAAAAACAGAGGGAGGAATTAGACTGACTTTGCACAGCTGAGCAGGTTCATGCCGCTGGATCAGTGGCAAGCATTGGCAGGGCTCCACTCTGGGGAGGCTCACGACGACATCACAGTCTCATTTTACCAATTGGTGCTGCTGTATTACCAGTGGAGCACAGGGGGGGAGCAGAGGGGAGGGTGAGCTGAAGTGGGGGATGGGGTGGAGGCAGAAGTCTAGGCTAAATTAAACAAACAAACAAAACAAAAAGGCATGCTCAGACGGGTCCACAGACCCCAGTTAGCCCCGTGTTAATTGTACAAAACTGGTCTCTGAAGTTCCCTGGGTGATTAAAGGGTAGACTCCCAAACTCTCTGCATAACCTTAATTTTTTCAAGGTTCTTTGAGTGGAGAATGGCTTATAATAATGATTTTGACTAATACATTTTTTGACATGCAACTTTAATGCTTAGCCCGAGTACAACTCTAGAGCATTTCATGTGTACTCAGCTGTAAAGAGCGATGATTTAAAGGGCTAATATAAGGGAAAGGTCGTTCTAGAATGAACCTCTAACAAATTGCATAAAGGAAGCTTATTATTCCATGAGTATAGGGATATGAAGCTCTTCCGATCATTTTTCTGCTTGATTCAAAAAGAATTGTTGAGATACGAATGGGAGAAGAAGAAAAAATGAAACAGAAAATGCGCAAGCAAGGAACATTCTTTTGATGGTTATGATTCTGGTGCCACCTAAAAGGCTCTACAATAATGTGCTTATTCCTCTCCTCTTTTGTTTTGGGTGAAGAATTCGCTCTAACAAGAAAATGCTGCTGTTGGTTGGAGGCTTGCCTCCCGGACCGGACCGGCTCCCCAGCAATCTGGTCCAGTATTACGATGACGAAAAGAAGACATGGAAAATACTCACAAGTGAGTGTCCTCATTTATTTCCTTGCTTGTTTATCTCAGGCTGGAGCTGTCTTGATGAATTAAAAAATGCAGTTAATCAAATCAGACACTGTATTGATCTTCTACCCTTTGGTGGTTTGTTTGTATATCATGGGAGATTTAGAGTAAAAGAGTAAATTAACATTGCCTAGGTGGCCAGTTTGGTAGTTGAACAGGCCCAAATTAAAGTTGGCCTGGTTTGTGTTTCTCTGTGTGTTGGGATGGGTGGGGGCAGGGCAGGGAGCAGAAATCTTCCCCTAGAAATGCTTCAGCTAGAGTTTTTGTTGTCATTGATACAAAACTGAAAGGTTGTTTCATATAAACACCAATACGTTTTCTCATGTCAAAATGGTAGGTATTTTAGTTCATTATCTTTGTAACCAACATCCGTTTGCTTTTTAAGCATCCTTGCCCAGCTTTAGTCTGGAGGACCAGGTATTTCCAGAAATGGCCTCCTTAAGCTGTGCCAAAGCTTGATAGACAGATATATTCATGGCTTCCCTCAGCTGCATTAAACTATGCTTGCGAACGTCCAGGCAAGGCTCTCCTCTCCTTAAAGGGTGATTGTGTTTTACAGCAGAACTCTTGCCTTGGGCACTGAGATTTGGAACATATTGTTGTATCGGTTACGATGCCTGATCTGATGCAGTCATGGAGTCTAAAGTCATCGTTTCTTGAGAGCAGCAGGCGGCTCACACCAGTCCCCTTGTGGGCACAGTGGCTGCACTGGTCAATAAAGCTAAATTTTAACTGTCAAAATTGCCCAGAGCTGTATAGATAAAATAATAAATGAACAATTTTGATCCATGAATCAAAGCCATACATTTAAAACCAACAAAAGTGAAAGTTAGCTTCCCTGTTGTGTATGTCTTTCAAGCATTTGTGTATTTTAGCAGATTGTTCTTGTAAAATCGTTTACTTGGCTCTTCCTGAAAGCTTCCTCAAATAAGAGAAGCAGGAAAAGAGTTTCTCTTAAGAGCGGAATGGGAGTGAAGGCATATGGGGTGGAGCTTGAAACAATATACTTAGGAGCTGGCCTCCCCCTCCCCAAAACCTGCAGCAGCATGGTGCAGGCGCTGCTTCGAGAAGGCTCCCTGGGCGCCACTATACTATGGGTGTGGTAAGGAAGTAGCTGACAAGAAACAGCAAGATTAAGCAGGAAGAGGAAAACAATAAGTTAATGAGGTCTTAAAAATGTTTTGATGCTCTTTGGGTGAAAATACCATTTGCCATGGGTTAGACGCCTTAGTGAGTGAGCCAGTTGTATTCTAAAGATGCATCGGAAACTAAAGCTAAACCGAATTCAGAGAAGCAGTGCTTTGACAGCACCTTTTCTGGTCAACAGAGAACTCCTGGACAGGTGGCATGCCAACTCAAAGGGCCGATGGGGAAAGGACAAAAGATTTGCAGAGAGACAACCCCAAACACAGCATAAGATTTGAGACACCAAGATCTTTAACTTCACTGATAAAAGCTAGTCATTGACAAACCCATCTGCTTTCCCAACTACTTCACACTGCACCCAAATGGGGATTTATTGAGGCCCTTCATGCTGGGGAAAAGGATCTCAAACAGCATCTCCAGAAGGCCTTATGCTTGAAGTTTTACATATATTTACTTGTTTGGTGCATGCATGCATGTGTTCATGTGTGTGTGTGCGTGCGTGCGTGCGTGCGTGCGTGCGTGCGTGCGTGTGTGTGTGTGTGTGCATACACCACAGTGTGCACGTGGAAGTCAGCAGATAACTTGAAGGAATTAGCTTTCTTTTTTGATCATGTGGGCTCTGAGGATCATCAGGCTTGGAAGCAAGTGCCTTCATCCTCTGAACAATTTCATCAGTCCCTTGTCTTTATTTTAAGCTATGCTCAGAGATTGTCAGGTTTCTTACCCAAACTGGGACAGTTTTGAACATAAAAGGCGATCTACTAATTATGCCTGGCTGTATCCATAGGCCGTAACATACAGTCGTCTCCTGATTTAAAACTTTCATATTGCCCATGGGACTCTACCTTCATGGCTGAAAAGCGTGAACTTTCACATCTGGATCTGAACATAAATATCTAACTTTGACCATGTCCTACAACCATTCTGGGTCAGTTTCTCATTTGTCAGTCACGTGAGTGTTTTAAGGTAGCCTTGCACACGTGCATCATCTAGCATGCAGCATGTACTCAATACACTGCAAGTGCCATCACTAGCTATTGTTAATGTTACTGCCAATGGTAGCCCAAGAGTTTTGTCTGTATACTGGATGTTGGTCAATCTCTGCCACTTCTCCATGCACAGTAGAAAAATAAAAGTTTACTGCACTCCTCCAGAGTAGGAAGCCTGTTGTCATAACTTTCATTGTGAGAAAGAATAATCCGCAGACTAAGAAATGATATTGGATGGCTCCCTCTCAACTCATCTGAATGAGATAAAGAAACACACATTCTGACATAAACAAATTCCCACAGCGAGAACATGCATAAGGACTTTGAGCCTTCCTTCTATCCAGAGGCATACTCAGCTCTGAAATAAAAATCTATTTTCCTTACTCTTCATGTTCCTGGGATTTGATTAAAAATAAACTCTATTCCCTGCCTGTCTGGGACCCTGTGGCCCCAGCTACAGCATGTTTTTCACATTTGTTAAAGAAATGATGGTACTTTAATAATGGATAATTTCTGTTAGTTTGCATTTTTAAACTAAATGTGAAGTTCCTACAAATCAGAGAAAATAAGTCATTGCCAGTACAGGGTTCCATGTTATCTTGGACATGAAATTATAAATGGGGAAAAAAGTGTTTCTCTAGTAAATAAAAATATTCATATTCTCCCCAGTCCAATGAAGCCCGAGGGACTATAGAACTTTCCACTGCCATTCTTTTGACCTAGAAGGGCTAATCTAGTTCTCAGAGAGGGCCTGATGGCAGTTGAGGGTGGTAACAGGGTCCCAGCTAGGGTCTGTTTGTGAATGGAAAGACTGTTCCCATACAAACTAACAGCCTATCAGCTAACAAGCTCCTGATACCTGGGATTAGCTGGAGTTTTGGAGCCTTGGAGTATTTTTCCCACTTAGCTGGAGCAAGTGTTATGTTACTCTGCTGCTACCCAGGTAGTAACACACACACACACACACACACACACACACACACACACACACACACACACTGCCTTTTGGGAGCTACATCATTTACATATGTTATATAACAAAGAGAAAGTAAAAGGACTTAGGGACCATTACCTAAAAAATGGCAAACTAAAGCACACAGGCGAGTTGCAGGAGGGAACACAGAGAGAAAACTTCAAGGGTTGTAGGTGTGTCTCAGTGATAAAGCATTTGCCTAGAAGGCAGAAGCCCCTAAATTCCGACCCTGGTATTATGAAATCAACCAACAAATAGGAGACTATGGTCTTGAGCCCCCCAAACAGCAACGGGGACAGTTGCTTTCCCCAAAAGACTGCCTTGCTCACAGGCTGGCAGAGACCGACTGCTCTTTTATTCTGATTCGGAACAATCATTTATTATAACATTTTAGAGCTGAGGTCTAAGAACACTGACGGAGCTCTCCCGCCTCTGTCCCCAGTGCACTAGAAATAACATCTGAAACTGACCGTGCAGCCCTTGGAACTGTGGCATGTTGGGAGTAGCAATAAAACTAGGAATCGTTGGTTCTTTTGCCCTTTGAGAACAAAAGTGAGGTATCAAAGAGGTACCGCAGGTAAAGCACTAGCTGCTCTTCCAGAGGACTCGGGTTCCATTCTCAGTGTCCACATGGTGGCTCACACATCACTCCAGTTACAGAAGATCTGATGCCTTCTTTTGGCCTCCATGGGCACCAGACACACATGTGGTGAACGGACATACATGCAAGCAAAACATACATGCAAAGTAAGTAAATCTTTAAAAATAAAATCAATTAGTAAAATTTAAAAAATAAAAGAACAAAGGAGAAGTAGAAACACACTTTTATACATTTCTATTTTGAGGAGTTCTTTCTTTGTCTTTTACTCCTGTGTACAACTTCCCATTTCCCTCTTAGTTTCTTAGAAAGCAGTATAGGGGGTGAATACTAAAATAGCCAGTGTAGGAAAGCCTGTCTCCTGCCCTGCAAACCCTCAGTCTTTGGCACAAAGATCAAACCACCAAATTCCCCTGACCACAGTGTCCCTTTTGTAGCAGAGTTCTTGCTCCATACTCAAGCTGACACAAAGTTTACATGCGGAAGACCCTTAGTGTTTTCCAGGGACCATGCTGAAAGGCTGGGGATCATTCATATTCCCAACAGGCTGGTTTGGAGCTGATGGCTCGAGGGACTTCCCAAGAGCAAACTCTCTTTTACTAACATTTCTGACAAGAGCTCTTCTTTATTATTTTTTTAATTGCTTCCTTTGAGAAATTACAGAAAAATGATATCAGGGTAAAGATTTATGCTGGCAGGAAACAGTTGAGTTTCCTTTTGGTAACACAAGGATAAAAATAATGGAGTTGACTTAGCTTGTTCCCTCTTTTCATAATTTTTAAATTTTTAAATTTTTACCTCAACATTCAAAGTAATGGCTTTTATTGTGGCACGTTCATACATATATCCCCATTATATTTTGTTCTTATTCCTCTCCCTCCCCACTGCTCTTCCCCTCCTCTTCCTCCTCTTCTCCTCTTGTTGGATCCTTACCTCCTTCAAACAGCCACATCTGCTTCCATGTCATAGTTACCCGCCTTTCCTCCTCCTTCTCCCTCCCTCCCTCTGTCTCCTCTGTGAAATGGCCTCCATTTTCATCACACACACACACACACACACACACACACACACACACACACACAAACACACCCGAGAAAACAAAGTAAATAACTATATATAAGGCACTGAGCCCAGCAGTGGTGGCACACACCTTTAATCCTAGCACTCGGGAGGCAGAGACAGGAGGATCTTTTTAAGTTGAAAACCAGCCTGGGCTACAGAGTGAGTTCCAGGACAGCCAAGCTGTTATACAGAGAAATCCTGTCTCAAAAAACTAAAAACAAAAACAAACAAACAAAAAGACACTAATCTCTGGTTCCCATAGATAAATGTAAGTTTGATCATTTTTAATATTCTACAATGAGGATGATGGAGACTGGTGTACATGCTGCTTTTTAGGGGGAACACCAACCCCATGCACCAACACATTCAGTGAGGCTTCTTCCCTTTATTCCGTTTCTTGAGTCCAATCAATTTTTGTCCTTTGAGTATATTGCGAATAATAAAGTTGGTCGTAAAGCTAATAATAATTTCTTTAAAAAAATTTTAGATTTTCTTTGTTTAGTGTGTGTGTGTGTGTGTGTGTGTGTGTGTGTGTGTGTGTGTGTGTGAACATCTGTGTACAATTCAAAGAGCATGTGTGGTCAGAGTACACTTTGTGGGAGTCAGCTCTTTGTGTCATGTGCATCTCAAGAATCCAGCTCAGGTTGTCAGGCTTGTCACCAAGCACCTCTACCTGCTCAGCCATTTCAACAGCCCTAAGAATTTTGTTTTGTTTTGTTTTTTCTTTTGAGTTTTTGAGAGATGATTTCTTTATGTAGCCCTGACTGTTCTGGAACCTTCTATAGACTAGGCTGGCCTTGAACTCAGAGAGATCCATTTTCTTCTGCCTCTCAACTGCTGAAATTAAAGGTGTGCACCGCCACTGTTCGGCTAATGATTGTTTCTTATAATTACCAATTTTCAAGGAAATAAGTAAGTTCAGTTGTTTTATTGTGTTGTGTTTTTGTATTTGTGTTTCCTTTTATTCATGGTATCTTTCTTACCAGAAAACCAAAACCACAAATTATTTAAAACAATCAAAACCCTACGTAGGAAGCTAATCCATGGATAATGAATTCTGCATTTTAGTAGAAACTAAGAAATCAATCAAGGAGGAACTTCCAGAATCTTTTGAGAAATGCCCAGCAAGAATGTGGACCTTTTAACAGCCCTCATCACCCACATAGCAAGGAGTTACTGAATATCCACCTTGTTGGATGACCCGGCAAAACATGTATGCAATCTCAAAAACCTAAGGGGTCACTACAATATACAGTGAACCACAGAATGGATTGGAAAACACCAGGTTGCTGTGGGAATATAAGGTGGGAAACCCCTCACCTAGACAGAGCCATAATGGAAGCTATTTAAGGTGACCCTTAATTTTGAGAAGATGATTGAAAGTTAACTAGGCAAGAGGTGAATGGGAAAACATTTTGGCCTCAGGAAGGGTGTTTGTCTAGCATGCTCTTGGGTCCCCAGCTCCACAGGGAGAAAATGAAATGAAATAATAATTTGAGTGTGGCTACTTTTCTAAATTTTTGATTTAGGTGTTAATGAAAACACAGTCGTCTAAGGAATTTATATTATGGCATAGCAATTGTCACTCAGCTTGGAATTTGAGATCATGAAGCAATTGTTCCCATGGCTTTGGGCAAAAAGAGAAGGAGGAGAAATTGTGCCTTGACTTTTTAGATACGTTACCATCTAATTTTGCCTCCAATGAGCTCATTCTAATTTGAAATACATGGCTGCGCATTGCTATATATCTTGAATCATTTGCTGGTGAAGATTCACGCGCCAATGCATTAGTGGATTTCTCATAGATTTTTTTAAAAAATGTATGTGTGGTCACTCCCAACACTGTGTTTCAAGTAAGCAGGGTGCTTTGAAAAGCCAGTAGGCTTGATTTGACCCCCTTGTTTATTTTTGGCTTATACCTCCTTTAAATATAGTAATTGCTTTTTCTCCAGAGGGTAGCATGTGTACAAATAATTCCAACGCCTTCTTCACACACAGGCTGTGGCATTGGCTTTTGAGTGTGGATTAGAGGTATGTGTCATGAGGGCTTCTTAAATGTAGCCTGTATCATTTGTAAGTGAACTATAGACCAAGTCTGGGAACCTTTTAAATGTAGGCGCTGGTTCACTCAAGATCTCACTCAACCAATTTTATTCTCTTACCCAAAAGATTGTATTTTCTCTGCTACACTGAGCCAAGACAAGATTGCCAAGCCCTTACCAAATTTAGACTAGCATTAGCCAAGGTATCCTTGTGTCCTAACAAAGCATGACAGAGACCTAGAGGAGACTAGAATAGGCAACTGCAGGATGGAGCGACGTGGTACAATTTCAGAGTTGTGGAGAATATCACAATGGAAGAAGCATTTGAACTGAGAGTTAAAGGCAGGCAGAGGTTCAGGTAAAGATGGACGGGGAAAGAGATTGCTCAAATAGTTCATGGTAAGCACAGAGAACCTTCAAGACAAAGATTCTGAAGCTAGGGAGATGTGTCAGTCAGTACAGCACTCACTGTGCAGCCCGGAAGACCCCTCCATCTTTACCTGAACCTCTGCCTGCCATTGTCCTTACTGTGAGCCTCACTACAGTTACCCAGGCCCCTCATGCTGTGCTCAGAGCAGCCTGACCTAAGTCCTTCCTCCCAGAGGGCATCACCACAGTCCTCCAGTCTTCTCATGTGGAGCGCTCTGGGTGATGCTTGATCAACTCACCGTCCTGCTTATTTGCAATTCTTCTTGATCTGGACATAAAAGGAAAAGACACAGAGAGCGTTGAAGGATGCCCGTCAAGGGATGACTGCTTTCTTCCACTGGGCCGCCTCAGCTTGGCTTCTAACCCTCTGTTCCCTGCAGTCCTAGGCTTTACTCCATGAAGATCATTGTTCCCGTTCCCTTCCTTGGTCATACCTCTAGGGAGGCTGAGAGATGTACTTTTCCTGGAAGCAAAATAAATTCCTGGGTACATTTAACACCAATAAACAATCAGGGAGCTTGGCACAGTGGCTCAAACCTTTATCGCAGCAATTGGAAGTCAGAGGCAGGTGGGTCTTTGTGAGTTCAAGGCCAGTCTAACCTACAGTGAGTTCCAGAGCAGCCAGAGCTAAGAAGAGAGATCCTGTCTTAAAGAACCAAATCAAACAAACAAAAACCAACCAAACAAAGAGATAGGAATAGTTGTGGTTTTAAATATGTAATTCTTAGCAGCTTCTTTGGACCATGTTGGTGGCTTAGGGAGAATTTAGGAAAATGTCAGGGCTGCCGTATGTTTTCATTCATTCCATGACTTACAACAATGTCCACATTCCTTTTTTGATATATTTTAAGATTATTCTTTTTCTTCCTTTTTTGCCCCATTTACGTCCTTTTCTCACAATGCTACACACACGTGTGTGTGCACACATACCCTCTACCGATGCCCTCTAATGCTCTCTCTGTGTATTTCTTTTTCACTCTGTTTCTTGAGTACAATTCACTGGGTATCTCACTCTTAATTGAAAATTTCTTTTAATGTTTTTTAAAAATATTGTATGTGTATGTTTGCATGTGTTGGAGGTGGTGTAAGTGTAGGCTATGTATGTCACAGCGAATGCATTGAGGTCAGAGAACAACTTTGGGATTTGGTTCGCACCTTCCACCATAGGGTCCAGTGATCAAAATCAGATTGCTGCAAGATCCTGTACCTCCTGAGCCATCTTGCCAGACCCCTTAATTGAAACTTCTCCCCTGACAACCAAATTCGATGAAATTACTGTAGAAAATATACTTTTAATTTTGCATTTCTCATGAATCAACCTTTAGAATTCAACTGTTTGCTTAAAAATTTTTCACAATTTCATCTTTTACCAGATGGGGAACATTCAAAGCTGTGTTCATGAATACCCACACATAAACACAAACACACACATGTACATACACACACACAAACATATATATATATATATACATACATATATATATATATATATATATAGAGAGAGAGAGAGAGAGACAGAGACAGAGACAGAGACAGAGAGAGATTTCTGGGTTCTGTTTCCTTTCAGTCCTGTTTAGAAATGAATAAATTATTTCCTGAGATCTTTTTTTTTCCCCACCAAGCTTCTTAAGTTCAGCTGACAGCAACCAATAGATGTGACCAACATTGTGTTTTTCACCTTTACCTTAAAGCTAGAAGTTTGTTTTTTAAGAAAAAGAAGTGATTAGCCTTCCAAAAAAGAGGAGATTTCACCAAGTGATCCTTCTACCACCCCACACCAACAATCTTAGTGGGACCAGTGGGCCCTCTTGGTATCCACGCCCACACCTGTCAATTAAGCATTCAATAAGCACAAAAGTGTAGTAACCCATGTACATAAAGGTTTATTTCTTTACTTATCTCACATTTATGACAGGTTAAGTGGGGGGCTTGTTCTACACCTTATTCTTATGCTCAGATTGCTAGAAACCCCACCTCACAATTAGCATTCAGGAAAGAAGAAAATTTCACATTGATTCTTAAAAGTTCTTCCCCCAATTATCAGATTGTTACTCTCAAATTCCAAGGCCACATCTAACTCCAAAAAGCACAGAGAAGGACTGTCGGAAAGATCGAAATGTTTGTTTGTGGTCTTGTTTCTGTTGCAGTCACTCTAGTTTCCAGAGAATCCACACTCGAGTCAAGATAGTTTCTCACAGATGTGTCCAGAGGTTCTTCTCCTAGGTGACTCCAGATCCTGTCAAATTGACGATCAGTATTCTTCTTCACACCTCCTCACTATACAACTTAGGTCTAATTCGGTTCATTCATTCATTCATTAATTCATTTTTGCAGCTGTTCTCTTGTTCTGCAGTGCTAGAGATCAAACACACATGGTGCTTTGCATACTTGTGCAAGCACATTTCTCCTGGGCTGTATCTTCAGTCCCATAATATTTAATACCCTATCTTACTCTATGTTTTATTGCTAAGAACTCAATACTTGAGACTGGGTAAGTTCTAAAGAGTGGAGTGTAGCACACAGTTTGTATCCAAGGACAGAGGACTGATCTTGGTAGTGGACTTCTCACTAGCAGAGTCCCATAGAAACGCAAAGCATCACAAATGTGCTCTGGCCCCTTCATCCTCTGCAGAGTCACATTGGGCTCCATCTCAGACATCTAATCCCAACCCTAATGACTTCCAAACATTCCACCTTGATGACCCACAGTAGGATTCAGTTTCTACACTTTTGGTATCCCACAGTGGGGGTTAACTTGCAATGTGAACCTTGAAGGAAGCAACCCATCTTCAAACTCAGATTGTGATGACACGGCATCTCACGTTCTATGAATACTGGGCTCACTCTTCTTGTCACCTGCGAAATATTCTTACTTATCCAGTGAAAACTTCTAAGTCAAAACAGGTAGATGTCCAATGCTCTTTCTGCATACTCTGACTAACAATGACTATTGTCAGGACTGGTGTCTTTGGCCCCCAAATCAGATGCCTCTCTGGTAAAGAAAACGTTTAGAGGTACATTTCAAATATTATTATATTATTATATGTTGGGGACTAGTTTTTCAAATATTTGCTCCCTTCTAATAATTTAAATGTGTTTGAGTTTATACAGTGTCCCCTAGTTTTACTATTTATTATGTCTAACTATGCATCTATAATATAGCCACACAAATATATACAACTGTAGATACAAATTACACAGTTATGCACAATTATCAAAGAAGCAAAAAGGTCTCATTCAAACAAAATAAGAGTCAAGCATAGTGGTATACATCAGTAACGCCTGCATTTAATAAGCAGAAGCAGGAAGATTAAGAGTTTGGAGCCAGCATGGGCTACAAACTGAAACCTTGTTCATATTCCACCCCCAAACAAAGTAAGAATGGAAATAACTTTAACAACAACTACTCAGAGCAACAAAAAAGCTGGTTCTGATGATAAATGAATATTTCATGCAGTATCTCCATTAAAAGGTAGAAGTGCCAAACATAACGCATTTGGCAGGCTGAGACAGGAGGATTGCTTGGGTCCAAGGACAGCCTGGGCTACACAGTGAGAAATAATGAAAGCAAAGTTCATAGAGGGATGTTGCTGCTTCTCAAATCCATTAGATGACCCTGTGACGATGTCATCTATTAAACATATCTGTTATAAAAACCCAACTGTTTAGAATTTGAGATTTTGCATATCATAGGCAGACTGGATCCTATTCCTGGAAATGTATGTCCTCTCTGACACCTGACACCTCCATCCTTATTAAGTGTGTTGAATGATATGAACTTCTGCGATACTGCAAGAGCCATAAGAATCATCTGTGTCTATATAATTTGTATCTACAGTACTATACACTGTTTGCCTATAAAATATATGTGTGAAGATTGATTAGAATAAAGGTTGTTTTCATGAAAAAAGGGACAGACAGACATATCCTTACATCTATGCCTAGCAAGCAAGGCAGCATACTGTTCCTCACCAGGTATTCTAATTCTTAATCTCTGCCTGGTCATTAAAGTCTTAATTTATTAAAGAAGAAAATTAAGATTGGATTCTAGTTATTTGACTAGAATGAAAACCGTCGTGAGCTCCAAAGATGAAAGTGTTGCCACATTTCTGTGTGGAGAGCCGCGAAAGCTCTTTCAGAAAGCCTACTGCTAAGGCAATGATGTATCACTTTTACTTTCATTATATGTTTTTAATCAGAGCGTGACTTCACACTAGACAAAGCGATGCTTTATGCATGGGCTCACTTGTTTTTGCTAAAATCTTCTGACATGATTAATTTTCCTTTAATGCTTTTGTCTTGTTGTAATGGTAAGGATGATGGGTATAAACCAGGCACAAATACATGCTTTTCCATTATGATGCCTCTGAGCATTAAAAATATCTTAGATGAAAGGGAAAAAAATCACAGGAGACTGGTCTGACTGGAATTAAATTTCTTGCTACCTGAACACACAGTGCATGAGATTAAAAAAAATGATTCAGTCATTGTTTTTAGTTTTATTTTGGGTATTTTTATAGCAATTTATTCATCTGTATGATGAGATCTGAGGAGGGAGAGAGATCGGAGTGCATGGATTTCTTGATCGCATTTGTGGCTCTGCAACAATCCTTCCTTCATAGAGTAAAGAGACCGACCCCACTGTTAACCCATTCTGTGCCAGGAGTGTATGTCACCAGGCCAAAGGACATCGGGATATGGCATCTCCAGAACTTAGACATACATGGGCTCATTTCTGCTCATATGGATTTTCCATCAAAAATGATTATATAAAATAGATACTATTTGTCCAATTACA
Organism: Microtus ochrogaster; assembly: GCF_000317375.1. Classification (NCBI taxonomy): domain Eukaryota; kingdom Metazoa; phylum Chordata; class Mammalia; order Rodentia; family Cricetidae; genus Microtus; species Microtus ochrogaster. Next base: position 12,287,357 of record NC_022020.1, on the reverse strand, counting down.
CAAAGCAAGGACATAGACGATTTGCAGAAGGAAACAGTTTAATAAGTGGGACCCTGTTTGTGAGTAGCGTTGAGGGATCGGTTCCTCCATAGTCATATTCTCCTCTCTCCCTAATAAATGATGGAGATAGATCTGTAGTATAGGTGTGGCAACTCCCTCCTTCTACACATCCTGTATGCTTGTTTTATACCAAGTAAATCCTGTTCCAACAAGAACATCTTCCAGCACTATCAGGTGCACTTGATATAGTCCTGGACATCTCCTCCACCTATGCAGTCCCACGAGGGAACTACAACCCACAGCTGGCTTCTGGACGCTTCCGTGAGGCTAATATGACTGGAAAGCGGATTTCCTCTTTCCATTTTACCATGCGACATCACTCTTTTTAGGCCTCTGAATCCATAGCACAGCCCTGGTAGTGAAAGCTGGGTGGTGGTGCTGTCCACCTCCTCAATCCAATCTAGTCCCCTAAAGGGGGAAAAAGTGTCTCTTGTTTTATTGTTGTTGCTATGAAAAGAATGTTCTGACAGAATGCCATTGAGGGAGAAAAGGGTTTGTCTAGCTTTTAACTACAGGTAACAGGTCTTTGTTTTGGGGAGGTCAATACAGAAATATCACATCCATAGCCAAGAGCAACAGAAAACAAACGCACCCTTGGTTACTCTCACCCAGCTTTCTTTATTCATGTATGGTTCAGGGCCAAGACCATAACAGGGTCCTGCCCTCTGGGCTGGGTCAGCCAATCAGCAATCAAGGCTGCCTCCCAGGCATTCAACAGACCAACCTGATCTAGACAGTTCTTAGTCGATGCTCCTTTCCTAGGTGATTGTTTTGTGGGATGGTGACATTTTAAAACTAACCACCCCAGTGAGCTCCATGTATATATATAATCTAAACTGAAAAGCACAATAACCCCATGTGGCCCATGGTCCTGTGCTTGGACTTCACCTTTCAGCTTCTCAGGATAATTTCATGAACCCTGTGTTTTCATCCGAGTTACGTGATACATTCATATCCAGGAGCTATTGTTGTTATTGTACTGGGTCCCTTCAGACAACACCACAAAGCCTACAGCCATGTTCATGGGAGTTCACAAAAAATGGATTAAGAAGCAAAGTGACAAGGAAGTAACTGGTTTTGCCTTAGAGCATCCTAATGCTGTAACCCTTTAATACAGCTCCTTACGCTGCGGTGACCCCCAACCATAAAATTATTTTCATTGCTACTTCATAACTCTAATTTTGTCATTGTTATGACTCATAAAGTAAATATCTGAAATGAAATGCAGGATATCTGATGTGCGACCCCTGTGAAAGGGTCTTTTCGGTCCTGAAAGTCATGATCTACAGATTGAAAAACACACCCCTTAGAGCCTTTGGATCTTAGTATGGGAAGTAGGCTGTGAAATGTTTCCAAGGGCTGCTGATGTGACAATGCACTAAGTACCTAAGACAACAAAAATATTTTCCCACTGTTTGGAAGCCAGAAGTTTTAGAGTATATCAGAGCCATGCTGGGATCCATAGACCTAAGGCAGAATCAATTCTTCCTTTACCCCTGGTAAAGTGCCTCGCTTCTGGTAGTTCTCGTAACGCTTGGTGCCCTGTAGCTTAGAAGTGTCTGTCTGCTTCTTCCATGGCATTCCTGTGTCCCTCCTCTATAGGTCATGTTTTTCTCATTTCTCTTATAAACATAGCTTTGTGTTTAGGACCTACCCTAGCCCAGTATGGCCTTGTCTTCCTGGATCTTTATCTTTAGAAATGCCGTTTCCAAATCAGGTCACATTTACTGCTTCTAGGTATAAGAATTTGATCTTTCTTTTCTTGGAGACACAATCAACTTCCTGCACCAAGATACTGCTACACACAAGGGAAAGACAAAAGTCGCGACTCACTTCATTCATATTTATCCATTTGACTCTCACAATAACCCTCTGCTGCAGTAGGCATTAGTTTTATTTATACTTCGGATGTCTATGTGGAGGCACAGAGACGTGGAGTGATTTGCTCAAGGTCACACAGATGGTAAATGGCAATGCCAGAATGTATACCAAATAAAGCCCCAGAGCCAGCACCCTTGCTGCTCCTCATTACTCTGGTAATAGCAGAGCACATGCTGCAAGAGGAATTAGAGCTAGAACGACAGTCGACAGGCTCCTTGTTCATTTCCTGCAGAAAGAAAAACAATATGCCCCGCACAAATAGAGTACGCCGCATCGTAGACATGCTCCCTTGCTGAACCTTCCATGCTAACCTTTGTTTGTAATTGAAGATTGAAGAAAGACTACAGCAATGAATTCGAGCCAACACCCTTTTTCTTGTCTTCAGACTTGGTCATCTATTGGATGATCTCTATTGGATAATGTTCTGAATTATTCTGCTAATGTTGTGCTCTACTTCAGTTCATTTGTACGTATTATAACTTCATTGCCTCCCTAGAATAAGTTAAATCATAAAATATCTTTAAAAGAAAGAGGAGGGAAGAAAAGGAGGGTTTTTGGGTTATTTTCTAGTGAAAGTTATTTTAGCATAATATGTTCCTTTTTCCCGGAACACTGGATGCTTCCAACATCCCTTTCTTTGTGTACTTCCTCCCTTTAAAAAAAAATCGTAACTGCAAGGTCTTTGTACCAAGACACTAAAGAAAATATTCCTTAGTCTAGTCTGGTGGTGCACACATTTAATCTTGGCACTTGGGAAGCAGAAGCAAGCAAATAAGTTCCAGGCCAGCTTGGTCTACACATGAGTTCCAGGACAGCCTTGTCTACGTATGAGTTCTAGGACAGCCAGGGATATATAGTGATATCCTGTGTTACAAAAAGAATGAAAAAGACAATCTACCTGACGAGGTACTAATGATGTATAGGTACTCTTTGATTGTGAGATATTAGCAGACTTCAGGTCGTGGCTTTCTGTTCATTCACAAATTTGTCTGAAGTTTTTTCATTACTATGACCATTAACTTTACCAAGTATCAGAATCTTCTTTTATGTGAGCATAAATATTTCATGGGATAATTTTTTTCCATTTTAGAGTCTTTGGGGATTTTTAAACAGTAAGACATCCTTTTATTCTTTATTCTTGTCAAAAACCCAAGTCATTCTCCTCACCTGAGCAATAATCAAAAGATAGGAGCAGGTGAATTAAGGAGAAGTGTAATGGTTGTTTGTTTTCAATTAGATCATGAAATTTACAGGGGTTTGATATGCCATATTGTGACTGTCACAAATGCATGCAAATGGGTTTCTAAATATAATCCAGGCAACAGTCCAGGCTGGCTCTCATAATTGACTTGAATCTCTAATGTCCAGCTCAGTTGTGAAGCCAGCATCGCAGCCTCATCCCCCAGGCTTCCCTTTAGTTAGTTCAGCCCTAAGCATTAAAGTATCAATAGACACAGGTATAATGTAAAGTCAGGAGGCGAGAATTACCGAACCCCTTTTCTTTACTTATTAATCTTTGTTGACATTTTGAAATATTTAGATTTACTATACTATAATTTAAAAAATGGAGCTAAAATACAGTGTGATGAGATAATCATATTAAGTAAATTAAGTCAATCTCAGAAAGGGAAATATTGTATGTCTTCTATCACTTGTGGGGCAGGGTTAGGATGGGAGAGGATAAAGAGTTACTGAGGGAATATGCTCAAAATACATTGTATACATGCATGAAAATCAATTTATGGAAATCAATGAAATAAAAAATGTAAAAAAAACAGAAACAGTGCATATTTTTAAAGAAGAGGCTTTTGTTCCTAGTATTGCCTATAATTTAGTCATTGGCAAATAGGATTGCTGTTGCCTGATTCTCTCATGTACTACATAAAACCAGGCATGAGAGTCCAGTTCTTTTTTTCAGCTCAACTGGCTTCCTACAGAGGAAAAAGCCCTGCAAAGCCATGGGCTGTGTGTACCCCAGCCAGCTCCTTATACGTAGATGTGGCTGTCAAGAGAGTCTACCCAGAGGCAGGACAGAAAGGCACAAATCCATTAATGCCCCTGGAAAATAACAGGACGGCTCTTCTGGTGACAGTGGCTCCCTAGCATCGTCCTCATGCATGCTAATTCGTTAAGCAGAACTGATGGGGGCAGAGAAATTCCAGAGCTCTGTGAGGGCATCTGTTTTCCTTGTTTGCAGAATGCTCTATGTCACTTGAAAGAATGCAAATAGCAAATACATGCATATAAACATATTTCCCAGGATAAACAATTCCACTGCCAACTTTTCCTTCTGAGAAAAAATGTGTTAGTAGTCATTGTTTATTCAGTTGTCAGCAAAGATTTTCTGTAAAGAGCCATCTATAAATATTTGGGGCTTTGCAGCCATAAGGTCCCTGTTGCAACTACTCAAATTCATCCTTGTAGCAAAAAAAAAAAAAACAGCCATGAACAATCAATGAATAAGCACGGCTGAGTTTCAGTAAAAACTTAATCAACAAAACAGTAAGAGCAGGATTGAGGAGCAAGTTGGAGCTTGCCACTCTTCTTTAGACTAAGGATCTAGCAATTTATTTACAAATTATACCATTTGATAATGAAACAATGATTGTTGTAATATGTTAATAATTATTATTTATTATACTGCCCAAGTTCTTTGCATGTATTAGTTCATCTAGTGCTCACACCGTACTCCGATGTCAACTCTATGACCCCCACTGCCAGGAGGGAAGACTCTAGGGCAAAGAGCAGTCAAATAACTTGTCCAACGCCATGAGTCAGAAGCACGGCCATAATGTTTCAGAGTTCAACCCATAAACCACACAGGCCAGTGACTCTCAAGGAATCTTTTTGACCTTCATCTTTAACTTCAAAGGCCAACACTGTTCTGAATACAAACAAAAGGCTTTCTTTGCCAGCAACATGAGGGTAGATACTATGTCTTTCGCTGGGTGACTTCAAATCCCCATGCCTGGCTGGTACACACTGGTTGTTGTTGTATGAGAGGGTCAGACTTCATGCTGTTCCAGGGCTATGAGAAGTACCAGAAGCAAGCAAACACTGGTTCATAATGCCTTGGAGTCCTCTAGCAGGGAAATACAGATTGCGATGAGGCTCCAACCTTCAAACAGTATTGTAGCATCTCAATGGATGGAGGTACTTTATGCTAACACATTATGCATTTGAACTCACAAATCTACTACATAACCCAAGCCTATTTGAAGATTATGTATGCAAAAGAAGGGATGAAAAATCGAGGAAGAAGAATTTTTATTTTAGCAATACCAAAATGATTAATGAACATTTAATTGAACAGTTATGTGTCCAGCATTGTGTTAAACACATAGCAAACATCTTCTTATTACTGCTCATAAGGCAGATGTACGTGAGAAAAACATATACATAGAGACACCCCAATAAACTGTCCAAACCTAGAATATGTGGGATTTATGTCCTGGGGTGGCATAAAACCTATGTTCAGTTCTGCACAACACCCTTCCGGGGTGCACTCTCCTTCCAGGGCCTCGTGGTAATGCAGGCAGAAAACTGTTCAATGCGGAACCTTGTGCTTGCTGCCTCTGTTTAAAAGTACAGGTAGCTGGGTCCAGAGTCTGCCTCAGTCCTACACCCTTCTACATTGAATTTACGATCTTTAAAGACTTTGAAAGTGCTATTTGTTGTTTATTTTTGTAATGCTTGTATGTATGTGCAAACATGTATACACATTCATTTCCTCACATGTTCCCGTACCGTATGGAGGCCAGAGGACAACCTAAGGGAGTCAGTCTGTTCTCTCCCTCTACCATGTGGTCCTAGGGAGCAGGTTGAACTCATAGCATCAGGTTCAGCCACTAGAGGCTTTGTTCGCTGAACCTTCTCACTAGATCCTCCTGTGATTTTAATGGTGAGGGTAGACAGGTATTGAGGACCCTCTGGCAGTATCCATGTTTATTTATTGGGTGAAGTTAATCTTCATAAGAACTCTAGGCAATGTTGCTATGTCGTCTCAGGTGCAAAATACTTTCAGGACTATTATTCCATGGGTACCCCCTAAGACAGCCCATGAGATAAACAGGTCACCATTTATTACCCTTATTTGACATTTGTGGAAACAAAAGTTCAGGGTGGTTAAGTGACTTGTCAAGGTCACAGAATAATTGATGAATCTGTGGCTCAAGTCCTTGGCTTCTGACCTAATTTGGTTCAGTGTTCTTTCTATTAAGCCCAGTTCTGTAAAACCTTATTAGGAATCCTTTGACCTGTAACTGACACCGTTTGATCTCTTTCTAACATGAATTCTCCCCAACCAGATTATTTAGAAAACTATATCTATAGCAGAACTTTAAACTCACCATATCCAAGCCAGGTATGTGGTGCAAACTGGTAATCCTAGCACTGGGGAGGCAGGGACAGGGGAGATCCCTGCAAGATCAAGAGCAGACTGGTTTACTTAGGTAGTGAGTTCCGGTCCAGCCAGACTCTGTCTCCAAAACACTGTAAAACAAAATAATCACCGTAGGCAATGTGAATGGAAAATAATTTCCAGCTTGCAAATACAAAGGAGAACATGAAACGTGCTCTATTAAAATTCAGGCACCCTAGTGGTTTATGATTCAGGTTCCAACAGGAAACAGACAATGTCCTGCAGTAGAAAGAGAAATACAGAGAGAGTTGTGGCAAGAGGAGGGCACACTGCCACACACACACACACACACACACACACACACACACACACCCAGCACCCAGGGCTGGTACCTCAGGACCCTGCTACCACCACCATTCTAAAAGGCTGGTGAAGGGAGGAGCTTCCAGACTGAAGACCTGGGACAAGGGCCCACTCACACAAATAAGGGCCGCCTACAGAAGGGCCCCAGGAGATCAAAGACTCCATTAGCTTAAGAATGCACCTAGCCATAAGCAAGCAGCCACAAGACCCAAATGTACTCAGTTCCACTGGGGCCTAGAAGTGCAGAGTAAAAACCTTGAGGAGAGTGTGGCTCTAATGGGGCAATCAGAAGACAGCCCCACACTGTTTGTAACAGCTACCCTGTGTCAGAGGCCCAAATCAGCAACTGTGAGTGTAAAAATGTAGGTGTATTTTTCAGTTCTTGCGCGCTGTGTCATCCGGTTTTGCTCACTTAAGCTCCTGAAACTCTTAGCAGCTTTAGTCTTTGGTATTTGGGGCCAGTTGTCCCAATTACAAATTGGAATTGAAGGAGATGGGTGAATGAGACACAGGAAGGACTGCACAAGTGACTATATCCACAAAAAGATGGGTGACCACTCTGTCCTGTGCCCATCCTCTGTAGCAAGAATGACCACCAGTGCTGGACAGTCTTTTTCCCTTCCACCATGTTTTTTGTTTGTTTGGTTTTCTAAAATGGCACCCAGAGTTCAGCATTCGCTTTGCTCACACTATGGACTATGGACTGAAAGCTCCGTGGCTCACTTCTATTCTACAGTGTGCACACACATCACTCACCCCTTCAGACTACGTCATGGTGTCTACAGTGAGCCCAGTGCCCCTGGGTCTACAGCCGTAGCACATGGATGCTGGCCTCCCTCATCTCTTTACTTTTCAGTGCACAACATACAGCTCCATTGGTCCAGCTTCTCTCCTCAATGTCGCTTGTATTAATTTAACCCTAGGCTGTTTCTGACCAAAGAGAGGCAGCCTAGCTGGGGGATGGCACAGTCTGGAGCAGGGAGCTTGGGATAACTCTCAAATACTGAGGGAAAGACGAGGGCATCAGATCATTCCCAGAAAGAGGCACAGGACTTGCGTTTTTGGTTACATGAGTATTTTTGTGGATGTCCACAAGTGAGCAAGGAGCTCTCTGGTTGTTATCTGAAGGTGGGGAGGTTTTGGGTCATGTTGCCCCAAACTTCTTTACCTAGAGAATTGAGAATTGAGAACCTTTTTTTCCACATAGAGAATTTCCAATTGGTAACCGAGGAAACACAGTCATGTGAAAAAGAAGAGCTTGAAAAAAAGCACAATTAATTAACCATTCAAAATAAACGTATCAACAGCATTAGCAAAGGCCTACTAAAGGGAAGCTACTTAGTTCTGGGAAAGAGGGTGAAATCTCTGGCCTGGATGGAAACCTAGCATTCCAATTGGCCACAACCATAAGCATTGGTCCAGTAGAGCTGATCAATCACCTGCCTAAGGGACCACCCTTCAGGAAGGAGGGACTTCTTCCACCAAAAGCAGGCTTGCATGAAGCCAAGGCTAAAGAAGAAGGTATAATAATTATCCCCTTAATGAGATAATGCTCTTTTCCATCCCAGAATCAATC
>NC_022020.1:12257482-12278226 GCF_000317375.1 Microtus ochrogaster | reverse complement strand
GCTGGGCCTGGCTTGGGTTTTTGAAACCTCGAAGCTGACCCTCAATGACAGACCACCCTCCAATAAGGCCACACCTCCCAAGCCTTCTAATTTTTCTCACACATTTTCAGTCCCTGGACTAAGTATTCAAACATATAATCCTATGGGGGCCATCCTCCTTCAAACCAGCACATCCCCTAAATCTTCCCTCTCCATCATATTCCCCATCCCATCTAAATCTTCAGTCATCCTCCGTGTGGCTGATCCCCCTGCTGCTTTAACTCATGCTCATAGCTACTCTCGTCTTTGTCTTCTTTGTTCTCCTCCCCTGGGCAGCTGCTGAGGTTCACAGTTCGCCTGCCCTGGAATCTTTCTTTTAAGCTCTAATAACATTGTCCTCCAACTTCTGTTTGAGAACACTCTTAGGTTCTTTTATTATGAGACTAAGAACTCCAAGAGAGGGACTCCAATTTCCCTGGTACTATATGGTACCCCAAACAGGACTCCAGGTCTCTATCCCCCGACTCCTTCTCATGGGGTAGGCTTCTTCTCTCCTTACTACCACTCTGAATGAACTTTGGTTTTGTTTGACTTTTGAAAAGAAATGAATCAAGGTTATGAAGGGGATTGGTTACCTCCCCTGCGAGAACAGAACACAAATGCCCAGATGTTCAGGTTTATCAGCACTCACATGAATTGCTTTGACATGCATATTATCTTCAATAAAATCCAATATCAAAGTCATCATCTGACACTTTGTCTCGTTATATAGCTCAGGATGCCTTGGAAATTGCTATGTAGCCCAGGCTGGTCTCAAACAAATGATTGTCTTGGCCCAGCCTCTCTCACGCTGAGATCATAGGCACGCAACACTACACATGCTTCTGAAAGTCATTCTTTTCCCCATTAAATAGATAGCTCCCATCAGACATCTTTACTGTTGCCAGTTTCGCTTTCTTCTGATGCCAGGCACTAAGGCATCATCAGGGAAACCCTTCCACAGGATGCCAGCTGATCTCACACTGTCCACAGGCAATGCCGCTCTTCATTCAACCATAAACACCCAGGATTCCTCTGGGCAGAATTTCAGTGGTGGATATTGTTACTTTGTTGTCCTCTGCCTGCCTATGTAATTTAAGTGCACAGAGACTTGGGAACAATGATACTGCTGTCTGGGAGGTTCAAAAGCAGTCAACCTTTGAGAGCCAGTGCAACCTCCCTCCCAAGGCGGAAAGCCTCACTCTCCTGAACCCCCTTTGCTTATGCTGGCATTTCCCGATCCACCATCTTGTCAGTGCCCACATGTCCAGTCTCAAACTCCTCATGCTTTCAGAGGACGAAATGAAGAATATGAGGGGAAGAAGTATAACAGCCATTTGGAACATATGTAAGAAAACATGGTGGGCCTGGAAGCCAGGAGGAGCACTGTGGCAGGTGGCCATAACTTCTGGTCCAGCGAGAACCTATTATGCACTGTTTTAGGACTGGTTGTACATCCTTCATCCTGGTGACAGTCATTAATTGGAAGACAGACCTGGAAAAACTGCTTTCTTAAGTATCATTCTGGTATCTTTTCCGACTTAGAGTTCCTGTGTTTAACAAAATGCCGTCCCCAGTCTTCTCTTCCCTCTGCGTGCTCTGCCAGTGTCTAGGTAACGTCACAGCTAGTGATGATTTTGCCGTCAAGTTCCTGCCTCTTGAGACACACTGCTACGTTTCTCCTGAACATTTCCATTTGGCCTGGATGTTGGTATCAAGACTTCAGATCCACTCCGTCTTTTTTGTTGTCTATCAAAGAAAGGCCATCTTCTTTTCCCCATCAAGAAAGTTTGTGTCCTGAAGCCACCACTTTTCTAACTCTTTCTGCAGGGAATCAACAGATGCTTACTGTCATCTTCCATATCCATTCTGACCCACTGTCTCAGCTCCATTTACTCTGTCAAGTCCATCATCAGACTCTCTCAGTGAATCCTCCGAAGTCCACCTCCTTATCTGGGCGGCGCAAGCAACTCGTTGGATTTTCTATTATTTCTACTCTTTTACACATTGCCCTTTAGTTTCCCCAAACTGATTCCTACAGATCACTACAACAGAGCCCTCCAGATACCCTGGTGCATTGCTCATACCTTTTTCTCAGTGTAGAACATTCTGTCTGTTTAGTTTCTGATTAAGATCTCTACAGTTTTCACAAACAACTTGCTTTCTAGAAGTAGGGGCAGGGTGTTAGCTCATGAGTCCCATTTCACTAGGGTACCAATCTAGGTACCAGGCACCCTGACCCACCTCTAACATCATTTCCACCTCTTCAGCTTTGCCACACACCCTTCCTGTGCTTCCCTTGGAAAGATCATTGTTTGCTGCACAGTCACTTAAATGTCTGCCTCCCTTCCCGTGAAAGCGAGGATACTGTGCCTTCTTTTTTTCTTTAGCCATTCTTTGTCAGGTGCATGCAGTAATTATTGAAAATTTGAACAAACAGTCCCTAAGCAATTAAGTCACCCTCGCAATCAATAAACTGACATCCAAGTCATCTCACCTCTGAATCTTATTTATACAGTGCCGAATGTGTATGAACATTACATCCAATTGTCTCATCTATATGAAATGTTATATAGAGGGGCTCAAAATATTGTTAGCAGTGAGATAAACGTCAGAAGTTCTTTCTGATCTTTGGCTCATTGGGGGATTCGTGAGCTATGTTGTTAAAGTTTGAAACTTGTGAATAGCTTTGAAATGTCCCTGTGGACCCTTCATGAGGGTCTTAGCATCATTTCACAGAGCAGGCACTGAATAGCTGTTGAAAGTACATGCTTCCATCAAATTACAGTGCCATATATGATGCATTTTGAAATTAGTGGGTACTATTTTTATAAAATGTTTTGGAATCTAGATTGGGCCACTATTTTCATCAGATCATATTAGACTGTAAAAATTGGATGGAGATTATCACATAGGCTATGAATGAAACATGTTTCAAACTCTTTATAAATTATGAAAGTATATGACTTAAAATTTTTCTGTCTGTATAAAAGAATCCCTTAGATTAAAATATGTAATATTAAATTTTGATAGAAACCTGTGTTCTGAGTTAATTTTCTCTGTCCCCATCTGGTGGCCTTGGTGGTGATAATAATGGTCATAGTTTGGTTTGGCCTGGTTGATTTCTGCTGCCCACTGGTGTTTAGTCTCTGGGCTTTCCTGCTAATTATCCATGTGACTAGCTTGCTGGGAAGGTCACCCACACATTCAGAACCATGCGTTATGTCAGCATTGAATTTGAAGGGAGAAAGGGTCCCACAAGGGCAGTGCATTCCTACTGTACCCGGCAAAAGGAGGACAACCCAAACACAGTCAGGTTGTGACACTGAATTTCCAATCTAGGAAATGGCAGAGTTGGGAACTGTTAAAAGATAAGCTGAGATCAAGTATAATGGATTATATGAAAACCATTTGGATCTTATACTGCAGTCAGTAGGGAGCCGCCAAATATCTTTGAGCAGGAAAATAACATAATAAAGTTTGTATTTAAGAAGCTAATTTGGGATGAATTGGAAGAGGAGCAATTGGAGCCAGGATAACCATTTATTGCATAATCCAGGCAGGTGTTAATAAGGGCCTGATTTACAGTGATAGTTACAGAAACTAAGACTAGAGAATCTGAAGCTAATTTCATGAGTGGAAGTAAATATCACTTACTAACTGCTAGACAGCAAAATATAAGAAGCTTTGGTTGACCAGATGGAGCTCATACCATTGGGCCAAAGAGCAAACCAAGATGTGGCAAAGAATGGGCTTGGTATTAGACTTGTGAATATGTATACATACATATCTGTATGTATATATTATATGTATGTGTATAAATAAATATATTACAATCAGGCTTGTATGTGGAACTTTGAGAGCCAGTCAATAAATATTTTGTTCACATAAAAGAAGAGAGAAATAGTGACTAAGTTGTGGGAAGGAAGTTTTCCCAATAGGTCTTGAAAATATGTTTATTCAACAAAAAAAAGGCAAGAAACATAAATTCTGCATATGAGCAGACATCACTACTGGGGTCTGGAAGAAAGAACTGGGTAGGAGGAGAGCTGATGACTCACCTCTAAGAAAACAAGATTGTGCATGGCCATTGTTTGGTATACAGACTGGATCCATACATTCTTTGAATAAAAGAATGAAAGAATGAGTGAATACTAAATTTTTGAAAGTAGATAATGAAATGAAGTAAACAGAGATTAAAACAAAATAACCAGAATTTATAATATTTTTAACCTGAATCATCATTTTTTTCTGCACACAAAATGGAAACCAACATTTAGTCATAGCTGATACCTGACCAAGTTAATCACATCAACCACTGCCCTCTGCCTCTGTCCACTCTCTGAAAAATTGGATTCCCGAAGAATAGGGTATAAGGAGGCAGCATCAATGAGGATGGATAATAAATGATGAATAGATGAAGCAGGCTGCTGGTCGGTCATCGAATCATCATGAGTTGACTGTATTTTTAAAACATACTCATCATTCATCATTATCCCATAAGAAATCCTGTTTCCCAGTTAATGAAAGCGTTCCCCTTAAAACGATGTCTAAATGTCAGATGAATGCAATTTAGAGGATGAAAACATAAAATTAGTGTCTGCTTTCACAAGTACCACTGCGGCCTTTTTAGTAATTTTGCTGACTTTTCAGATCTTTGAAACTGAAGGTCCATCTGCAGGCAGCACATCTCGTCTCATCAGTGTTCACTGAAGATGTACCTAGAGCATCTCTTGTAATATTTTTTGACATGAATAATAAGTACACAGGTTTGCCATAGTCATCTCTGACCATTAAAGGCTCAGAAAATTTACTTTGGCTTCAGATAGGAGATATAACCCATAAAGGATCTAGGCTGAGATGACAATAAAGAATAAAACATGCATTTCAATTATTTAATTTAAAAAAACATTAAGGTTGTAGAGATTGCTTGGTGGTCAAGAGCATTTGTTGCTGTTTCAGATTACTGGAGTACAGTTGTCAGCCCCCAAGTGGAATGGCTCACAAACACCTGTAACTCCAGCTCCAGACCTGAGACCCTCCGTCAGTTTCAGCACACATGTGCACACACATGCCTGGGAGTGCATGCACACATGCATGCACACACACACACAAACTTGCATATATGCATAAATAATAAAAGGAGATCTTAAAAGATATCATGATTGAGTATATGTGAACTATCAAAACTTATGAGAGGATGGTTTTATATAAAGAAGAAAACATGACCAATTTAAATGCCTAAACACTGTAAGGTGCCATATAAAAAGTGAAGTCAGTAAAAAATGATATTCTGAGGTTACTAAAAACATAGCATCTATAGGTAAATATCTGTGCATGTATAAAATCACAGGAGATGCTTCAAGGCAAGAAATAGTTGTTTGTTCTGTCAATTTTCTAAAATGTTGATTTCTCTTTTTTTGCATCTTAGTTTTTATTTTTTAACATCCTTTTCTATTTACTCTTTATGTCTTTCACATTACACGTCCCGATCTCACCCATCTCCCATCTCCTTGCATTCACCTTCTGCTCTTGACACATCCCCCCTCCCCAAATAAAAAAATTAACATAAAAAGGGGGAAAGGAAGAAGGGAAAATATCCTCATGGAAGCTGCAGTGTGACACAGTGAGTCATGCAGTAAATCCCTTTATCCACACATCATTGAATGCAGGCGTTCATTGCAAAGAATCATTGGTCTGGTTCAAGGCCCCTGGTCTCTGCTACACTGGGCCCTCACTGGGACACTTCCAGAACCATCCCGTTGCTGCCCTGTGTCATGACGATCAAGCTGTCATTTTAGAAATTAGATTTAATGATATTTAATACTTGATGGAATTATTGCCTAAGAAAGCAAATAAACAAACAATTGAATTAAAGACAACAAAAGAATCTTTGTTCAGACCATTACATACCAATGCAGAAAAGCAGATTTATATTGAAACATGGATCAAAGTTGCTTATTGACTTGATGTCAGCATTAAATTCTAGCTTATTTCATCTTTTCAATGTAGATATCATAGGACTTAATCTTAAGATCTTTTAAGATCTACATACTGAGAAATGCAGTCTATTTTTTTGAATCTGCCCCTAACAATTTAACATGGGGCACCCGCGCTAAGGATCAATCCATATAAGCTTTTGAAAAGAAAATTCTTATGTCTCTTTTAGAATGATGGTATTAAAAAGCAGGTTGCTGTGAATATCTAGAGAATCAGAGATGGATTTTGTTCCTATTAAAATATCTGAAACTATTTAGGAAGACAAGAAAAATAATCTTTAACAGCATTCTTCAACTCAGTGTAATGCATATGAAAATGAGCAAACACTAGGATTTCTAATATACTTCCTAAATTCTGTCTTACTGGGGGAATTTCATCCTTTTTGTTGGTTGTGGTCTTGGAGTCTGAACATACTTGATTCTGCTTCCTGGGGGGCAAGTGAAGAACAACGTCCACCATCTAGTGGTTCAGATAGGAACTGCAGTAAGAAAGTATGAACAGGAAGCAACAATGGGTGTGTGCAGGGCTGGCGATTACTTCAGTAAATCTCTTGGTACCTGAGAAAAACTAAGAAGGTTGCATGATTTCCAGCACACCAGAAAGTTGAAATATAGGAAGTAAAGTTAAAAATCCCTCTTTGTTCCCACCTTGGATCTATAATTACCCTGCTCTAATAAGAACCTTTTACAAGTCTGCTAGCAACAAAATTAATGCTACCACTACAGCACTTTGCTGTGTCATGCAATGAGGGACTTGGAGGAAAGAGACAATAGGTTTCTCTTGTGATCACGTGCTGAGTGGGTTCCTTCTATGAATCCTCACCACCAAAGCAGTGGCTGCCTATCTGTAAGATCCTATGGGATATGGAACAAAGCTCCACAAGCTCGGAACACATGCTGTCTAGACTGAATGTCCACACATAAGCTGGACTCCTGCTAGCTGTTTAGAATGCAATTAGTAAGACACCAGTTCTAAACCATCTATAATTGATTTGCTGTATAATTTTCACCAACGAATATTAATTAGTCTATCTTCCTGGAATGTGCAAAAATGTATTGATCTATGTTTAAGCATGTATGTTATATATAACAGCAGTGTGTTTCAAAGCATGCAATGGTCTTGGCGGTCTTGATTTCTTTAACCCCACTTTAAGATATTACTAGAGAAAGAATCACTCACATACCACAAGATAATCCTCTCATTTCATTGTTAACTGCAAGATTTTGACCCTAACTCATTTGACTATCATGAAACTGCTGAATAAGTACAAATTTAGCCAAAACAGGTAGCCTCACTCCATTTAAAGCTAATGAAGTTATATATTTATTAAAATAAAAGTTCACCATGTATCCATGGTGACAGAAAACAAAAGCACAGATAACATGACCCATTTTAGGTATTTTTTGAGTAAGCACAAAAAGACTAAAGTGGCTTATTATATCAGAAGAGCATCTCAGTGAGAAACCCAGGGCATGTCTGAGGATGACATGCTGGAGCGCCCTACATTAGCTGGTGGCCAACATTATCTGTATTGACATTTTTTTTAATGCCATTTGGCTGGAAGATCACTGAAGACCCCCGGGTGTGGATGGAGAAAAGCAGTCTTAAAAGCAAGCCAGAGTTCAGTAACTGAGAATATAAAAAGTACTCAGTAATGTGTAAAGTGGGGGTGGAGAGTCAGCAAGATGTCTCAGTGGGTGAAGGCACTTGCTGCCTTGTCTAATGACCTGAGCTCAATCTCTTGATCCACATGGTGGAAGGAGATAGCCAAATCCTACAGCTTGTCTTCTGACCTCCATACACATATCAGGGCATGTGTACCCACATATTACACACACATACACACAATAAGCAAACAATTGCAACTTAAAGAATTTAACAACAGCCCAGGTGGTGGTGGTGCACGCCTTTAATCCCAGCATGCAAGAGGCAGATGTAGTCAAATCTTTGAGTTCAAGCTCAGCCTGGTCTCCAGAAGAGCCAGGGCTACACAGAGAAACCCTTTCCCTAACACACACACACATACACACAGAAAATTTAAAGACATAAGCACAGAGAGCACCTATTGGGTAGAAAGAAAATGCAGAGAAAGTCCAAAGGAAGAGCCAGCTGTGTCTGGTGCTTCCAATCACATGAGCTGGTCACAGAAAATTTAGAAACCTGGACGTTAATGTAACAGCAAGTGTTTCAGAAGAATGATGGAGCTAAACATCTCATTAGAAAGGGCTGGAAAGGGGAGAAATTGGATGCTCTAGATATAGACAATTTTTGTGATTTACACAACAAAGAGAAGGGGAAAGGAATTGGTAGGGAGAGGAGAGTATTGATTGAGGAATGTCCTTCTTTGGGGTGAGATGCAGCAGCGTGCTTCTGTGCTCTGCTAGGAGAGAGCTGATAAAGAGGGAGAAGTTAATGATGCGAGACACGATAAAAAAAAACTGGTGGGAAAAACACCCTTGAGTGGCTGAGAAGACAAAGGCTTGACTTTGGGGGTAAACATGGACAACCCATCCACAGTGACAAAGGACAAGGCAGTGTGTAACCACCCTGGTAAAGTTGCAAGTATAAGGCTGGGAACGTGGACCACTGTGTTTCTACATGTTGTCTATCTCCTTTACTAAAACAGAGAGCAAGGTTTTCCGAGGAAAGCAAGCAGGGCAGCAGATGCTACAGAGTTGCAGAAAGCGAGCAGATATGAAAAAGTAAGCAGATGGAAAGGGAACAAACTTGTTTTGTAAAGAACAAAAAGACATTGTGAGATAGTAGGTGTGCATGGAAATTATTCAGTGCTGCCACGGTAGCACAGTAAACACTCATAGGCTACAAAAGCTTCGGGGTGTGACTATTAGCAAAGAAAACTTTATGAAAACTGCTGGTGGATCACCTGAACCATAGCTGTTAGTCATTCACACGTGTTCGTTTTTCATCTCTGTGACGGAAGCCTTGACGGAAACAGCTTGTGATAAAAAGGTCCCTTTAGGCTCACAGTTTCAGAAGTTTCAGCCTGGCACGGCACGGCATGGCATGATGGAGCAAAGACCTTCAGGCACCCAGGAAGCAAGAGGAGAGTGCCTGAGCTTCTCTTACTCCTCTCTCCCTTCTGCTCCGCCTGTGGGATAGTCCAGCCCTACGCCTCCAGCCTATGGGATGGTACAGTCCACATTTAAGGTGGGCTTTCCCTTCTCAGTCAGTCCACTCTGGAAACAGCCTCGCTGACATACTGAGCACCAGGCTTTAATAGTACCCTAGGAACCTCTGAACCCAATCAACTTGACCATCAAGACTAACAATCACAGCAGTGCGACCTTCTCCAGACACTTGGAGCTGTGCGGGAACAGGCACGTGATTTCCTTTTGTCACGCAGCCGTGTAGAGACACAAGGGTGAAGTGTGTGCACAGAAAATTACTCTAAAGAAAAGCTATGCAATCTAAGCTGAGTTAGGAGGCAAAAAAGGGCACGAGAGGTAATTCAGCTGCGAGCAACAGCACGAAGGAGCCAGGCCTGGAAGATCCGAGCTTCACTGCCGTCTTGATGCTTAGATACTTCACAGGGGACAGGGACAGCTCATTAGCTGTTGGAGTAAAGTAAGTGCTAAGTAGCAATTCATACATTGTCGGGTGGCAATGCGTATAGCAGAGGAGATGCGGTGTAACTCCTCATTTGTTAGCGCATGACTCCGGATGGAGCTGCAAATGATGTCTGGATGACATTATTTACTGTAATATCTGGTTCTTTAGTTATCAGCAAGACTTTTTATTGCCTGAAAATTTTTGCTTGTTACTTCTCTTGAAATACTACACATAACCATTCTTATGTGTTAATGTTATCTATCTATCTATCTATCTATCTACCTACCTACCTACCTATCACCTATCTCTGTCCATCCATCTATTTATATATCTATCAACTGTCTATTTATCTATTATCTATCTGTCTCTCTATCATTTATCTATCTATCATCTATCGGTCTGTCTATCATTTATCTATCTATCTATCATCTATCTATCATCTATCTATCATCTATCTATCATCTATCATCTACCTATCATCTATCTCAGTCTCTCATTTCTTCACCTCTTAGAGTTTGCATGCGGCTGTGTTTTTTTCCAGGCCAACATCTAATGTTTTTTTTATACTCTTTATCCTTTTCCTCATAGAGACCTTTCTCTCTTTTGCTGAATTTCTGCAGTATAAAATAATGACTCTTATTTTAGCAGAAGCATGTCCAAGTGATAGAAAAATGTTAACAAGATCTAAGGAAAGTGCCCAGCCCAGTTTACATGGCTGTGCTTACTCCACCTCCACCCCTACATGCTTTCCAGACCAGCCTGCTGAGAGCAGCCAAGCATGTGTGCTCAGGCACCTCCTCCACTTGCCTGTCTCTACTTTCTGTCTTGCATTCCACTGCTCTTCAAACCATCGTTCGTCCTCCAGCCCTGAAAAGCTAGCTAGCACTTCCTGGACACAAAGCCTACATGCTCACTGATGGCTACCAGAATCACTCAAGTCCCTGTCTGTCACATGCTACTCTCCCTTCAAGGACCCAACACTAATCCACCTTAGCCATTGTTTTCCAAGATAACTACTTATCCAATGCTGTAATAGAACTCCATGACCAGGGCAACTTTTAGAAAGGTGTTTGTGTGGGCTTACAGCTCCAGGGAGATAAGATTCATCACCAGCATGGCAGGGAAGCGTGGCAGCAGGCAGGCACAGTGACTGGAGCAGCAAGCTGAGAGCTCATACCTTAAACATCAGACAGGAAGCAGAGAAAGCTCAGCTGGGAATGGCATGGGATTTTGGAGCCTCAAATCCTGCCCCTGGTGACATACTTCCTCCAACCACGTGATTCTTGCAAAGCTTCCACAAACTTTGCCAACAACTGTGGACTGGAGAATATGGGGATGTGTCATCCAAGCCACCACAGTAACTAAGTCCTGTCCCTCATCTTTCTCTGTACGCTGGCTTTGATAGTATTAATGTCCTGTCCCTCATCTTTCTCTGTACACTGGCTTTGATAGTATTATTGTCCTGTCCCTCATCTTTCTCTGTACACTGGCTTTGATAGTATTAATGTCATTTGCAGCGCCCCTCTACCAGATGTGGGACTGCAACAGTCAGGTACCACACATGAACCCTCTTCTGATACCCAGTCAAGGCCTGATACGCTTTAGTTAGAGGAAATCCCTTTCCTTCTATTGCGATGCTCATTAAGAGGCGAATTTAAACCACTGTAAGATTGAGAGTCTGTGTCCCTTCCCTCTCCCCACGTATCTGAATGTGACCTCCTGGAAACTCTGCTTGCTTCAATATGTAAATAGTGTATTTTGTTCAGTTCTGCTCCAAACCTGTGGTTAAATATCAAATCCACTGTTGAATAACTGTGTATCTTTAGTATATATTTAATATCGTAAGTACAATATTCTTGCTTGTTTGGAGTTTTTTTCCCTTATAAAACTAAACAAGGCAAAAGTATTTGGTGGAGGAACTAGAGACGGAGGACAACAGAGGGGCCGCTTTTTATGCTTTGTCTGTAATGAGCCTTGTGCTTTATATAAGTTGCCCAATTTAATTGAATTCTCGCAATAGCCTCATGAGGTGGATATTATAATCAACATTTTACTGATGAAGAGAATAAAGACTCCTAAACTCACAGTTAAAGTATATAAAATGTGATCTTGGAGGGAAGCCTGCCTCAGTGTGTGCTTAGCATGTTTAAGGCCTTGAGTTTAATGTTCAACATATAAAACAAACAAACACACACACACACACACACACACAAACCCCTCCATTATTAAAAGCAAGAAATTCACACGTATTTAATATTGAGCCACAAATGCTAAAGTTGTGTATTTAGCAAATGACCATTTCATTTGCTTTATTTGAAACTCTACCTCACTGGTTCTGCATAGGAAGACTCTACTCAGTATACTAAAACTATTGTGTGCCTAGCTAATCAAGTGTTCACTAAGGGCCCACAAGAAGCCAAGCATTTCCCAAGGCACCAGAGATTGAGCAGTAAGCAAGACATCCCCGTTCTACCCACACTGCTAACAAGCCATGGTGGTTTGAAGGAGATGACCATAAATATCAGTGTTTGAACACTCAGTTCCCAGCTGGTGGCACAGTTCGGGTAGGTTTAGAACACATGGTCTTCCTGGAAAAAGTATATCTATCACCGAGGTGGACTTTGAGGTTTTAAAGCCACACCCCTGCCACAGTTTGTTCCTGTTTGGTGCTTACAGCTCAGTGTGTGAGCCTTCAGCTTCCTATCCCTGCCACCATGCCTTTGCTAAGGGGTCTAACCCTCAGAAGCCATAGGCTCAGATAAACTTCTCCTTCCATAAGTTGTTTCGTCAGTGTTTTATTACAACAATAGAAAAATAATTAATGTGTAGGCTAATATGGAAATTGATTATGGAGGAAGCACCTGTATAATTATGGGTGTCATTAAGTATCATTAAGAGAACACAGGCAACAATGATGGGGGCCTTCTAGATGGTCAGCCCCTTTCTAGCAGAAAGTTGGAGTAAGGGATGGAGCAAACTTTTGGGATACACAAGGAAAGCAGTTACCAAGTCTCTGAAATATGAAGACATCTGGAAGTTGGCAAGAAATATAGAACCCCGAAAAAATGAACTTAAGAAGCCAAGGTTGGTACACAGCGGGTAGGAAAGATAAGCCATATGTCCACTCACAGCATTCTAAAGTTTAACATGTACGCCAGAGCCACAAGGAGCAAGGAATAGAATTGCTTGTCACCAACTGACTCAGCTTAAAGTGTACAGAAAACCCAAGAAATCAAATAATCCAGACAATAAATGTGTTAGTGAAGTGAGCAGAAAGTTCTCAAGACAAAGTACAAATAGCCAGTAAATGAATCCAAAATTGTTCAACTTCACTAGCAATCTTAAAAAATGCAAAATGAAACTACACTGAGATTCCATCTCTTGCCAGTTAGAGTTTAGTCATTAATAAACCAAGTAACAACAAATACCTGTGGGGATAAAGATAAAAAAAGAGCCCTCACACACTGAGGATGCAGGGAGAGGGACCCTCACACACTGAGGATGCAGGCAGAGGGGGACCCTCACACACTGAGGATGCAGAGGGGGACCCTCACACACTGAGGATGCAGGGAGAAGGGGACCCTCACACACTGAGGATGCAGGAAGAGGGGGACCCTCACACACTGAGGATGCAGAGAGAGGGGGACCCTCACACACTGAGGATGCTGGGAGAAGGGGACCCTCACACACTGAGGATGCAGAGGGAGGGGGACCCTCACACACTGAGGATGCAGGGAGGGATGGATCCTCACACACTGAGGATGCAGAGAGAGGGGGACCCTCACACACTGAGGATGCAGAGAGAGGGGGACCCTCACACACTGAGGATGCAGGGAGAGATGGACCCTCACACTCCGAGGATGCAGGGAGAGGGGACCCTCACACACTGAAGATGCAGGGAGAGGGGGACCCTCACACACTGAGGATGCAGGGAGAGGGGGACCCTCACACACTGAGGATGCAGGGAGAGGGGCACTCTCACATGTTGCTGGTAGAAATGTAAATGAGACCAGAAGTATGGTTTTAAAAAAAGCTTCCTTAAAATTTTAAGACTAAATCTACTCTTACACAGATGTCCACTCCTGCATACTTACCCACAGGAGCCCTTGCCAACACATCACAGACAAGTGTGCACTTCAGTGTCTTCTGTAGCACTATCCGCCTGAAGTAAATTAAGGAACCCAGCTTAGGGGTCCATTAGTCTACACAAGAAAACGAAGTTTATATACACATGGAATTTTTTAATCCTAAAGATGAGGACTAACAGAGGGGCTCAGAGGAGAAGGAAAGGAGGACAATACAGGGGAAATCAAAAGGAATTATATTCTAGTATGGAAGCACGTGTGTGTAGCCCAGTACAATGTGCAGGTATATGAATGAAAAAGGAAAATGGAACGAACGTTCTGAGTACTTCATGAAGAATAAGACCAAAGCAACATGACAGCAAGGAGAGCCAGAGAGGGCTGCAACTGAAGTCAGGAAGAAGTAGAAAAGAAAAGGGTGGGGGTGTACTGGTATTTACGTCAAATGGACATTTCAATCTTCCACCAGGACTTTCTCTCTGTAGGTCTCACTGTCCCTCCTATCAGAAGCATCTTCTTTGTCCAGGTCATTGTCAAGACATAGCCAGGGCATAGGACAGAAGAGTAGAGAAAAGAGGAAAGGGAAGGGAAGGGAAGGGAAGGGAAGGGAAGGGAAGGGAAGGGAAGGGAAGGGAAGGGAAGGGAAGGGAAGGGAAGGGAAGGGAAGGGAAGGGATCACTTCCCTTGATGTGAAAAGACTCACAGGCATGGCAACCCCATAGAAGGGCCTACTTGATAATGGCCCTGTCCCTACAGAAACTGTTCAGTGTCTACTTCTGTGTATGTGGGTCTGGTTTTAGGATGCTCTGGCAATTGATAGAAAAAACAGCAGGAAAGAGAAAGAGAAAGTTTTTTATTTTGTTTTGTTTTGTTTTTAAAACTAAAGCAATGGACCCAGTGAGGGCAGCTGAAGTAAGCAATGGCTGGGGACAGAGTGAAGATGGCATATCGCTACCTAAGCCATGCACCAATGGCTTCCTTTTCCTCTAGATGTCTCTGACATGAAGCCCCTGCGCCACTGTGCTGCTATATCCAAATACTCCTATATATGTCTATAGCAGTGTTTCAGATAGAGAAGTACGTTTCCCAGGGAAATAAAAAGCTGTGGTGATACTATTCTGACAAATCTCACAGCATCAGGAACCTCTAAGACAACTGCCAGGTCCTATGGCGATCTTAACCCACAGGAAGGTCCCAGGTATGGTCACTCTTTTGAACACAAATGTCAAGGCCACTTCAGCCCCAGTCCTTTTACACTCCCATGACGGTTGGTTCCCACCACTCTCTTACCTCCACATCTCCCCTTCATGCCTGCCTCTCAATTCCCAGGAAGCATGAGAACATCTGGCCCAATAGATACCTGCTTCAACATTGGATGGAGGATGGGGAAAGCATTCTCTTTTCTTCTTGTGGAAAAAAAAAAATATCAGTGTTCCCACTTCACACAGCTACTCTCTTAAAGAAAGACGAATTAATTGTCTTTAACAGCATTATATATAATACACTCATAATACAGTGCCAGTCAAAACCAGTATGGGGGACACTTCTAGCAAGACAGAGAGTTTGGTACATACCTTATGAATTAGGGTTTCCATCTATGTTCTAACTGGAGAATTGCAAAGCATGTGCTGACCTTCATGACTATATTCATAAACAAGTATCGTTTAATATGCAATAGATATCTAGTTTTGCCAGTAAAAAGATAGAATGCCAAAACGGAGAACAGGGATTCATCATACTGCCTCGGTATTCCTGGCCTCTGACCTGTATACAGACACAGTCACAAAGGCAGCTCTGTGTTACCTACCACAGCCACGACCAGCACTTGGAGCTGATGTCTCTTGTGTGGAACAAGGCATTGACTCAGTATAACCTTGATCTCCTGGCCCAGCTGCTCTGGTGTTCACAAGAACACGTGCACACCATAACGTTACCAAGAGGACTGTGGAATCAATCCTTCTGGAGCCTTGCAGTGAAATTTCTTGAGAATAAAAAATTGCAAAGTCACCAATAGCACACTGAATCAGAATGAAATACATGTGACGGGTAAACCGAAAGGAATAAAACTGTCCCTACCCGTTTCTGTGATGGCACCAAGTGTGTCTGCAGGGACACAGTAACTCTGCATGTCAAGACAGGGTGCATAGGCCATGACTACGGGCTGTTCTGTAAGAGAATCTGAGTACGGTAGAAGAACTGCTCTCTTCAAAGACAGCACAGACAAAGGCCATCCCTTTAATTTTCTCCTTTCTCCAAACACATTTTCCCACCCCTCCATAAAAGCTAATATTATAATTGCATTATTACTCTCACAGTAGAAGACTATGACTACAATATGATAATGTTTTAATTTCACTTTAATCACGAATTTTTTTAGAAGTGACCCAATTAAAATCAAAATCATATGATACAGCTTAGCCCGAGCCTGGTAGATGGTAGGAGCACAATAAATTAATAGTTTGTTGGAGCAGTGTCACCTGTCCTCATAATGACTTTTTTTCTGTCACTGTCTGGAATAATCTCTATGACTTGGCTTAAAGTCACTTTCTCTTACTACCCTTCTCTTTCTTAGCTTGTATTCTCTCTCTCTCTCTCTCTCTCTCTCTCTCTCTCTCTCTCTCTCTCTCTCTCTCAGCTTTGAAGTACATGAATGGTGTCCATTAATATCAATTTAGAGTTCAACACAATAATCAATAGTTAATAATGTTTTTGAGTAAGATGAATGAATGAAGGACCAGCTGATACATCATGGGTTTCCAAATGAACCACTGGTGCCCACTTCCCAACACTGTGATCATCAGATGTCACCACAAGCCCCTGTTGTACGGACTGTCCCCTTCCCTACCTCTTGCCTCAGTAAGAGAATTTAAACAGTCATTTTTGCTATCCTGTTGTTATGCTATCCATAGTGAAAATACCTATTCTCTTGCTTTTTGTCAAGTGCTTTAGCTCCAAACATTTAAATAGTGTGTTGCTATTTAATTCATAGAAACACTTTACTAATTTTACTTAAATAGAGAAAATAAAGCTGCCATTTCTGACTCCTCTGGGAAGATGTGGCCAACAAGCCAGTATTCTGGGATAAACACAGGCGTTCAAGCACTAAGTGTTTCTTCAACATGTCTCTGAAAAATGCAATGAGGAATACAGAACAAAACAAAAACAAGACTTATCGTTGAAAAGGATGTCTGCTTTCCTTCTCAGGGATTTGTTTTTACCTCTAAATGTAAAAACAAAACCATAGGGCTGAAGAGTTGGGTCAAAGGTTAAGGGTACTTCCTGCTCTTCCAGAGAACCCAGGTCTGATCCCAGCACTCATGTGGTAGGTAACAACCACCTGTAACTCCAGTTCCAGGGAATCTGATGCCCCCCTTGACCTCTACAGATATGCACATGGTGCAGACATACATGCAGGCAAAACAGTCATATGCAAGAAGTAAAGCAAAATAAATTATTAAGCAAATATATATTTAAGTCCCAATTAGCACAGAAAGCTATATCAAAGTAAAATAGCTGATATTGTAATGATGCAACTAAAATTTGGGAGCATATTAATGTAAGTGTTCTAACTAAAACATAAATAAGACTCCAGAAGCCAGATTTTCTTAAATCACTAACAAAATCCTACTTTAAATTTCTGGGAATGTAGCTCACTGATAGAGTGCTTGCCCCAAATGCATGAGATCCTAAGTTCAGTCCTCAATGGTGACAAAATAAAGTCAGAAGCCCTATTTTCCTCTTTGAAGTTGCTATAGTATTATGGCTATTAGGACTCCCCCAACATTAGTAATCAGAATAAAATGAGCATATATTAAAAACCTCCAACCTTGGAATAAGTAGGTGCCCTGATAGTTCTTGGAAGAAATCTATGACCAACCCTTGAAGAATTTCGGCACTGCCTTTGCTTAAAAAGGACGTTTGTGTTCCTCCTGGTGATGCTTACCTTAGAAATCATAGGCTCTGTTCTAAGACATGTCTTTTGCCGTTGTCTGCTCTTTTCTTCCTTCAAGACCTCTGAGATGTATTGCCTTTTTACTTGTTTTTAATTATGTGCATGTGTCAGTACGTGTGTGTGTGTGTGTACACTTGAATACAGGTGTCAGCGGAGCCTTAGATCCCTTGGACCTGTAGTTACAAGTGGGCGCATGTCACTGTAAGGTTCTGGGGACAGAACTCAGGTCTTTGGGAAGATCAGCAAGCATTCTTAACTGCTGAGCCATCTCTTCAGCAAAGACTTTGTGTAATTTTCAAAAAAGTAAGTCACACAGTTTTTATCACAAATATTCACTCATTCTTGCCACTGGTATTTATTGATTCATTAATATTCTGAATATTTTGTCAAGTGTAGCAGCTAGAGGGATTCCAGAGGTTTATCCAGTACCATGTCTCATGGTTCTGTGCTAATCATGAAGTTACTACTCTGGCTTCAAGGAGTCGAGAGATCCTTTGACAAGTGAAAGACAGCTACATTTCATATACTCTATCACCATGCAGGAATTGCTACAGTAATGGCATGCATTTATGATGATAGTCAAAGGATGGGAACCATAAAACAATCCCCAGAGTCAGGAAGATACCCTTAGACATAGCCTTAAACTGCAAAAGAGAGCAAAGCTCTTTTGGTTCTCATGTGCCCCTAAACCTCATGTGCTTTTTTTAATTTATGCATCTCGAAACCACTTAAATAAAACTCTAATAAGTGATATCTCAGTTCACCATATGAAAAACAGATTGGGCTTTAGAGAGAAGGTGTTGGCAAATGTTGGGCTAATTGGAGAACCTCTCGAGTATTTACCAGATTCAGATCATGTAGATCTTCTAGAAGGCTGGCTTCCCAGACTGTCCATAGTAATTAAAGTACCTATAAATATATAAAATTCTTCCACTTAGTCATAGTTTCCAGGTGTAGCACAACCTGAACACAACATAATAAAAAGTAGAAGGCTTGGCTGGAGCCGTGATTCAGTCTATAAAGAGCTTTCTGTGCAAACAAGAGTACCTGAGTTCAGAACTACACACCCAGAGAAAGAGCAGATGTGGTGGTGTTGGTATACACCTATAATCCAGATGTGGTGGTGTTGGTATACACCTATAATCCAGATGTGGTGGTGTTGATATACACCTATAATCCAGATGTGGTGGTGTTGGTATACACCTGTAACCCAGATGTGGTGGTGTTGGTATACACCTGTAACCCAGATGTGGTGGTGTTGGTATACACCTGTAATCCAGATGTGGTGGTGTTGGTATACACCTGTAGTCCAGATGTGGTGGTATTGGTATACACCTGTAGTCCAGATGTGGTGGTATTGGTATACACCTGTAGTCCAGATGTGGTGGTATTGGTATACACCTGTAATCCTGGTGTTGGAAGACAGAGACTAGAGGATGAAGGGACTTGCCAGGCCAGTCAGTCTAGCCAATCATGAGTGCCAGGTTCTAGGAGAGAGCCCTCGCTCTAAAGAACAAAAGGACAATGTTTGAGTACCACAGCCAACATCCACCTCTGACCCCCTCACACACCACATAACAAAAGGACAATGTTTGAGTACCACAGCCAACATCCACCTCTGACCCCCACACACACACCATATAAAACATTTTAAAATATATGAATAATTACATATTAATCACTCAACAATATGTATAAAATACCTGCTAAAGGATTCCCTGTTTTGCTGTACATACATTCTACTTCCTGAAACACTGACCAAGTTGCTACACCTTTTCAGGAAGGTTGACTAGTATGATGAAACTAACAAGCAAACTTTAAAACATTTGTTTTTCAATTGTGTTTACCATAAAATTGAAGAAATGAGTTTTTTTAAGCCCTTCAGGATCTGACAACAAAGATTACTCACTCGGTATTGTGAAGGTGAGGCGTCTTCCTTTCAAGTTGCATTTGTTTTCAGCACCATGTAATTACTATTTGAATTTGCTTCAATGAGTAAATATTTTACAATTCATATTTTACCAATACTGTGCTTCCAAAATATCATTTATTTTTTTCTGTTTAGATAACTCCCTAGGGAAAATGATACCTTAAAAACAAAAAATCATGTATTTATATAGAAAACAAAATGTACCAGGGAATCTAAAGCCAATAGAGGAATGTATAGAATAGAAATGGTTTTTAAATGTGCAGCAATATTCTCTTTCTCTGCCTTTATAATGAATGCCAATTTGAATTTTAACTAGATACCAAATGCTCACTATCATTCAACTGGTCATGTAGAGTGGATAGTGACAGGTTTGTCACATGTAAAAGGCATGCATTCTTTGCTTAAAAGTTTCATTTGGAGAGTTTATCCCTACATATAGATACGTGTGTGTGTGTGTGTGTGTGTGTGTGTATGTGTGTGTGTAAGGACCTCAACACAATACCACACACACAATACACAATGCAATAATAGCAGCAAGTATATGCATAGATACACAACATATATATTTGCTGCTAAAACAAATACGCCTACATGTGTATATAATATATATCACAACTCTTATGGAGTAGCTGTGTTGTTTTATTCGGTGTACTAGAGCATTCTATGAAATTATATAAGAAAGCCAAGAAATATAAAAGCAGTTCCCAAGCCAACATGGTGTGGTAACAGAAGGACAGACAGAAGCACAGCGCCCACAGATTCACTCCTTCCAAGGTGGGGTCTCTTGCACTTTTCATGACTTCTTTGACCTTATTCTCTTTCTGAAACATGCACAACAGCATTGTGCTGATGCTCAAACTCAGCCAGGATCAATGACCTTATTTTTAAATTAGAAAACACCATGGCTCTTCCCTTCAAGCTCTTTGTAGTTTAAAGTGAAATAAAAATGCTAGTGAAAGATTGCCGTGAGTGTGATTAAAAGATTGTAGTGGGTGTGATTAGAAGATTGCAGTGAGTGTGAGCAAAAGATTACAGTGAGTGTGATCATAAGATTACAGTGAGTGTGATCAGAAGATTACAGTGAGTGTGATCAGAAGATTACAGTGAGTGTGATCATAAGATTACAGTGAGTGTGATCAGAAGATTACAGTGAGTGTGATCAGAAGATTGCAGTGAGTGTGATCAGAAGATT